>NC_138035.1:34012074-34475754 GCF_964106645.2 Podarcis pityusensis | reverse complement strand
TATTGTAAAATTAATGAATGTTAGAATGATGTTGGATTGAAGTTAAGTGGTTTCTAGCTGTAATGGTATAAAAGAATATGGAAAAATTGGTTTTCAATACGTAAAAACCTAATGCTATAATATATTAAGATTAAAGATCAGGATTAAAAAGGAGGGAAAGGAATTGCTGGACTAATAAATTGAATTGGAATACAAAAAAGGGAGGTATGAGGAGGTCCGGGAAACAAGTAAATGTAAAAGAAGTGATGAAAAGATGGAATTGTTTTTAATTGTTTTGTTTTTGTACTTTGTATTTTTCTTTTTTCTATTGTTATTTTTCTTATCAATGTAATCTTTTTTTGAAATTTTAATAAATATCATTTAAAAAAGAAAAAAAGAAAAAGAAAAAAGGAAACGATGCCTTATGAGGAACGGCTAAGGGAGCTGGGCATGTTTAGCCTGGAGAAGAGGAGGTTAAGGGGTGATACGATAGCCATGTTCAAATATATAAAAGGATGTCACATAGAGGAGGGAGAAAGGTTGTTTTCTGCTGCTCCAGAGAAGTGGACACGGAGCAATGGATCCAAACTACAAGAAAGAAGATTCCACCTAAACATTAGGAAGAACTTCCTGACAGTAAGAGCTGTTCGACAGTGGAATTTGCTGCCAAGGAGTGTGGTGGAGTCTCCTTCTTTGGAGGTCTTTAAGCAGAGGCTTGACAACCATATGTCAGGAGTGCTCTGATGGTGTTTCCTGCTTGGCAGGGGGTTGGACTCGATGGCCCTTGTGGTCTCTTCCAACTCTATGATTCTATGATTCTAAGTTATCCTAGTCTGTCTCACAGGGCTGTTGCAAAGATAAAAAGAGGGGAGGACAAGGTACACAGCCATGAGTTCCTGAGCTGAAAAGCAAAATACAAATATACAACAAGAATCAACAAATATGTGCAGTTTCAGAACTCTCAGGGGGGCAAACACCCCCCACAATTTTGTCAACCTTAATAAACACAAAAAAGCAACCTTATGTTAAAGTGCAGCCTATAGGAATTTTCACCTTCTGTAGCTGTAAAGTGTGCATTGATTATATGGGTGTATTTGCTGATTTTTTAAAAATATATTTTGCACTTTTGATTTATGCTTAGTGCATATGAGTCAGTAACAGCCCAGTGACGACAAGCAAATCAGCAGTGGCTGTGGAGCTGACATGAAAAACCACATTGGGGTGGGGCGGACACTGCAGTATAAAGTCAACATAACAATATCAAGTGAATCATACCCAAACTTTTGCTAGGTAGGAGAGGAGCCTCATTTATTCAAGAGAATTACTTGCAAGTACCGTATTTGCTCAAGTCTAATGCGCCAGCGCCATTTTGTTTCAAAACCTTGAAATAAAAAGCTCTGGAAAGTGATCCCTGAGTTTTAATGGCAGAATGGGTGACTTGCTGGGGAGTTATTTGTAGCTCAGCTTGTCCTTGAACAACGTAAGGAATGTTTTCTAAGGAGTGGACTGTAAATGGATAGACAACGAGGGCAGTTGATCTCTTCACACACCAGGTCTGGGAACAGAGTGCCAGAAGGGCTGCATGCACGAAATGGATTTCTATATGTTTGGGAAACCACAGTGGTGCTGACTGTATGGAAATAATCAAGGCCGGCTATGACAATGGATTAAAACTAGCAGAAGGACGTGAAGGCGATGAAAAGAAGAAGGAATGTAGCAACAACAGGAGGAATTGGACATATGTTTGTAACACATATGGGAAATTATTTAAAAAATTGTATAAAATTTAAAAAATATGGACTGATTTGTTAAAATCTGGAAAACTAATAAAAGAAAGAAAAATAAAAAAGAAACAAAAAACGTATTTGCTGGTGAATGTAGTGTGCATCGGCAAAATGTGCACTTTTTATAACGAGTTTCAGTCAGCCTGCTGCCTCCACTGCATTCCGCTTTTCCTCCTCCTTCTCCTTCCCCCGCCCCTCTCAGAACTTGTGCAAGTGGAGGGAGCCAGGTTTTAAAATACACACACACACAAACACATTTCTCTCTGCTCCCCTCTGCTGTATCAACATTCCCAAATGGAAGGGTGCCTGGAGCTGGCTTGAGCGCTGATTGGACAGCCTGGCCCGGGGGGCTTCTGATCTGTCACGCCTTCACCGCTGCTACCTTTGTTGTAAGCGAGTTTTTAGAAAAGGATTGGTTAGTTGGTTGTGTCTGTATGTTCATTTTTTAAAAAATCTCTCTCTGTGCAATCTCTCTTAAACAACAACAACAAAAAACCAACCATGCTGATGGAGCCAGAAGGGGAGGGTCTCGTGGAGGGGAAAGCCAGCTTTCCCTTGCTTGCTCTGTCAAAGGTTGTCCAGCAGCTTCATGGACAATTTTCTGGGTGCTCAGGCACTTATGAAGGCAGGAATCTCAGGGAGAGGCTTTTGGGGACCAAGGCCTGATCAATCATGGCCTGCAAAACTGCTGTATTTACTCGAATGTAATGTGCCATTGAATCTAATGCACACAGTAATTTTCACAATGTAATTGGGCAAAAAAGGGTGCGCATTAGTTTTGAGTAAATATAGTAAATCATACCAAAAACAGCCAGTTGTGTTTTCCACTGTAAAGGCAGGACACTTGGGGATTGAATGAAATAATGTGGACATGCAGGACAGCACTTAAACATGCATACAGCTAATCTCTTCATCCAGTGCCAGACTAGCAGGAATAACAAGATATTCCTCTTTTTTTCCTGCCGGCCTTGGAGGCCATCTAGGAGTCCCAGGTAGGGGTGGTCAGCATTCCTTCCTCTGATAGCTTAACAACAGAGATTAAGTTATTGAGCATTCTTGGCAATAGCAGCTTCTCTGTATCCCCCTAATTGTTGCCTCCACATTTTGCTTTCTAGCTTTCTTTATAGATGTTTGATTGGCTTACCTTTTTAAAAATGGAAGTTAAGAATTCAGTACCCTTGCTGGGTTGGGGGCCTGGTACATGTGTACCCACTATATTGCCCGTTGGCAGCCCTGTTAATTTCAGATCTTCATATCACTTTGATAATTTTTAAAAAACAAGTCCCCACAATAATTCATCAACATTTTTGCATGGATTTCTCTTAATAGACATCCCTTTGTATGTCATTTTGCCCAATATACTGCTGCAAGCCACTCCGATCTCTGAAAGCAAAAGTAAACAAAAGGGTCTCAAAAACATAGCACATATCGTTAAATCGTTATACACATCACAGGTATACACAAATGGCAAAAAAACCAAGCCCTCAGGGCACGAGACTGGACTCTTGGGCTTTCCTGAGTTGGGAGCCTTTTATCACTGTGTTAACATAACTGATTTGTTCAAGCTAGACAGCAGGTAAGGCTGTGGAGAATTAGCCATGGGGAACCAGGGACAGAGCTGTCAACTTTCAGATTTGAAATTAAGGGATCTGCAGCCTTACCTGTCCCAGGGACAGTCTACGGGATATCTAACAATCAGGGATAGCAGGGGGAAGCAGCGGGAAACGGTGCTGGAATAAGGGAATGTTCCACAAAAAAAGGAGAGGTTGACAGCTATGATCAGGGACAGTTCCATGACAAAAGATCCTGAACAGCTTCCTGTGTGCTGGCATCTTCACACAACAGAGGGAGAAGAGGGAAAGCACTCATTCTCTTTTCTAAGCTCTACACAATTTCACAGTGCATGGAGATTCCTTGCACCAGAGGAGTAGTACTTTCCTGCTTTGAGGGAGTCCTATCAATGGGAGAGAAATATTTTGATAGCTTCCTTTGTTGGTTTGGCTTTGTCTGGCTTGCTTAACTTGTTCCAATCTTTTTCTTTTTGCATTCTTGTAACCACCATATCAGATGGATCTACTTCACTTAATATTTTGAACTGAACTATAGGGCAGATTCTTTTGCCTTTAATTCCTTTAATTCCTTTCAGCAACTCCTGGCCTAGTTGCTAAACTCCAGACAGGACAGGTTTTTCTATTGAGCAAAGCAAATTTGCGCAGGATGTTACAACACTCAGCGGCTTTCTTACTTGAAGGAAATGGTAAATTATAGCAATAATAGGTAGAGAGTGACACGTCACACTACCCAGTCTCTGTACTCCACAAACAAATGCCATTCTTATGGTTTAAAATTAATTAAAAACAGATCTCCGGGGCAAATGTCCTCTGGTCTCCACTCCATAAAATATTGGTAAGACAAGTTGAAACTACTTAACACAAAGTTAAAACAAAGTTAAAACTAATTTAGAACCTCGAGAGCTGTGGAGCAATCTGAGCTGTCAGCTTTCTCGCTTTCACTGTCAGTATGTGTACGGTTTGTGCCTTAACCTTTTCTTCTCCTGAATATATTCCACAAGGCAGTGCATGTTTAGGTCCAGAATTTTCCTTTTCTTAGATGGGCTACCTTCCCAGATTGATGAGCCCCATCTGCCCCTCATTTCCATCTACAGCATGTGCAGAAATCACCTTCTTGTCTGTTGGACCCACTATTAGTCCCACCCGCTCAATCCCCAGGAGCCTGTCTTCACATGCAAGAGAGTCCTTTAATTCACCAATGGTTTGAAACCCATCGGCTGCCCTCACCTGGTTTAGCTGGCCAGCGAAAGCCATTCCCCAGGTGTGGCTGCTGTCGCATGCTGACAGTTTCTAGGAGCCACAGGTGAGAGCTGGGTGCAGGGTGGGGACCAAAGTTGGGCAAAGTACCCCAGGAGGAGTATGACATGTCCCCCACCAGAGGTACCACCCCTCCCCTGATAACATACTACTAAGTAACTGAAGGGGAGAGAATCAGAAATAGCAAAAGATGGAATAATGTAGCACAGCACAAATGCTGAAGAGGTTGAAAAAGTTCTTAAAACACTTGGGGAAAACAAAAAGATATCATCACCTGGTGTTGAAAAGACCAAAACAATTGGAGTGCCACTGCCAAAAAGACCCTTAATCTGGTAGACACCCTTTCTTCTTTTGGAATGGACAATGAAGAGTGTCCAAAGAAGATCTATGGGTCCAAGGAGGCATCTTCACCATCATTTTATTTGGGTACCACATTTCCAGACTCTGGACTTACATCCCTGGAGAAGGTAGAATGGCGCCCTCCTTGTTGTCCTTCTGCTGACAGGTGAAGAGTTTCTCTTTCCAACAGGCTCTTGGAAACTGACTGCTTTTAATGAAAGGGGTGGAGCACTGGTATGTTTTAAACAGATTTTATATAGGTATATAGTTTTAATTCTTTTAATGTCTTTTTAATGATTTCTCCCCCTTTGTTTTTAACAATTCTTGTTTTTATCTGTAAGCTGCCTTGAGTACTGTCAGGGGGAAAGGTGATGTAGAAATAAATATATAATAATAATAATAATAATAATAATAATATTTAAAAATATAGTTAAAACCATGCTCATGGTGATGTACAGCATGAATTTACATAATTACAAGTGTAACAAAAGTAGCCATAACAATACACAACCAAAGTAGAAAAAATTCACATAAATTAGGCCAGGTGGGAAAAGGACTGCAAGGCAGGGAGCAGGTCTTCCAGGATTAGCATTCAATACGGTCTCTTGGTTGGGCAAGGAGGCAATCCATTTTAGGTAATCTGACCCAAAGGCTGCTAATGGCTTTAAAGGTTAAAACCAGGACTCTGAATTGGGCCTAGGAACAGACCCACAGCTGACGGTAAAGAGCTGGTGTGATATGATTGGAATAGCTAATCCCAGAACAGGTGTTAGATGCTTCACATGACACAGCTCTATATAGGTTTGGAGCTGGTGGGGTCTTTTTGTGGTTTGTGATACAGTGTTTGTGTAACTTTGTTCTGAAAGAAAGAACTGAACTATTTATTTACATTTAAGGCCATTGTTCATGTACTGTTTCTGATATTTTGTCTCATTTACCTCAGCCTGCCCTTTATCAACCTAATCTCCTCATGTTTTAATAACTGACAAGAGGTCAAATATTTGCTTTGGCCACAAAATTGAAAGGAAACTTTGAGTGGTCTTTGTTATGAACAGTTTTCTGATTGGAGGAGAGCAGCATCCCGGGCAGTTTAATAACCCCCTTCCCACTCTGTTGGGGGCACTCAAGTCAAGAGCGCTTCTTTCTCTCTGTAAGTCTTGTCTCCTGAGCCTTGCCCAAAAAGGACACAATGCTTCGAGGAAGGACTGTGAGATGCTGCCTTTTGCTGATGCTCTTGACCATCCTGCCTACACGGCCTGCATTGGAAGGTGCGTTACCAAGAACTGGGTGTCATTCCTCCCCCTATTTTTCCTTCCTCCCCAATATTCACTGGTGCAAAGCCATAGAAGGCTGGCTTAATTCCCACTGGAAAAGAATATGACAAGTTAATTGCAACTTATTGCTATCCTGTCAATATCAGTAGGGCTTCCTATATGAGTGCCTGTCTGGGCCTCTGTTTTGGTTAAGAAATATTTCTTAACAGTAGTTAATCAGAGTCAAGATAAATTCCTGAAGTGCTCAATCTGCCCTCCTCATTGGAAATTACTGTTTGGGGTTTTTATAATAATTTTTATTTTTAATTACAATCCTATAATAGTCTCATTACAGCAATACCAATTTACAATACAATTATTAATACCAATAGTTCAAATACCAAATTGTATAATTTAGATAAGGTGCCCCCCCCCCCCACATGCTAGAATTGATGGCTTGGTTATTTGCTTTATTTCTGCATTCCAAAATCTTATTAATTTCCATTACATTCCGGTCATAATAATAATCCCTTATATACAACAACTTCAATATTAATAACTTCTATTCATGTTGACACATTAAATTATTTATAAAACTACAAGTCAGAAACTCAAACTATATCCTTGTTCTTCCTATGTGTGGCAATTATTCTGTCCGTAGTGTTTCTTCCTGTCCTTGTAAGATGTCATGTCTTTCTTTCATCCAGTTGTTGCTGTTATCCATCATGCCTTGAGTGAAACTGATATCCCATTGTTGGTCCAGAAATTTCTCCATCGCTCTGTCCCATGCTTCGTTGTTTTACAACTTTAACAACAGCTGCAAAAATCACTCTGTCCCAATAAATAACCTGTTTTCACAATTTTTCCACTCAGCCTGGGGAGAAGAGTGGTCTGTCAAACTGCAGATGACTCAATAATGAACCTTATAAGTTCATTGGCAAGTTCACAGACTCCTTTCATCCTTCTGTCCAAATGAAGATAAATGAGCAATTATACTTCCAATTAAATTAAATTCCAAGTCCTCTTAGCGTTATTCAGTTCACTCCATAAATAATAAAGGATGGAAAAGTCAGCTTTAAGTTTCCATCATAAACCTTTTGCAAAATAGAGCTTCCCTTCCCTTTTCCTTTTTTTTTACACACACAGTTCCGTTTAATGTTATATCCCATATCTATAATCCAATGTCTTCCATCCTCGTTGTACAAATATAAATTGAACTAAACATTCAGAGGAGGGTTGCAAAGTCATAACTGTAGAGAAGAAAAATTTAAATAAAGAAACCGTAGGCTCCCCTCACCCAATACCGTCTTTGGCACCGAATGAGATTTTAGCTCTAATTCAAACCTTAAAGTCCTTGCAGTTGTTTATGTTCCGCAGTTTGTGACCCCATCTTTTCCAGTACACACCTGTACTTTAGTCCAATTAAGCTCTAATTAACAGGAGAACGTCTGCTTCTTAATGGTGGCCTTGGAGGGTTTTCAGCAGGCAAAGTGCTTTTGCAGTCAGCGCCTCCCTGTCTCTGGCAATCCAGAGGTACTGAGACAAACTGCGAGTGAAGCCCATTCCTCCTTGTCCCTAGGGGGAATTTGCAAGGATATTTACCCTCAATCACCCTTGTTTTTCCTTCGCCAACAATCTCCCACTGTTGTGGGAGCTGCCTGCATTAAGGCAATGTGGAACCGGAAGCCCCTCACAGGGCAATTCTAACCATGCCTGCGATGGGGTTAGTTTAATTGACAACAGAACTTGCATTAGTCACAATTAACTTGTTCCTTTAGTTTCAATGGGCTTTTAGTGTCACTGAAGTAAAGCTCATTGAGTTCAAGGAGATTTACTCCAGGTAAGTGAGTACAGGAATGCAGTCTTAAGCACAACCAACCCATACCCTTTGTATAGTGTTTATTTTCAGGAGTTGAAGCTGCTAGCCTTGAACTCTGTTGCAGAAGAAGTCGAACGGATATTGACAGTCTTCCAAAAAACAGCAGGCAGCAGGGTTTCAGCTGTCTTTAGGCAAGATAAAACTATCTTGCATGCCTCCCAGCCTGCTTTTACTCTTGGGTTGGAAAACAGGGAACATGGTCTTAAAACTGTATAGGAATGGGCGCATCTGTCCATTTTGGGTTCTCTCCGATTTCCCTTCTTCCCTTCTGAAGTTCCAGTGATACCAACAAGATTTCCTAAGGCAGTTTGCTGCATGTCGATTGGGGGCCCTGCATCCACTTACACAATCCATTTGGCAAGAACTGCTGCTGATGTATCCTAGTCTTTAAAAGGAAAGGGAGTTCATGATGGCTGGGAGTTTGTTAAGAGGGAGATACTAAAAGCACAACGTCAGGCAATACCAATGAGACGGAAACATGGAAGGTGCCTAAAGAAGCCAGGGTGGCTATCTAAAGAACTTTTAACTGAGTTAAGATTAAAAAAGGATGTGTACAAAAAATGGAAAAGGGGGGAAACCACCAAAGAGGAATTCAAACAAATAGCCAGCGCGTGTAGACACAAAGTCAGAAAAGCTAAAGCACAGAAAAGTCAATACTGTCTATGATTGAGTTGAAGGAGAAACAAGTGAATTTAAGGGTCAGGGCTGTACCTGAAGTGGAGAAAGACAATTTGATTGAATTTCTTACGCAGGAATTTGCAGACTTTTGGAACCCAGATTTGGGGAAGGATAGTTTCAAGATAGTGAGTGCTTTTAGGCTTGGAAAAGGAGGGAGAAAGAACAGGGTGAGAGACTTTGATCACCCTCCGAACAAAAGAGGAGAGAGATAAAATCTTGAGTCTGCATTTCCAGAAGACCTTGGAAATACAACAGTCAAAAGTGGAGATATTTAAGGATATTCCAAAACATCTTTTGGACCTTAGGTCCAATTATAAAGATTTGGCTACCCTGTTGAGAAGCAACGGAATCATTTTTAGGTGGGAATTCCCCCAAGGCCTATCCTTTAGCTATAAAGGGAAGAAGATAAAAATAAGATCAGAAGACGACAAAGATAAATTTTGGAGAGACCACGGAGAAGACCTGCAGAAGAAAGTTACAGGAGAGCTAAGAGCACTTGTAAGAGAAACTTTAGACACACCAGATTTACCTCCGGAACTAAAAGACCGCCTGAAGAAGGTGATACCACCGACAGAACAGGAACAGGCACTGGGTGCTGTTGGAGGAGAAGTAAAGTAGTTACATCATGGCTCTGCAACTACTAAGTTGGAACTGTAATGGCTTGAACTCCCCTCAGAAAAGGAGATCTGTGTTTCATTTATTAAAAAAGGAACAATTCGACTTGATTTGTCTACAAGAAACACATATAACAAGGTTACACAGGAAACTATTGATTAATAAAAGACTTGGTCAGGAGTTTATTTCATCGGACAAGGTTAAAAAAAGAGGGGTAGTGATTTATGCAAAGGACAGATTATCACCGAAATTTATTTTTAAAGATGACCAAGGAAGATTTGTGGCAACTGAAATTCAAACACAAGGAGAAAAATTTTTGATAGTAGGAATTTATGCACCAAATGAGGGGAAATCTGATTTTTTTAAGAAGTTGCATGAGACCCTGATGGACTATTTGGATTATAACATGATTTTGATGGGAGGCATGAATGGAGTGGTATCCACACATATGGACAAGGCACAAAGACAGGTAGTCACTAAGGATGGTAGACTACTGAAAACTTTTTTTGAGATGACAGACAACTTGGACTTAGTCGATATTTGGAGAACAAGGAACCCCATGGCTAAAGAAGGAACCTTCTTTTCTGAAGCCAATATGACATGGACAAGAATTGACCAAATATGGGTAACTAGAGGAATGGCACCAAAGACAAGAAAAGTGGAAATCTGCCCAAAAACCTGCTCCGACCATAATGCTGTTAAGATGGAAATGAAACTAACACCAACTGGCTCCTTTAGATGGAGGATGAATGACACCTTATTTAGAGATGAAGAAGTGCTTAAGAAGGCCCAAAAAACCTTGAGAGATTATTTTGAGATAAATATGAGCACCAATGTGGAAAAAAGAGTAATCTGGGACGCAAGTAAAGCGGTTATGAGAGGGTTCTTGATACAACAGATCAAAGAAGAGAATCCAAAATGAGAAGAAGGATAAAATATTGGAGAAAATAAAGGAAAGTGAAAAAAGATTGAGAACAAAACCAAAGTCTCAAGAGATTTTGAGAGAAATAAAGTTATATCAAGTGCAATATATGAAAATGATGAACCAGGAGATAGAATGGAAAATTAAACAAATGCGACAAAAGACATTCGAGTCGGCTAATAAATGTGGGAAATTGTTGGCTTGGCAAATGAAAAAAAGACAAAAATTAAATACAGTTACAAATTTAGAAGTGGAAGGAAGGAATATACAGAACCCAGCTGAGATTAGAAATTGTTTCCAGAGGTACTTTAAACAACTATATACACAAGGGCCACTGAAAGAAACTGATGTAGATCGATTTTTGAAAACAAATGGATTACAAAAAATCTCTCAAGAAAATAAATTAATGTTGAACTACAAAATAACTGAACAGGAGATAGAAGGTGCCATTCAGAACATGCAATTGGGTAAATCTCCAGGACCGGATGGACTGACTTCTAGATACTACAGATCCTTAAAAGAATGGCTAGTACAACCTTTGAAAGAGGTCTGTAATGAAATAATGGAGGGGAAAAGGGCACCAGAGTCGTGGAAAGAAGCATATATCACACTTGTACCGAAAATAGAGACTGAAAAGACGCAGCTTAAGAACTATCGCCCCATATCATTGCTTAATGTGGATTACAAAATTTTCGCTGACATTTTGGCTAAAAGATTAAAAAGAGTTTTAGCGGAAGAGATACACAAGGACCAAGCAGGCTTTCTCCCAGGAAGACATCTATCTGATAACATGAGAAACATAATTAATATTTTAGAAAAATTACAAGTGAATATAAATACTAAGGCAGTTTTAATATTTGTGGACGCGGAGAAAGCTTTTGACAATATTTCTTGGACTTTTATGAAAAAAAATCTACAGGGTATGGGGGTAGGCCAAGGTTTTGAAAATGGTATAAGTGCAATATATTCGGAACAAAAGGCTAAATTAATTGTAAATAATGTGGTGATGGAAGAATTTAAGATAGAAAAAGGGACACGACAAGGTTGCCCAATCTCCCCATTGCTTTTTATATCGGTCCTGGAGGTTCTGCTGAATATGATCAGAAGGGACCAGTTGGTTAAAGGTATACAGGTCGGAGCCAAACAGTACAAATTGAGAGCATTTGCAGATGACTTAGTACTGACGTTACAGGAGCCAGAATCTAGTACCAAAAGGGTTTTAGAACTGATTCAAGAATTTGGTCAAGTTGCAGGGTTTAAATTGAATAAGTTAAAAACTAAGGTTTTAGAGAAAAATTTAACACCAATGGAGAGAGAGAGGTTTCAGAATGAGACAGGTTTAACAGTGGTTAAGAAAGTTAAAAACCTGGGGATTAACATGACAGCAAAAAATGGGAACTTATTTAAAGATAATTATGAAAAATGTTGGACGGAAGTGAAAAAAGATTTAGAAATCTGGTCAAATTTGAAGCTTTCACTGCTGAGCTGTATTGCCGCGATAAAAATGAATGTATTGCCTAGAATGTTGTTTTTGTTTCAGACATTGCAAATTGTGGACAAGATGGACTGTTTCAAGAAGTGGCAGAGAGATATTTCTAGATTTGTCTGGCAGGGCAAGAAGCCCAGAATAAAATTTAAAATACTAACAGATGCAAAGGAAAGAGGTGGATTTGCCCTGCCAGACCTCAAACTTTATTATGAATGAGCAGCTTTTTGCTGGTTGAAAGAATGGCTGCTTCTTGAAAACACTGACATTTTGGACCTAGAAGGCTTTAACAATGTATTTGGATGGCATGCATATCTGTGGTATGATAAGGTCAAAGCACATAAAGCATTTAAAAACCATATTGTCAGGAAAGCATTATTTAATGTCTGGATAAGATATAAGGACTTATTGGAAAATAAAACCCCAAGGTGGTTGTCACCGATGGAAGCGAAACTCTGAAAAAGCTCAATATGGAGGTCAAATGGCCGAAATATTGGGAAATTTTGGAACAAGATGGAGATAGATTGAAACTGCAGAGTTTTGAAAAACTAAAAAATAAAGTGCAAGACTGGCTTCATTATTATCAGATAATGGAGGCATACAATTTGGATAAGAAAATCAGCTTCCAGGTGGAAAAATCAAAATTAGAAACAGAATTGTTAGAACCCAAAACTAAGATTTTGTCAAAAATGTATAACTTGCTGCTGAAATGGAATACTCAGGATGAAACGGTGAAATCTGCTATGATTAAATGGGCACAAGACGTTGGACATAACATAATGATGGCTGACTGGGAACAGTTATGGACCACAGGTATGAAGTTTACGGCATGTAATGCCTTAAGAGAGAATATTATGAAAATGATATACAGGTGGTACATAACCCCAGTCAAGCTTGCAAAAATCTACCATTTGCCCGATAATAAATGTTGGAAATGTAAAGAAACTGAAGGTACATTCTTTCACCTTTGGTGGACGTGCCCAAGGATTAAGGTTTTCTGGGAGATGATTTATAATGAATTAAAAAAGGTATTTAAATATACCTTCTTGAAGAAACCAGAGGCCTTCCTCCTGGGCATAGTCGGCCAGTCGGTGTTAAAGAAGGACAGAACTTTATTTATGTATGCTACAACAGCAGCAAGAATACTTATTGCAAAGCATTGGAAGACACAAGATCTACCCACACTGGAGGAATGGCAGATGAAAATGATGGACTACATGGAATTGGCGGAAATGACTGGCAGAATCCGAGACCAGGGAGAAGAGTCGGTGGAAGAAGATTGGAAGAAATTTAAAGACTACTTACAGAAATATTGTAAAATTAATGAATGTTAGAATGATGTTGGATTGAAGTTAAGTGGTTTCTAGCTGTAATGGTATAAAAGAATATGGAAAAATTGGTTTTCAATACGTAAAAACCTAATGCTATAATATATTAAGATTAAAGATCAGGATTAAAAAGGAGGGAAAGGAATTGCTGGACTAATAAATTGAATTGGAATACAAAAAAGGGAGGTATGAGGAGGTCCGGGAAACAAGTAAATGTAAAAGAAGTGATGAAAAGATGGAATTGTTTTTAATTGTTTTGTTTTTGTACTTTGTATTTTTCTTTTTTCTATTGTTATTTTTCTTATCAATGTAATCTTTTTTTGAAATTTTAATAAATATCATTTAAAAAAGAAAAAAAGAAAAAGAAAAAAGGAAACGATGCCTTATGAGGAACGGCTAAGGGAGCTGGGCATGTTTAGCCTGGAGAAGAGGAGGTTAAGGGGTGATACGATAGCCATGTTCAAATATATAAAAGGATGTCACATAGAGGAGGGAGAAAGGTTGTTTTCTGCTGCTCCAGAGAAGTGGACACGGAGCAATGGATCCAAACTACAAGAAAGAAGATTCCACCTAAACATTAGGAAGAACTTCCTGACAGTAAGAGCTGTTCGACAGTGGAATTTGCTGCCAAGGAGTGTGGTGGAGTCTCCTTCTTTGGAGGTCTTTAAGCAGAGGCTTGACAACCATATGTCAGGAGTGCTCTGATGGTGTTTCCTGCTTGGCAGGGGGTTGGACTCGATGGCCCTTGTGGTCTCTTCCAACTCTATGATTCTATGATTCTAAGTTATCCTAGTCTGTCTCACAGGGCTGTTGCAAAGATAAAAAGAGGGGAGGACAAGGTACACAGCCATGAGTTCCTGAGCTGAAAAGCAAAATACAAATATACAACAAGAATCAACAAATATGTGCAGTTTCAGAACTCTCAGGGGGGCAAACACCCCCCACAATTTTGTCAACCTTAATAAACACAAAAAAGCAACCTTATGTTAAAGTGCAGCCTATAGGAATTTTCACCTTCTGTAGCTGTAAAGTGTGCATTGATTATATGGGTGTATTTGCTGATTTTTTAAAAATATATTTTGCACTTTTGATTTATGCTTAGTGCATATGAGTCAGTAACAGCCCAGTGACGACAAGCAAATCAGCAGTGGCTGTGGAGCTGACATGAAAAACCACATTGGGGTGGGGCGGACACTGCAGTATAAAGTCAACATAACAATATCAAGTGAATCATACCCAAACTTTTGCTAGGTAGGAGAGGAGCCTCATTTATTCAAGAGAATTACTTGCAAGTACCGTATTTGCTCAAGTCTAATGCGCCAGCGCCATTTTGTTTCAAAACCTTGAAATAAAAAGCTCTGGAAAGTGATCCCTGAGTTTTAATGGCAGAATGGGTGACTTGCTGGGGAGTTATTTGTAGCTCAGCTTGTCCTTGAACAACGTAAGGAATGTTTTCTAAGGAGTGGACTGTAAATGGATAGACAACGAGGGCAGTTGATCTCTTCACACACCAGGTCTGGGAACAGAGTGCCAGAAGGGCTGCATGCACGAAATGGATTTCTATATGTTTGGGAAACCACAGTGGTGCTGACTGTATGGAAATAATCAAGGCCGGCTATGACAATGGATTAAAACTAGCAGAAGGACGTGAAGGCGATGAAAAGAAGAAGGAATGTAGCAACAACAGGAGGAATTGGACATATGTTTGTAACACATATGGGAAATTATTTAAAAAATTGTATAAAATTTAAAAAATATGGACTGATTTGTTAAAATCTGGAAAACTAATAAAAGAAAGAAAAATAAAAAAGAAACAAAAAACGTATTTGCTGGTGAATGTAGTGTGCATCGGCAAAATGTGCACTTTTTATAACGAGTTTCAGTCAGCCTGCTGCCTCCACTGCATTCCGCTTTTCCTCCTCCTTCTCCTTCCCCCGCCCCTCTCAGAACTTGTGCAAGTGGAGGGAGCCAGGTTTTAAAATACACACACACACAAACACATTTCTCTCTGCTCCCCTCTGCTGTATCAACATTCCCAAATGGAAGGGTGCCTGGAGCTGGCTTGAGCGCTGATTGGACAGCCTGGCCCGGGGGGCTTCTGATCTGTCACGCCTTCACCGCTGCTACCTTTGTTGTAAGCGAGTTTTTAGAAAAGGATTGGTTAGTTGGTTGTGTCTGTATGTTCATTTTTTAAAAAATCTCTCTCTGTGCAATCTCTCTTAAACAACAACAACAAAAAACCAACCATGCTGATGGAGCCAGAAGGGGAGGGTCTCGTGGAGGGGAAAGCCAGCTTTCCCTTGCTTGCTCTGTCAAAGGTTGTCCAGCAGCTTCATGGACAATTTTCTGGGTGCTCAGGCACTTATGAAGGCAGGAATCTCAGGGAGAGGCTTTTGGGGACCAAGGCCTGATCAATCATGGCCTGCAAAACTGCTGTATTTACTCGAATGTAATGTGCCATTGAATCTAATGCACACAGTAATTTTCACAATGTAATTGGGCAAAAAAGGGTGCGCATTAGTTTTGAGTAAATATAGTAAATCATACCAAAAACAGCCAGTTGTGTTTTCCACTGTAAAGGCAGGACACTTGGGGATTGAATGAAATAATGTGGACATGCAGGACAGCACTTAAACATGCATACAGCTAATCTCTTCATCCAGTGCCAGACTAGCAGGAATAACAAGATATTCCTCTTTTTTTCCTGCCGGCCTTGGAGGCCATCTAGGAGTCCCAGGTAGGGGTGGTCAGCATTCCTTCCTCTGATAGCTTAACAACAGAGATTAAGTTATTGAGCATTCTTGGCAATAGCAGCTTCTCTGTATCCCCCTAATTGTTGCCTCCACATTTTGCTTTCTAGCTTTCTTTATAGATGTTTGATTGGCTTACCTTTTTAAAAATGGAAGTTAAGAATTCAGTACCCTTGCTGGGTTGGGGGCCTGGTACATGTGTACCCACTATATTGCCCGTTGGCAGCCCTGTTAATTTCAGATCTTCATATCACTTTGATAATTTTTAAAAAACAAGTCCCCACAATAATTCATCAACATTTTTGCATGGATTTCTCTTAATAGACATCCCTTTGTATGTCATTTTGCCCAATATACTGCTGCAAGCCACTCCGATCTCTGAAAGCAAAAGTAAACAAAAGGGTCTCAAAAACATAGCACATATCGTTAAATCGTTATACACATCACAGGTATACACAAATGGCAAAAAAACCAAGCCCTCAGGGCACGAGACTGGACTCTTGGGCTTTCCTGAGTTGGGAGCCTTTTATCACTGTGTTAACATAACTGATTTGTTCAAGCTAGACAGCAGGTAAGGCTGTGGAGAATTAGCCATGGGGAACCAGGGACAGAGCTGTCAACTTTCAGATTTGAAATTAAGGGATCTGCAGCCTTACCTGTCCCAGGGACAGTCTACGGGATATCTAACAATCAGGGATAGCAGGGGGAAGCAGCGGGAAACGGTGCTGGAATAAGGGAATGTTCCACAAAAAAAGGAGAGGTTGACAGCTATGATCAGGGACAGTTCCATGACAAAAGATCCTGAACAGCTTCCTGTGTGCTGGCATCTTCACACAACAGAGGGAGAAGAGGGAAAGCACTCATTCTCTTTTCTAAGCTCTACACAATTTCACAGTGCATGGAGATTCCTTGCACCAGAGGAGTAGTACTTTCCTGCTTTGAGGGAGTCCTATCAATGGGAGAGAAATATTTTGATAGCTTCCTTTGTTGGTTTGGCTTTGTCTGGCTTGCTTAACTTGTTCCAATCTTTTTCTTTTTGCATTCTTGTAACCACCATATCAGATGGATCTACTTCACTTAATATTTTGAACTGAACTATAGGGCAGATTCTTTTGCCTTTAATTCCTTTAATTCCTTTCAGCAACTCCTGGCCTAGTTGCTAAACTCCAGACAGGACAGGTTTTTCTCTTGAGCAAAGCAAATTTGTGCAAGATGTTACAACACTCAACGGCTTTCTTACTTGAAGGAAATGGTAAATTATAGCAATAATAGGTAGAGAGTAACACGTCACACCACCCAGTCTCTGTACTCCACAGACAAACGGAGTTCTTATGGGTTTAAAATTCATTAAAACAGACTTCCAGGCGGCAATGATTGACTGGGCTGCAGATTTTGGATATAATATAGACCTGGCAGATTGGGATAAATTATGGAATAATACGGTTAAAATTTCAGCATGCTATACATTTGGAGAAAATATAATAAAGATGCTTTTTAGGTGGTACCTGATGCCCAGAAAATTGGTAAAGATAAATAAAAGAGGATCTAACCAATGCTGGATATGTATGGATGCAGAAGGCATGTTAATCCACTTGTGGTGGCAGTGCAAAAGCGCAAAAGCGTTTTGGGGGATGATTCATGAGGAACTTATGAAGATGCTCAAATGTTCATTCTCCCCAAAACCAGAAGCATTCCTGCTAGCCCTAATAGGACAGGAACTCCCAAACAAAACTAAAAAACCTATTCCTCTATGCAACAGCAGAGGCAAGGATAACATATGCAAAAATGTGGAAAGAAAGAACAATTCTGACAAAAGATCAGTGGATGTTGAAACTAATAGAGTTTACCGTAGCTGGTTTGACAGCTACAATTTTAAAAAGAGCGGAATAATGATAAATATACAAGCAGGGATAGATTTTTGAACACCAGTTTCTTTAAAAGAGTAAAAGGATAGGTACAGGACAAAAAGAAAATATAAACCAAGGAGTTGCAGCAAAATGAAAGGAAAATCTAGGCTGTCAAGGAAAGATAGCCTGGGAAGTCTTCATATGATAGGATCTGATTAGAGATGTTTCATTGTTGTATTAGATGCCTATTATTGTATTAGATGCTCTATTAGACATTTAGAAGAGGTGATAAGATAAACTAGAAAAACACAGAGAAAGAAATGAATATGTATGTAACTGAAAAATGCAAAAAGAAAAATTAAAAAAGGAGGAAAAACCCAGACCTCCAGGACAGATGAAATCCAGACTTTTGTCCTCTGGTCTGCATTCTGTAAAATATTGATGAGACAAGTTAAAACTACTTAACAAAAGGTTGAAACAGTTAGAACTAATTAGAAACTTGAGAGTTGTGGAGCAAACTCAGCTTTCTCCTTTTCACTTGCCAATATGTGTATTAATCCTATCCACTCAATCCACAAGAGCCTATCTTCATATGCCAGGGAGTCCCTAACACACCAAGGGTTTGAAACCCATCATCTACCCTTGACCTGGTTTAGCCGGCCAGTGAACACCATTTCCGGGGTGTGGCTGCTGTTGCAGGCTGGCAGTTTCAGTAACAACAACTGAACCCCCGAGAAAACGCCCCAGCCCAAGAGTCTGTTCAGTAGCCTCAGCTTCTGCAGCGGGCATTAGTGCAGGTCCCGTTGTCTCAGGCCAGGCAGAAAAAGGACTGCAAGGCAGAGAGCAGGTCTTCCACGACTCACAGCCAAGAAGGTCTCTTGGTTGGGAAAGCATGTGATCCTTCTTAGGTAATCTGCTCCAAAGGCTGCTAATGGATTTAAAGGTTAAAAACAGCACTTTGAATTGGGTACTGAAACAGACCGGCAACCATCATTGCCAGTCAAGAATTGGTGTGACATTATTGAGATAGCTAAACCCAGAACAGGTGTTAGATGCTTCACATGACACAGCTCTATATAGGTTTGGAGCTGGAGGGATCTTCTTGTGGTGCGATATAGTGTTTGTGTAACTTTGCTTTGTCTTTTGTCTTTTTCCATGGAGTTTTCTTGGCAGGGATACTTGAGTGGCTTGCTGGTTCCTGCTCCAGGTGGATCACGTTTGGTCAAAACTCTCCACTATGACCTGTCCATCTTGGGTGGTCCTGCACAGCATAGCTCATAGCTTCTCTGAGTTAATCAAGCCCCTTCACCACAGCAAGGCAGTGATCCACAGTTGGACAGTGTTCTGTCCAAGCTACCCATGGGTTTGACCAAACTGCGGGAGGCAGTGGAAGATAGGAGTGCCTGGAGTGCTCTGGTCCATGGGGTCACGAAGAGTCAGACACGACTAAATGACTAAACAACAACAACTTTGCTTTGAAAGAAATAACCAAACTCCTATTTATTTTCATTTAAGACCATGGTTCATGTACTCTTTCTGCTATTTTGTCTCATTTACCTCAGACCCTGCCCCTTATCAACCAAATCTCCTCATGTTGTAATAACTGGCAAGAGGTCAAATATTTGCTTTGGCCACAAAATTGAAAGGAAACTTTGAGTGGTCTTTGTTATGAACAGTTTTCTGATTGGAGGAGAGCAGCATCCCCGGCAGTTTAATAACCTCCTTTCCACTCTCTTGTCAGCACTCAAGTCAAGAGCGCTTCTCTCTCTCTATAAGTCTTGTCTCCTGAGCCTTACCCAAAAAGGACACAATGCTTCGAGGAAGGACTGTGAGATGCTGCCTTTTGCTGATGCTCTTGACCATCCTGCCTACACGGCCTGCATTGGAAGGTGCGTTACCAAGAATTGGGTGTCATTCCTCCCCCTATTTTTCCTTCCTCCCCAATATTCACTGGTGCAAAGCCATAGAAGGCTGGCTTAATTCCCACTGGAAAAGAATATGACAAGTTAATGGTGACTTACAGATAGCCTGTTAATTTCAATAGGGCTTCCTATGTGACTGCTTGCCTTTAGATCTGGGCCTCTGTTTTGGTTAAGAAATATTTCTTAACAGTAGTTAATCAGGCTCAAGACAAATTCCCAAAGCACTCAATGTGCCCTCTTCTTTGGGAACTGCTGTTGCCCGCCAGCTTTTGTCACCCGGGGCTCGTTTGAATATGGGTTACAGCTTTTCAGCAACAATTATGGGAACTAATGGCAGCACTCCTAACCTCTTTACCTCAGAGTAAGCTGCACTGAATTTAATAGGACTCAGGGGGAGATTCTAACCATGTTTGCTCAGGGGTTAGTTTAATGACAATGGAAGTTGCATTAGTCACAACTAACTTGTTCCTTTGGTTTCAATGGGCTTTTAGTGTCACTGAAGTAAAGCTCATTGAGTTCAAGATTTACTCCAGGTAAGTGAGTACAAGAATGCAGTCTTAGGCACAACTAACCCATACCCTTCAACATTCCTCAAATGAAAACAGGAACATTTCTCAGTCCCCCTAACAATTGACCCCATTCCTCTACCCCCGAGGGACACCCTCTAATTCCAATGTAATCTTATTTCAATCTTTGGAAGATTTACAAAAAGAAAAACATATACCAATTAATAACTTTTAGAAAGGGGCAATGTTAGACGTGGATGCACAAAGCATCTTAAAAATCAAGACTCCGTGCACCCTGCTCCACTCCCCCTTTCATTCCTCCCTGAATGGTCCTGATAGCCAACTCGCTACATGAAGCTGGATTTTAGGGTGGCAGCAGCCTCTCCTCCTGACCCGCCCTCCTGCAACTGCTGCAAACTGCCCAAGAGAAAAGGCCAGCAACAGCAGCCACAGAGAGTCCCTGGAGAGGCACCAGAGAGGCAACAGGATGTTCCTGCAGAGCTGCCACTGCCACCGCCACTACTGCCACTGCTCTGAACAACCTCCAGCTCGTGCTCCTCTCCAAGCTCAGCAGCGGTAGCCCTGACGGGGAATTAGGGACATTCAGGGATCAGATCCCCAGCTAGCATGGCTTTTGTAATTCCAGAACTGTCCCCGAAAAACAGGGACACTTGGAGGTGATGCTAATCTTTTTGTTTGGTTGGAGTACGCGCCTTTTGTGCTGTTTGTTGCAGTAACCGCAAGTAGAATATGACATAGGTTTAGCCAGCTTCATTACACTTCTGGTTTTATTTTGCACTGGAAGGTTTCCTAACAAAGAACGAGGACCCATCCTCACTTCTGTTTGTGCCACGATTTCTAGGCAGAGGTATGTGATTTGTAGGCATGAG
Source organism: Podarcis pityusensis (assembly GCF_964106645.2). NCBI lineage: Eukaryota > Metazoa > Chordata > Lepidosauria > Squamata > Lacertidae > Podarcis > Podarcis pityusensis. The sequence continues at coordinate 34,454,748 of NC_138035.1, read as the reverse complement.
TCCAAGTGAGTGGGGTGTGTGTGTGTGGTCCCACTGCAGGAAACCCATTTGACTTTTGTTTTGATTTAGAGGTAAACAGTGAGTTTTCCCACTAAAGCAACGGGGCAAAATAAAGCCCTGCCTGGACCTGTGTCTACTTATGCCAGGCAATTGCGGAAAAAACTGGTGTGGATAGGTTAGAATTTATGTGAATGGGTTAAGAATTGATTCAGCTCTCCTAGTTCTTCCTACCTTGCAGCTCAGTGGTTGAAGCACAACAGCAACAAAATGGAAACTTTCCCCTTTCTTTCAGACACCAACGTGGCCCTCGCTGGAGAGGCTTCACAATCCAGCAACATCCACCCGCTAGGAGCAGCTGGAAATGCCATTGACGGGAACCCAGCCAGTGATTTTAACCAGGGATCCTGCACCCACACAGATTCTGAAAATAATCCATGGTGGATGGTAGACTTGAAGGCACAATATCAAGTACTCCGTGTCACCATCACCAATCGGAAAGACTGCTGTGCTCACCGTCTTAATGGGGCTGAAATCCGAGTTGGGGACTCCGCAGAGAGTGGAGGCACCACAAATCCTAGGTACTGTATACGGATCGGATGCTTTGTAGCCAGGGAAGGGGAAGCTGAGGCCCCCCAGGTGTTATTGGAGTACCACTCCCATCATCTTGATCCATTGTCTATGTTGGTTCAAGCAGGTGGCAGTTGGAGTCCAACAATATTTGGAGGGCCATGGGTTTCCTATATCTTCCTTTCATGTAGAGAAGTTGTGAGGTATGATTTTCTGTTCTGCCCTGTTTTCGTCACATGCAGTTCATTGTCTGCTGCAGTTCACTGTCTGCCAAAAGCTATGTTATTATGTTTTGCTTTCCACTGTGGCAAAACTTCTGTCATGAACACACCAGCTCCAAGTGTAATCTTGCAGCTGGCTGCAGAATGCAGTCTGGACAGGGGGGCTGGGCTTTCATGCTGCCATAGGAGAGCCCGCAGCTGCCAGCATCAAGTCCCCCTGATCTTGGATGGCTGGCTGATAAGGAAGGAACGGAGAGCAGGCTGGAACACAGCCAAAGCTCCCTGGAAGCCCAAACAGGCGTGGAAAGTCACAGAGACAGCTTTTTGGAACAGGAAGGGGCTGCAGCTGACTAAGTAAGTCCGAGGTGTAGGCATATAGGAAGGCTCCTAGACAAGTCGAAGGCTCAATCTCTTCTGTTGACACAGGAAGAACCCCTCAGAAAGGTCAACTCAGTGATGGGGGCTGGAGGTTTGTTAGGGCCGTCCGGAAATAATTGCTTGGCTTTTTTTGCAATAAATCCTCCTTTTTAATTACTTACGCTTACTATGTTATCAAGCCGCGAACCTGGACTCCTAACAACTACATAACTTATGTAATTTATATAATTGAGTATGTAAATTACGTAGGTTGCATTGTTCAGTTATGCCACGCCAGCATAGCTCTGACAGTAGAGCATGAGACTTTAAATCTCCAGCTCATGAGTTCCAGACCCACACTGGACAAAAGATTCCTAATTTGCAGATGTTTGGGCTAGGTGACCGTCATAGTCCTTTCCAACTCTACTGTTCTATGATTCTATGTAGGGTTTTTTGCTGAAAAAAATTCTTCCATTATTGTTTAATGCTATTCTTTTTTTTTTTAATGATTTTGTTTCTTTTCTAGATGTGCTACAATAGGTTCTTTGGGTGCTGGGGAAATAGGCAGCTTTAACTGTGAAGCATCAAAGGGGCAGTATGTGACTGTTACCCTACCTGGGAAAGAATACCTCACGCTTTGTGAAGTCCAGGTGTTTGGATCTAAGATAGAGTCCCCTGGTAAGTAGAAAACATATTGTCATCTATTTGTGTGCAAAGAGACTGAGGCTGTGGACACACCCTGTATTTAAAGCACATTTAAATGCATGACTTTCCCCCAAGAATCCTGGGATCTTTAGTTTAGGATTGGCTTCTGTGATTCCGGAATGTCCAGCTTAAATGGGGCAGTTGATGGGTACAGTATACAGGCATAAACTCTTACTTTCCATGCTCTGCTGCTACTAAGCCTGCAACTGAAATAACAGTTTCCCCTGATTACACCCAGGCGCAGGGCTGGGGCAGAAGAGTGCTAGAGTCTTGTCTAGTCAAGTTGTATAGGATCGATTCCAATCTGTTACCTCCAAGGATGCGGACAGGCTGCTTGGACAAGTGAAACTGACCACCTGTCTCCTTGATCCTTGTCCATCCTGGCTATTAAAAGCGAGCCAGGAAGGGCTGGGCGATGGGCTCTGCAGGGTGGTGACCTAGTGCTGGACCTTGGCACTCTGAGGTCACCATGCTCACAAGCACCAGAGTGAGAGTCTTTTGGTCTGGCGCTGTGGCATGAGGACTCGCTCCAGAGCGCTGGACCAAAAACGGAGCGATCCGGCAATCAAACAGAAGCCAGGATTGGCTTCTGTGATTCCAGAATGTCCAGCTTAAATGGGGCAGTTGATGGGTACAGTATACAGGCATAAACTCTTACTTTCCATGCTCTGCTGCTACTAAGCCTGCAACTGAAATAACAGTTTCCCCTGATTACACCCAGGCTCCCCTTCCCTCCCCTTTCTCACTTGTAGGGGATTCACCCACTGCTGAGATTTTGTTTCAGCACCAGACAAAAACCATACCCTCCAACATGTTGAGGCTGAAAACTGGGATGCACATTTTTGGGCCCTAGGACCTCGCATACGATTGTGATCTCACATGTTTTTAGGCACCTGCTGAGAGCATGGCGAGAGCATTAATTAAGAATTAATTCAGCTCTCTTAGTTTTTCCTGCCTTGCAGTTCAGTGGTTGAAGCACAACAGCAACAAAATGGAAACTTTCCCCTGTCTTTCTTTCAGACACCAATGTGGCCCTCGCCGGAGAAGCTTCACAATCCAGTACCTACAGCTCGATAGGAGCAGCTGGAAATGCCATTGACGGGAACCCAGCCAGTGATTTTAAACAGGGATCCTGCACCCACACAGAGTCTGAAAATAATCCATGGTGGATGGTAGACTTGAAGGCACAATATCAAGTACTCCATGTCACCATCACCAATCGGAAAGACTGCTGTGCTCACCGTCTTAATGGGGCTGAAATCCGAGTTGGGGACTCCGCAGAGAGAGGAGGCACCACAAATCCTAGGTACTGTATACAGATCGGATGCTTTGTAGCCAGGGAAGGGGAAGCTGAGGCCCCCCAGATGTTATTGGAGTACCACTCCCATCATCTTGATCCATTGTCTATGTTGAGTTCAAGCAGGTGGGAGGTGGAGTCCAACAATATCTGGAGGGCCATGGGTTCCCCATCCTTTCCTTACATATAGAGATGTCATGAGGTACGCTTTTCTGTTCTGCCCTGTTTTCGCCACATGCAGGACTGTTTCCTTTCCACAGCAGTTCGCTTTCTGCCAAAAGCTAACTTACTTTGTCTTGCTGTTTGCTGTGGCAAAACTACATAAGTTATGTAATTTAGTACAATGGTACCTCAGGTTACATACGCTTCAGGTTACAGACTCCGCTAACCCAGAAATAGTACCTTGGGTTAAGAACTTTCCTTCAGGATGAGAACAGAAACCGTGCAGCGGCAGCGGGAGGCCCCACTAGCTAAAGTGCTACTTCAGGTTAAGAACAGTTTCAGGTTAAGAACGGACCTCCGGAATGAATTAAGCACTTAACCCGAGGTACCACTGTATGTATATTTGGCAGGTTTCATTGTCCTGTTATGCCATGCCAGCATAGCTCTGACAGTAGTACATGAGACTTTTAATCTCAGGCTCATGAGTTCAAGATTCCTAAATTGCAGGGGGTTGGACTAGATGACCCTCATAGTCCTTTCAAACTCTACTGTTCTATGATTCTGTGATTTCATTGGAATGGAAATGCAATGCAAATCGGGGAACATGATGTAGTCAATTACATACTGTTTTTGGACTGATCAGCAAATACTGATCATATCCACTGGATCAATTTCTCTTCCTCTCATGGGGTGAATTTGTCAACATTGGCCATTTCCACTTCTATTTTGTCAACATTTTCTGGCATCCCTGCTTTAGAGGATTATGACACAGGGAGGACAATGGAGTGCAAATGTTCCAGACAGACCTCTTGCCATTTGATTTCTGAAAACATAGCAAATATTTGCTTTCTTTTCTGACTTCTTCATGTGAGTTCAGGTTGCTGAAAAAAATTCTTCCATTACTGTTTAATGCTATTTATATATATATATATATAAAATGGTTTGGTTCTTTTCTAGATGTGCTACAATAAGTTCTTTGGGTGCTGGGAAAACAGGGAGCTTTAACTGTGAAGCATCAAAGGGGCAGTATGTGACTGTTACCCTGCCTAGGAAAGAATACCTCACGCTTTGTGAAGTCCAGGTTTTTGGACGGAAGATAGAGTCCCCTGGTACGTAGAAAAGATATTGTCATCTATTTGTGTGCAAAGAGACTGAGGCTGTGGACACACCAACAGAATGGTTGGGGCCCGTTCCGTGGAGGGGGGGGGGGATGCACGGGGACACCCATTCTGAGTGATCACAAGTAGGAGGAGGAATTGTGCTAAGACCAGACCATGTCATTACTGAGGAGGCAAGTTTAGTCATTGTTTGAAGTCTATCCCTGCCTCCAGGTCTGGTCTAGACCAGAAGGATACTGGAATCAACAAGGGAGACCCACATGACCCACATGCCAGGTGAATGATTCACAAGACGGTTGTCACCCACGACTTGGTCGTGGACGGAGGACTTAACCTGGCATGTGGTTGGATGAAGCAGATGGGCCTGTCCTTGCTGCTGCTTGTCCACCAGGTTTCTCTTACGCACAGCAACCCAGGACATATGGGCGGGTGGGTGCTGCAGTGATATTTAGAAAGTCATTAGCTTACACCAGGTGTCCTATTGGGAAGACCCAGTTTTCTGAGTGCATGTTCTGGAAGGTGAGCAATAGGGGCAGTACAGGATTCCTTTTGCTGTACTGACCTCCCTGCCGCACCAAAGATTCCCTGTCCAAGCTGCTTCAGGTCGTGGCGGATGTTGTCCTAGAGACACCTAGTTTGGTTGTCCTAGGGGATTTTAACATTCATGCCGACACAATCTTATAAGGGGCCCCTCAGAACTTCATGCAAAGTATGACCTCCATGGAGCTGTCCCTGAATAAGTTTGACCCAACTCATAGTCGCGGACATGCCTTAGACCTAGTGTTCACCTCTATGAATGTGGGTGATCTGACACTAAGGAAAAGCGAAACAAAAGAAGTTCCATGCTCGGATCACTTTCTGGTGCAACTGGACTTTTCCATGACCCTTCCCATTTGCAGGGAGGTGGGGCTAATTTGTATGGTCCGCCCCCACCACTTAATGGATCCAAATGGTTTCCAGAGAGCGGTAGGGAATGTTTTATTCCATGTTGATGGTCTTTCAGCTGATTCCCTGGTGGCCTGCTAGAATGTGGACTTAACCAGGGCTATTGACTGTTTGGCTCTGAAGCACCCTCCCCGATTACATGGAGCCTGGACAGTCCCATGGTTTCCCCAGAGTTGAGGGCGATGAAACAATCGCTGAAATGGCTAGACGGCCAGTGGTGGAAATCTCATTTTGAATTAGACCAGACATGGGTTAGAGCTGAACGTTGAGCCTACCAAGTGGCAATAGTGACACCGTATAGGACCTTTCATCTGCAGAAAACAGCAGCAGGAGACTCTTTCAGGTGGTTTGCAATCTAACGGAACCACCTCTGCCGTTGGGGCCTCGTAAGGACCCCAATATCTCCTGCAATGATTTTGCAAATTTTTTTGCAGATAAAGTCTGCAAAGTTTGCAGAGTTGGAAGGAGGTAGACTCCACCTTCCACCCTAGGAGCAGGGCTGGGGCAGAAGAGTGCTAGAGTCTTGTCTAGTCAAGTTGTATAGGATCGATTCCAATCTGTTACCTCCAAGGATGCGGACAGGCTGCTTGGACAAGTGAAACTGACCACCTGTGTTATGTACTGAGTTGAATAGGATCCAAACTGTAGCAGTCTGATTGGTCCTAGAACAATAGGATCCAAAAGGCAGCAGTCTGATTGGTCCTAGAACAATAGGATTCAGAATGCAGCAGTCTGATTGGTCCTAGAACAATGCAGCAGTATGATTGGTTGGCAGGAACCACCCAATCCTGCTCCAGATAGAAGTGAATCCACAACCTGATTGGCTTACAGTAGAATTCCAGAATTAGCCAATCATGTGCAGCCCATTGTGTAAATAATGTATATAAAGCAGATACTGTGAGGGGACATTTATTCATTCCTCCTCACCACTATGAGCTGAATAAAGAGCATGAAATCACTTTGCGACTCTGAGTATATTTCACTGGCGACGAGGATGGGATCCCGCTGAGCTGACTGCCACACACAGCACCGCAGCACCGCCAACTGCCGCACCGCTGCCTCGCACCGTGTATCCAGGCTTCAGCTCCGGGGCACAAGGAACTCAGAATGGCAGCCAACAGCAGCTTCTCGCCATTCAACCCAGCATCTGGAGACTGGGAAGCGTACGCCTCCCGTTTCACCTTCCTCCTAGAAGCCAAAGGGGTCACCGACGAAGAAGACGCCAAGAAGAGGGCGATATTCTTCAGCGTCTGCGGAGAGGAGACGTTTGAAATCGCCCGGGCTCTCCTTGCGCCTGAAGACGTCGCTACTGTTCCATACAAAACAATAATGGAACAGCTGAAGGGGCACTTTTCGCCGCAGCCCTCAGTGGTGGCTCGTCGAAATGCCTTCTACGCAAAGCGGCAAGCCCCGGGGGAAACCATAACTGGGTTTGTGACCTCTCTCCGCCAAGCCGCCCGGTTCTGCAACTTCTCAGAGCTGGAGAACATGCTTCGTGACCGCCTCGTCGGTGGCCTGAAGGATGAGAAGCTGCAACGACGCCTCTACGCTAAGAAGGACCTAACGTTCCAGGTCGCTCTGGAGGAGGCCCTGGCAACAGAAGCTGCCGAGAGGTCGACCCAAGAGGCACGGCCGAGCCTGCCATCCCAACCGAGGGTCCACCATGAAGACCTCACCGACGACTCAGGATCCGACAGGGAGGAGGTGCACCGAGTACAGCAGCGCACTCAAGCAGCGCACAGACCACAGCTGCCTCGACGAGAAGGAGGGAACTGCGCAAGCTGCGGGGAGAGTCACGAGAGGAGGACCTGCCGTTTCCGCAACGCAGAGTGCAGGCAGTGCAGAAAATCGGGACACATCGCCCGGGTGTGTCGGGCTCGGCCCACCCGACACCAGGCATCAGATGACCAATCCAAGAGCCCCAGGTCCCGGGGCCCAACGCACCAAGGCAACTCGACGGAGCTCACGGACTTCCAGGTATACCAGTTGCCCCACCCCAACGTAGAGAAAATTTATGTAGAGGTACAGATAGAGGGGGCCCCATGCCGCATGGAGCTTGACACGGGTTCAACTCTATCCATAATCTCGGCAAGGACCTTAAGGAAACTGTGTCCCACTGGGGGTCCCAAACTCAGGCCGGCCCCATTCACCCTCCGGGACTTCCAGAAACGTAAGGTCCCCACAATGGGGGTGGGGACCTTCAGGGTGCAATACCGAGGGCGGACGCGGCAACTGGACTTGCTTGTGGTCAAGGGCCCCTACATTAGCTTACTGGGATTGGCATGGTTTGGACCACTGGGGCTAGCTGTCACCGGGGTGAACCACACTAGCTTACAAGTGGACGTGGACGCCATATGCAAGGAATTTCCAGGGGTTTTCGATGGGAAATTGGGACAGTATACGGGCCCCCCCATTGCGCTACAGCTTGACCCCGCAGTACGACCGGTCAGGCTCAAGGCCCGCCGGGTCCCGTTCGCCTTGAAACCCCGTATAGACGAGGAATTGGACCGACTCGTAGAGCAAGGAGTGCTGGAGCCGGTGCCTAATGCTCCCTGGGAAACCCCAATCGTCACACCCGTCAAGCCTAATGGTTCGGTCCGCATCTGCGCAGACTACAAATGTACCATAAACAAGGCCCTCACGGCCCACGCATACCCAGTGCCAGTGGTCAGCCATGTCCTTGCCACCCTGGCTGGGTCGAAAATTTTTGGCAAGCTGGACTTGGCCCAAGCATATCAACAGCTGCCAGTAGATGAGGCCACAGCAGAGGCACAGACGATTGTGACGCACAGAGGAGCGTTCAGGGTAAAGCGGCTGCAATTCGGTGTCAGCGTGGCACCAGGCATATTCCAGAATATAATGGACTCTCTCCTTAAAGGGATTCCTGGCGTCACCCCCTTCTTCGATGATGTGTTGATTGCCGGCCCCACACCAGAGGAGTTTGAGGACCGCCTCCGCACCGTTCTGCACCGTTTCCAGACGGCGGGTCTCAAGGTGAAGCGGGAAAAATGTCTACTAGGAGTGCCTCAGGTGGACTTTCTGGGATTTATGGTGGACGCAGAAGGGGTCCACCCGACTGGGGACAAGGTACGGGCCATTTGTGATGCCCCAGCGCCCAAGAGCAAGACTGAACTTCAGGCCTTCTTGGGACTATTGAACTTTTACCATTCCTTCCTTCCCCACAAGGCGGCGGTAGCGGAGCCCCTACACAGACTCCTGGACAAGCGGGCCCCTTGGGTGTGGGGCCAGCGCCAGGAGGCCGCATTCCAGGCAGTCAAGGACTTGCTTGTCTCAAACTCGGTCTTGGCACACTTCGACGAGAGGCTGCCGGTGGTGCTAGCATGCGACGCCTCACCCTATGGCATTGGAGCTGTCCTGGGGCACCAACTCCCGGATGGAAGAGAGGTACCGGTGGCGTACTTTTCCCAGACACTCAACACAACCGAGCGGAACTACTCGCAAATCGACAAGGAGGGTCTGGCAATCGTAAAGGGAGTAAAAAAATTCCATGATTTCTTGTACGGGCGGCCCTTCACCGTGGTGACTGACCACAAGCCGTTGCTTGGCTTGTTTGCCCCCGAAAAGCAGACCCCCCAAGTGCTGTCTCCTCGCGTCCTCAGGTGGTCAATTTTCCTTGCCAGCTACCAGTATGCACTGATTCACCGACCTGGGAAGGCGATGGGCCATGCGGACGCCCTCAGCAGGCTACCACTACCGGAAACAGGCCCTGACCCAGCACCTGCACAAGAGGTTATGAGCCTGGAGCTGCTTCCCGACCGCCCCATTCAGGCACAAGAAGTTGCACACCATTCCAAGAAAGATAGGGTCATCTCCCGGGTCCTGGACTGGGTGTGGAGGGGATGGCCCAGCAGCAGCCCCGGGCCAGAATTCGCCGGCTACACAACCCGCAAACATGAACTGTCGGCCCACAAGGGGTGCCTGTTATGGGGAAGCAGAGTCGTTGTTCCCCAGCCCCTCTGCAAAAGGGTCCTCACAGCCCTACACGAGACACATCCAGGGGTAGTAAGAATGAAGGCCCTTGCCAGGAGTTATGTGTGGTGGCCGGGGATCGATGGAGAGATAGAGGCCTGGGTCAAACACTGCCAGGCCTGCCAAGAATCCCGCCCAGATCCCCCAAGGGCCCCAGTCCAGTCCTGGGAGTCCGCCCGAGCACCATGGTCACGCCTGCATGTGGATTTCGCTGGCCCCTTTCAGGGGAAAACATTCTTCATAGTGGTGGACTCCTACACCAAATGGCTGGAAGTCGCACTGGTACCGTCCACTTCCACGTCCGCAGCCATCCGGGTACTACGCAGGCTGTTTGCAACCCACGGGCTCCCTGACACTCTCGTCTCAGACAACGGGACTGCATTTACGTCAGGAGAATTCCAAACCTTCACAGCGCAGAACGCCATCCGCCACATCCGTTCGGCGCCGTTCCACCCTGCCACCAATGGCCAAGCAGAACGCATGGTGCGGACCACCAAGGACACCCTTCGCCGCATGACGCAAGGGGACTGGGAGTACCGCCTTGCCACATTCCTTCTAGCACAGCACAGCACCCCCAGCTCAACGACTGGCCGGAGCCCCGCTGAACTACTAATGGGTCGGCGCCTTGCAATCAGATTGGACCGCCTTCACCCCGATAGAGCTCAGGATGAGGTAGTGGTGGGGGAAGGCAGGAACCCCCGGACCTTCGAGGCCCAGGACCCAGTGTACGCAAAGAATTTTGGGGCAGGCCCAGCATGGGTACCCGCCACAATCACCAGGGTCACTGGCCCCGTGTCGTACGAGGTGCTAACGGATGGGGGGCAATGCTGGCGCCGCCACTGCGACCAGATACGGCGACGATTCCCGGGAGAAAACCAGGAGGAGGACAGGTCAGAGGAGTCCCAAGGGAACAGCGGGGCAGTGAGGCCCATAGAGCAGGAGGGGCCAGCAGGAGAGGCAGAATCAGTAAATACAGAGAGGACCCGTGAGGCCGAAAGGACACCGGAACCAGAACCACGACTGAGCGAGCCGGTTGCACCAGACCAAACAGCCGCATCACAGCCAGCATCCTTGGAACACGAGCCAGAACCCGGAGCCCGGACCAGGGAACACCCCAGGCCACAACGCACACGTAGGCCGCCGGCATACCTTGAGGACTATGAATGCGACCTCCCGGGCAGGACTGGAACTTAGAGGGGAGGGGTGTTATGTACTGAGTTGAATAGGATCCAAACTGTAGCAGTCTGATTGGTCCTAGAACAATAGGATCCAAAAGGCAGCAGTCTGATTGGTCCTAGAACAATAGGATTCAGAATGCAGCAGTCTGATTGGTCCTAGAACAATGCAGCAGTATGATTGGTTGGCAGGAACCACCCAATCCTGCTCCAGATAGAAGTGAATCCACAACCTGATTGGCTTACAGTAGAATTCCAGAATTAGCCAATCATGTGCAGCCCATTGTGTAAATAATGTATATAAAGCAGATACTGTGAGGGGACATTTATTCATTCCTCCTCACCACTATGAGCTGAATAAAGAGCATGAAATCACTTTGCGACTCTGAGTATATTTCAACCTGTCTCCTTGATCCTTGTCCATCCTGGCTATTAAAAGCGAGCCAGGAAGGGCTGGGCGATGGGCTCTGCAGGGTGGTGACCTAGTGCTGGACCTTGGCACTCTGAGGTCACCATGCTCACAAGCACCAGAGTGAGAGTCTTTTGGTCTGGCGCTGTGGCATGAGGACTCGCTCCAGAGCGCTGGACCAAAAACGGAGCGATCCGGCAATCAAACAGAAGCCAGGATTGGCTTCTGTGATTCCGGAATGTCCAGCTTAAATGGGGCAGTTGATGGGTACAGTATACAGGCATAAACTCTTACTTTCCATGCTCTGCTGCTACTAAGCCTGCAACTGAAATAACAGTTTCCCCTGATTACACCCAGGCTCCCCTTCCCTCCCCTTTCTCACTTGTAGGGGATTCACCCACTGCTGAGATTTTGTTTCAGCACCAGACAAAAACCATACCCTCCAACATGTTGAGGCTGAAAACTGGGATGCACATTTTTGGGCCCTAGGACCTCGCATACGATTGTGATCTCACATGTTTTTAGGCACCTGCTGAGAGCATGGCGAGAGCATTAATTAAGAATTAATTCAGCTCTCTTAGTTTTTCCTGCCTTGCAGTTCAGTGGTTGAAGCACAACAGCAACAAAATGGAAACTTTCCCCTGTCTTTCTTTCAGACACCAATGTGGCCCTCGCCGGAGAAGCTTCACAATCCAGTACCTACAGCTCGATAGGAGCAGCTGGAAATGCCATTGACGGGAACCCAGCCAGTGATTTTAAACAGGGATCCTGCACCCACACAGATTCTGAAAATAATCCATGGTGGATGGTAGACTTGAAGGCACAATATCAAGTACTCCGTGTCACCATCACCAATCGGAAAGACTGCTGTGCTCACCGTCTTAATGGGGCTGAAATCCGAGTTGGGGACTCTGCAGAGAGTGGAGGCACCACAAATCCTAGGTACTGTATACAGATCGGATGCTTTGTAGCCAGGGAAGGGGAAGCTGAGGCCCCCCAGGTGTTATTGGAGTACCACTCCCATCATCTTGATCCATTGTCTATGTTGAGTTCAAGCAGGTGGGAGGTGGAGTCCAACAATATCTGGAGGGCCATGGGTTCCCCATCCTTTCCTTACATATAGAGATGTCATGAGGTACGCTTTTCTGTTCTGCCCTGTTTTCGCCACATGCAGGACTGTTTCCATTCCACAGCAGTTCGCTTTCTGCCAAAAGCTAACTTACTTTGTCTTGCTGTTTGCTGTGGCAAAACTACCTAAGTTATGTAATTTAGTATGTATATTAGGCAGGTTACACTGTCCTGTTCTGCCATGCCAGCATAGCTCCGACAGTAGTACACGAGACTTTTAATCTCAGGCTCATGGGTTCAAGATTCCTAAATTGCAGGGGGTTGGAGTAGATGACCCTCATAGTCCTTTCAAACTCTGCTGTTCTATGATTCTATCATTTCATTGGAATGGAAATGCAATGCAAATCGGGGAACATGATGTAGTTAGTCAATTACATACTGTTTTTGGACTGATCAGCAAATACTGATCATATCCACTAGATCAATTTCTGTTCCTCTCATGGGGTGAATTTGTCAACACTGGCCATTTCCACTTCTAGTTTGTCAACATTTTCTGGCATCCCGGCTTTACAGCATTATGGCACAGGGAGGACAATGGGGTGCAAATGTTCCAGACAGATCTCTTGCCATTTGATTTCTGAAAACATAGCAAATATTTGCTTTCTTTTCTGACTTTTTCATGTGAGTTCAGGTTGCTGAAAAAAATTCTTCCATTACTGTTTAATGCTATTTTTTAAAATAATAATAATAATAATAATAATAATAATAATAATAATAATATATGATTTGGTTCTTTTCTAGATGTGCTACAATAGGTTCTTTGGGTGCTGGGGAAATAGGCAGCTTTAACTGTGAAGCATCAAAGGGGCAGTATGTGACTGTTACCCTACCTGGGAAAGAATACCTCACGCTTTGTGAAGTCCAGGTGTTTGGATGTAAAATAGAGTCCCCTGGTAAGTAGAAAAGATATTGTCATCTATTTGTGTGCAAACAGACTGAGGCTGTGGACACACCCTGTATTTAAAGCACATTTAAATGCATGAGTTTTTCCCAAGAATCCTGGGATCTTTAGTTTAGGATTGGCTTCTGTGATTCTGGAATGTCCAGCTTAAATGGGGCAGTTGACGGGTATAGTATACAGGCATAAACTCTTACTTTCCATGCTCTGCTGCTACTAAGCCTGCAACTGAAATAACGGTTTCCCCTGATTACACCCAGGCGCCCCTTCCCTCTCCTTCCTCACTTGTAGGGGATTCACCCACTGCTGAGATTTTGTTCCTCACAATTGTTATGATTCTGCCATGTCAGAGAACCCTGGGAACTGTAGTGTTAAATGAGGGAATCTTTCATTAAAGGATAATTTCCCAGAATTCTTTGGAGGAAGCCATGACAGTTAAATCATGATAGAACCCAGAAGCGAGATTCAACTATTTTATTTCTTTGTATTTAAATGATAAATCAGGACTTCCAGGTCAGCGCCATCGGTGAATGGCGGAGTTCCTCCGTCCGGAGGAACGGGCTCCGTGGAAACTGGGTCTTCCCGCCGCGGCGAAGGTGGGGACCCGCTAGAAATCCCAGGTGGAGGAAGCCTGGGAACGTGGGGTTCGGCAGGGCACCAGAAGCGCCCCCCTACTCGCAGGGAATCCCATTTAGGGGCCAGTCCTCCAACACGTCTTGACAACCAACTGCTGGCAGGCGAGCGTGTCGCACATTGTTGGGAAGTCTGTTGGCAGGAAGGAGTGTGCTGTGTATGTTACTGGGGGGGGGCTGATTCCCCCCCCGAACAAAGGGCGGTAGGCCAAATAGGTTTGGGAACCTCTGGTCTAGAAAGTTCACATCTACTATATTCATTGACTTTCCTGTGGGACATTGACAAAACTCTTCTCGAGTTCTGTGCTATTTGGGGGCTTGCGATACCAGTGAACACTATCGAGCAAGTATACAGTGGTACCTTGGTTTGCATACGTTTTGGATTACAAACACGTCAAACCCGGACGTGCGTGTCCTGGTTTGCAACCTTTTTTTTTTTTAATTACAACCCATTTTGGGGGGGGGATTATGAAAAAAATTTTTTTGGAGGCCCATTGGTGAAAGCACGCCTTGAGTTACAACCTGTTTTGGTTTACAAACGGACCTCTGGAACGGATTATGGTTGTAAACCAAGGTACCGCTGTGCTTTGTTTCTTTTAATAAGATTTGGCATGGCTCAGTGAAACACATAGGAAATCTTGCTTTGACATTTAACATATGTTTTGTCTAGGAGATGAAGAGGGGACCGCATCTGGAATGGAAGAAGCAGGAGGTCAGTAAATGATCCTCACATTCATGTGTTCCAAAAGCCTAAAACATTATACACTAGACATGAACAGTCAATATTTGTTTAGCTGGTTAGTTTGAATCAATATGGTAAATTTGGTCTTTTTCACCTCACCAAACATTCCCAGCAACTCGATGCTTGTCCCTCTTGTTCCTAAGCCTCTATAAGGTGGCTCATTTCATCTTGCAGGGCACAGCCCTCCATCCCACCCACCCCCATCACAATCTTTAGGGCAGTGACCTGGGGCCCTTCAGATCTTATTGGACTTCAACTCCCACCAGTCCCAGCCAATATGGGCAATGACCAGGAATGATGAAAGCTCCAGATGCATACAGTTATCCAACCATTTTCTTCTGCTGAGAGCTACAAGTGGATTTGTGTGTGTTTGTGTACACTCTTTTAATGTGTGCATCCTGCTATATTCCATGCACACTAGTGGGTAGGACAAAGCTCAGTGGATGGGGAAGCCTCCCATAAAAACCTTTCTGCTGCTCCCACCAGATACATGTTGTTATTGTTGTTGTTATTTATTAATGAGGCATGGCAGTGCTACCTGGAGCAAATAACCCAATAATATGATGCTTCTAGTCAAGACAAACCCACTTGGAATGTACAAACTGCAAAAGTGAACAGGGACTTTCATCCCAATAGCCAGAAAGCAGTCACTCTAAGGAGACAGGTGGAGGTGGGCAGATGAGGACCCTTTCCCCTCATCAACTGAGGAAGCTCAGTGTGTCAGAATTGGACAGTTCTTGTTTTGGATGTAGACCCATATAATCTTCTCCCCATCTTGAATTCTGCAGAACAGCCTGTGTGAAAAGGAAGAAATATAAGTTCAAAGTAAGTTCATTTTCACTTCTCTTCAAATTCACTGACCTCAAACTTAGGCCTACCTCATTTTTTTTGCAGAGGTTTATAAGGGCTGGTTCTGAACTCTGCCTTGGACTGAATTTTGGGTGAAATTTTGGGCTTCCACTTAGACAGATCCCCCAAATTTGGCAGAGAGGCTTGCTTCAAATTGGCACCATTATTTCAAATGCTTAACAGCTACCAACCTATAGGAAGTGAAGTTTTAGGCTATGCAGGTCTGACTTCAGTCGCTTCCAAACAAAATGTATATTGATCAATTGTCCTGATCTGTTTTCACAAAAGTTGCACAGAGGTTATACGCCGTCACCATCAAGGGATTATGCTGCATTTCCACTATGGTTTCACTTACTGGAAACATTGGGGGGAGGGTTGGGGGGAGCAGATTTGTTGTAAAAGAGCTGTTTATGGTTGCCAGAACAGTTTCCATTGGTTTAGGTGTACTGAAGGATAGCAGTGTGAAAGGGACCAGCTAGAATTTGTTGAGATTTGCGATTCTGTTCTTTAATCAGCTCTTTTTGCCTTTTTTGTATTCTAGATCTGTTCGGCACAGCTTTCCCTTTCCCTGACGAAACAGACAAAAGCTATTATGTCTTGGATTCCACACACTAGTACTGGCAGCATTTATTCTTTGCAAGAGATTAGTTCCAGAGTTACAGACATGAAATCCCTTTTCTTTCCTGTTGGTACTACAACAAATTCAGTGTCTGGCAAGAGACAAAGGAACCCTCGATTTAGACCTGAGCAGTACCACAGTGTGCTCACCTCAAATCTGCTGTCCACAGCCCTGTCCTATTAGGCACATTTCCTAATAGGAATCCTCTTTATCTTACTATTCTCCATGATTTAGGATGTCTGTCTGATTTTTATTTTCAGAAGATTGTAGGCTGAAAATGTATTATATGTGTTATAGATCAACATCATCTGATTTATTTTCATATTTCCATGTTTGTATGTACAAGGGAGCAATAAATAAAGAAGAAATAACTATGTAAGTGCTTCTTGTATTAACACAGAGATTAAATATGGTTGTGCCTCAATTTTTTTCATTTGTTTGTTTTATATTGGATCCTATTGATTGGAAGAATAAAACAGAAAACTTGGATCTGACAGCTGTCTACAAATAGTTCCATTTGATTATTAAGGAAAGGGCCTTAGCTTAGTAGTAGAGCTCTGCTTTGCATGCAGAAGGTCTTGGGTATAATCCCTGGAGCCTCCAGCTAGGGCTGGGAGAAACTCCCGCCAGGAGCCCTGGAGAGTTGCTTTCAGTCTGTGTAGACAATATTGAGGTAGGTAGACCAATGGTCAGATTCCCTATAAGGCCAGCTCTCTCTGTGTATAATGTATATATTTATCAGGTTCAATTCCTACCAGCTCCAGGATCTTGGGCTGTAGAACACCCCTCTCTGCCTGATGCCCTAGATAGAGTAGATAAGATTAGTCTGCCAGCTGAAGTTATCATCGTAGGTGAGTGTCCTCCTTCTGCATGTGGATGGCTCTGTTGCATCTGGAATATTGCTTTGTAAGCAATCTTTTGTAAGCATCCACTTTCTTTCTGCTCGTTGCAGAGCATAGGCTGTCTAGCATGCACTGGCTTTGTGGGGGAGATGATGGGTTAAATGGGAGGCCCCCATCTGTATACAGAGAATTGTAGCAGGTGACTTTAAACCAGAACATTTTCCTCCATAGCAGAGCATCTACCTGCTGTGCAGGGGGAAAGCCTCTCATTTCAGTGGCCTTGCAAAAAACAAAATATGGGTGTGCAGTGGTGTGGCTTCTCAACGTGAACCTCGGGTCAGACTATTGAGCCATCTTGCTCAGTACTGTCCACAGTCACAGGCAGTGGCTCTCCAGGGTTGCAGCAGATGTCTCTTTCAGCCCTGCCTAGAGATGCCAGAGGCTGAACCTAGCAGCTTCCGCATGCAAAGTAGGTGCTGTAATCCTGAGGGCTGGCCCTTCCCCAAGTCAGTAGCTGGTCAGCACAGCCACCAGAGAGTATCTACCACGGCCACCCACCGCACAACCATTTATCCATGTGCATCCTGCTAATTCCATGATGTCATTAGGGTAGCTACTACCCTAGCTGCTTGCACTATTCTTTTAAAAGCCAGATTGCTCTCCCCACTGCTGTGCATCCCAGACAATCAGAAAGCAGCAGTTCTATAAAACATTTCATTTCCAAAGTAATTGTGATGATTGGCTGAGATCATACCTTATTTTCTCTACATTCACATAAGACTCTGAAGATTCAGTCATCTGGCTAGCATAGTGTCACCAGTTATTTCAAGAAGAGGAAGGGTAGTGTATTCCCTTTGGGAGATGACTACATTCCCTTTGAGTCAGGAATAGTGTGTGTGTATGTATTTGTAAATGTGCTTTGGGAAAAGCGAACACATAATGTTCACTTGCAAGGATTGTTTCCTGAATACGATACAAGCTGCACTGTCCCCAGTCAGTTTCCAGTGTGTCACATCCTTCTGAATTAGTTGGGCAGGGAGGGGGTGGTGGTGGCAGAGGGAATGTCAGGAAACGACAAATTCCTGGTGTGATGCAAAGCAGTCCCGGGGGGCAATAGGATTGTAGTAAGTATAAATTTGGCTTGTCCAGAAACAGCCTGAGAGTCATTCTTGGGAACACTGGATTGAACTGAAAACCATGGTAGGTGGGATTATTCCTTTGTCCTCAAAAACTCTGTAGCCGCTTATTTAGAAGAGTTTTGTCCTGGTTTCTGCTAGTTTATAAAATAATGGAGTTTACCAAAAAAGAGAGACCCTATTTCTTATCCCACTGATTTAAGCAGAAGGTAAAGTCAATGATTATAATCCTGCTTTACTTTCTGTCATTCTTATGGGTCACCACTTAATTGGTGAAACTTCCAACATGTGTGATATGCTAAAACAAACAGGTAGATGATACACGGTGCTTGTTTTGAAGAGTATTAAGGACAGGTTTTTATTACTTTGGAAGATACCTCCAGATGACACCTTGTGTTATTGCACAGCATTAAAAATAAATAAATTTAAGAATTAGTAAATAAGTCCAGCAAATGAATATGGGATATTAGAGAAGATGGGTTTGCTAGTAAGTGCCAGGAATCTTGCTTTTGAGTGGCTATGTTGTGGAAGTTTCACTCTGAGATGTTTTTTGACAGGAGAATAGGTTGTGTATGTGAATTATCTGGGTGTCCTTCTTTTCTTTTACCTGTGGGCTGTAGACACTTCTTGTTTGATAAGCCCCAGGGCCTCCTGCTCTCTATATCAGCATGCTACAATCTACTGCATGAGTACTTGTCAAGCGTGATAGGGTGACATTAGATTAGGGCTGTGGCTGGTAGCGTGCATTTGATAAGACAAGCAACGAGGGCAGATAATTCTTTGGTGTGTGATACGAAGCACTGAAGGAGAGTGACAACCAGGAAAACCTTTTTCAAAAGAAATGATGACATTAATAAAGAAAAACATGCAGTTGTGCCCAGGCCTCTGACAGACATAACGGGTTGTATCTAACTTTAATTATACACAGACAATTTTCAGAGGGGTAGATGTGTGCTAAATCTGTTGCACCCAATAACAACAAATAAAGGGGTGAGGTGATCAGGCTCCAGCCTTGCTGGATCACATCAAGGCTTTTCTAGTCCAGCAATCTGTCTCCTACAGTAGCCAACTTGTGCCTATGGGAAGTCAACAAACGGGACATGAGTGCAATAGTGCTCTCTCACTGCTGTTCTCCATCAAGTGGTATTCAGAGACATCCTTATCCTTACCTTTAGAGGCAAAGTCTGATAGGATCTGCTCAAAGGAACCACTGGTGCTTATAGGATCTAGCTATACAGTGGTACCTCGGGTTACAGATGCTTCAGGTTACAGACTCCGCTAACCCAGAAATAGTACCTTGGGTTAAGAACTTTGCTTCAGGATGAGAACAGAAATTGCGCAGCAGTGGCAGGGGGAGGCCCCATTATCTAAAGTGGTACCTCAGGTTAAGAACAGTTTCAGGTTAAGAACAGACCTCCAGAACAAATTAAGTTCTTAACCTGAGGTACCACTGTACTAGGGGGAAAGGTGGTGTCAATGTCCCAGATGCATCTGCAGGCCTGGCTGCCAGAGTGTGCTGTTACCTTTCTAAATGCTCTTCTCTCTCCCCTCCCCCCAGCTTCCCATCAAGGTTATGGAGGACAACTTCCCCCCTCACACTTTTGATCCTACACATCACTTCCATGTCGTACTGCTGGATCAGAGAAGCAGGCTTCGGGAGCACATCAGGAGTCTCCGGGAGATTTCACGGAGAATCAACAAACTGCACAGACGCTCTCTAATTGCCAATTTCACTGGGAGTTCGTTAAGTGCCGCAGGAGCCATCGTGGCCATCGTGGGGTTGTCCTTGAGCCCTGCAACATTAGGGGCATCCCTTTTGGCTTCCGGGGTAGGCCTAGGAGTGGCGGCTGCAGGAGGGGCCGTCACAGTGACTTCCGACCTCTCCTTAGTCCTTTCTAATTCCAGGGAGGTGAGGAAGGTCAAGGAGATTGCAGTGAGCTGCCATGCTCAGATGAGAGAAATCATGCACTGCCTGGAATTCTTGCACCACAGCCAGGGCCTGACGGATCCTAGGTTACTGCCGGCTGAGAGAAACGCCTCCGTCACACTGTACAATTCCATCTGCTTCATGGTGTTCTGCAGCTCCCACAGCTTCCTGGTCCCCGAGCACAACGAAGAGGTGACCAAAGTGAGTCATGCTGTGCTCAAGGCAAAAGTCCAGAAGCTGGCAGAAAGCCTAGAAGCCTGTGCAAGGCCCATGGATGAGATCTGCGAACTTTTGGAGAACAGGAAAGAATCCCCCCTGAAGACAAGAAGAATAGCACTCTAGGAGGATGTCCAGGGACAAAATCACCCACATCCTCTGAAAACGGCAAAGGGGGCCTAAAAGACCTAAAACATACTGTGTTATTCCTGTTAGGATTGTGCCAAATCAGAGTTTTCTCCAGGCATTTCTCAATACTTGCAGCCAACACCCCTCAGGGACTCAGTCTGTATTGCTCTCCTGTTATGTCTGTGCACAGCAAATAGAAATTGTAGCTACACAAGTGCTGGTCAATGATATCAGCACATCTCAAGGTCTGGTGTCTGCATATGGCTGTCTCACAGCACATCATACCTTGCTTTTTTAGGGGGGTTGGGGGAGACTTCCACATTTCCCATTTGGTGCTAAAACACTGAACTCGATGCAATTAATGCTTCTGCATGCATGTACTCCAGCATACTTTCCCCCATAGCTGTCAACTTTTCCCTTTTCTTGCAAGGAATCCTATTCGGAATAAGGGAATTTCCCTTTAAAAAAGGGAAACATTGACCGCTATGCTTTCCCTCCCCCCACCCCCACCTACCCAGGGTAATCAGGAGAAGTAGACGGGGACACTTGCCAAAGCTGATTAAATTTTTCTCCCACAGCGCTGAGCTAGGTGAAAACTGTGGTCGTGAGGGAACCAGAGCCAGCCTAGGAAGGAAATGGCTGCAGATTCCAGAACTTGCAGTTTCCAAAGCTCTGCGAGGCAGATAATGAGGGAGTCAAAGGCCAGAGAGCCTGAATGAACCTGAATATTTTCCAGTGATGTTCTTAGTAGCGGATGGGAATTGTACTCGCAAGTGCGGCAGGAGTTTAATGAGTTTGGCTTTGGTTTGTCACTCAAAATTCATCCGCTCTTTATCATGCATTCTTCCGGTACAGGCAGGCAAATTAAGGCTCCACTAACTTCAGTCTTAGAATCATAGAGTGGGAAGGTGCCCAGAGAAGGTCACCAGGTCCGACACCCTGCAATGTAGGAATCACAGCTAAAGAATCCCCATGATTCCTCTTGATTCCTGTGTGCTTATTCCTTTAAACCAGGCCTGGGAGGGGGTGCTGCCTGCCTGCTTCCTTCTCCTCACTCCTGGTTTTGCCCTTGTAGAACTCAACAGGGAGGATGGGGACAAAGGTAGAATCAGTTCCATGCCTCCACCTGCTATTGGCTGTGGCTCAAATATGGTTGGCCTCCCTGCCTTCTGCCCTACGAACCTAGTAGGCAACAGCTACCATTCCTAGCTTTAACTATCTCCTATCTAAAGTGGGTGCTCCCCCCCCCCCCCATGCTCAGGGACATGGTGTATTGGTATATTTTTGTATTTATTTGTTTTGGGTAATTTAAACGTGGATATGAAGTTTCTATTTAAAGAAATAATAATACAGCCACTACAAGATGGAAGAGCTCATTCTACGGAGCCAAAGTTTGTTATATCTGAGGCACGGCAATATCCTTGTTTGATGTCCCCTTCCCCATGTCAGTTCCCCACAGACCCCACCATCAAATGACCTGGGAAAGAAGAGCAGATGGGACTAGCAATTCACGTGTGAATTTTTTTAAAAAGTCACTTCTCCCTTTTTTAAGATTTGAAAAGTGGAGAACTGAACTTACAATTAGAAAAATGAGCAACCAAGGGAAACCAAAGCTGACAGACACATTTCCCCATCCCTACTCTAAGAGAGAGCTTTTGATATGCAAATGTTTGGAAGTATATGCAGATGTGAGGGTGACTTGTGATGTCAGTTTTGTGTCTTCAAAACACTGCTGATGAGCAAGAACTAAGCAGAAGAATTAGGTAGAAGATAGGACAGCTGTTCTTGTTGGCATCAATTTGTCTAGAGAGACAATGGAATAGTGCACCATCGGGGGTACAGTCAAACCATTGGAGAGTTACAGCGCCTGCTGTGGCTGTAGAGACCAATATGGGAGAGACATGTTTTATTGCAGCTGGGGCAGATGAAAGCATTCGGTTCTGCTGTTACAGGTACATTATGGCGTTTTCTCTCTCCGCCTTCCTCCCAGCCATCATTTCTCCTCTGGTTACTTCTCCTCTGTGGGATGGTATCCCTAGGAAAACAGCAATGAAAAGTTGGAAGAGAGAAGAGGTAGAACTAGGCAGTGGGTATGTTGCTTACGAGGGCAAAACAACTTTACATGAGTAGTGGGGAGGACACTGCATAATGGTACGGGTGGCCTGTGAAGATAAGGAGGTTTGAAAGATGCATGTAAGCTCAGACGCAGGTTTACCAACTTGGTGAGAACTAGGCCATAGATTACACACAGTGATGCTATACTTCAAAGACCTGTTTGATGCTCTTTATTTCCTCGCTTGTGGCTCAGGTGAAAGGAGACACATTATAATCTTAAAGTGTGGAATGGTGGGCAAGAGACAAGATTTAAATGCACTGGATCCTAAGGAATTTGGGTACGGGGTAAGCTTCCTCTAAACTGATCCTTGACTTTCTGCTCTTTGGGGAAAGGGACAAGAGAAGTGGCCAAAATGATCTGCTTGCTATTTTGGGTATTTGTAAAACCAATGAACAACTTGCACAGATAACTAACTCTGATCCAATACAAAATACAAATTACCTTGTGTCTGCGTCTATTTGTATATATTGTTTACTCACAAAACTGCTTATTCAAGCAATGGGAATGCCACAGCAACCTTAGTGGAGGCAGGCTGCTTTGAATATAGTTAATGGAGAGTTAAAGTGCATTCGTAATAATGCATTTATTTTCAAACATGCAGGTTGTGTAGGTATTAAGGGGTGCAAAAATAAGCACACTGGCCGTCTCCTTAAATCAAAGCAGACTCAATCTGCTTCTTTACAAGTTCTTCTCATGAGGGAGCTTTGGGCTTCTGGGCTCGCTAATGCTATCTGTCACACAGAGTGCTTGTTTAGATTTCCTGCCTATTGCCTATTGTTATATAAGGACAGGATGTAGCATAGTTGGACTCCAGTAACTGAGGGCTCAGGGACGTCATCATTTCCACAGTGCTCACGCACGTAGCCAGGAATTTTTGCAATCATGCCTCTTGGGTATCGGAGATCCTTCAGTAGCCAGAATGAGTCCCTGGGGATACTTTGCTGTGACTTTCTGAAAATCACTGTCAACCAACTGCTAGGTTTAGGTTTGGCAAATAGTCCACATCCAAGGAAGAACTGCTTCTGATTTTATTTGGTATTATTAATCATAAGGATTTATACCAGCCCTTCAACAAGTTTCCTTTTGCAAGATTTGCAGGCAAATCTCTTAGGCTCATTTATTGAATCTAATATCAAAAGGCTGAGTAAGATGTTGCTGTGTGAGTCTGTGAAGAACCCTCTACTTTCATACAGTTTGTGACTTTTAGTCCCCTCCCTGCTATTTTGTTAAAACACATGTACAAGTGAGGATTGCTGCCACGTTTTTAAAAAGACACTTGAGAGGTGCACTTATGAGCATGCACAAAGGGAATGCTTCCTCGACAATCCAGAAACCATCAAACTGAGCTATGTGATTTAGTGTCCTTTGCTAGCCTGACCCAGCAGTGGCTAGAGGGCTAAGAGTATACCTCGGAGGACTGGGTTCAAAGGGCCACTTACCCACAAAACTTTGCTGCGTGACTTTGAGCCAGTCACCCTTCCTCAGCCTAGCCAACAGGGTTGCTATGAGGCCTCTTTTGTGTTGACCTCTTTTTGTGCAACTTAAGAAAATAATTAAAAAAAATTAAAAAACAAATGCAAGCCAATTAAATACAGCATCAGCTTCAGAAGAAGATGTAACTAAAAACTTCATTTTAAAAAAATGCTTTCAACAGCTTTGTTGTTTCTATCATAATAAAAGATAGGGAACTATACAGTGGTACCTTGGGTTAAGAACTTAATTCGTTCTGGAGGTCTGTTCTTAACCTGAAACTGTTCTTAACCTGAAGCACCACTTTAGCTAATGCGGCCTCCCGCTGCTGCTGCACCGCTGCTGCGTGATTTCTGTTCTCATCCTGAAGCAAAGTTCTTAACCCGAGGTACTATTTCTGGGTTAGCGGAGTCTGTAACCTGAAGCGTCTGTCACCCGAGGTACCATTGTAGTTGCTTTTCGACTCTCTCCATCATGGTGCCCCAATGGACCATTACAGATCCCAACACATCAAAACTAGTTTATGTTTTATGTTTAGGTTTGGTTGTAAGTCGCTTTGGATTTTCCTGAACAAGATAAAGTTACTAACAAGTTCAACAAACAGACAAACTTAAATTTTAAATCACTCAGAGGTTCTATCAAGCAGGATATATATGTTGTTGAATAAATTTTGTTAAATAAATATATGCATTTTATTTCCCTTCCCCCAACCCCTCGGGATCTCCTAACGTTTATTTATTGCACGACAAAAGTGCTCCCTTTTCTTTCCGAACTCGTCGTCCCCGCAGCTATTTTCCTTTTGTTAGTTCCCGACCTCGCTTGCCCTCCAGAGGTGAACTGCAAGTCCCAGAACCCTCCGCGCGGACAGCAGCCCTCGCGGCTTTTTGGACTACAGAGATAATAGAATGAAGAGTACCACATCTCTCATTATATCATGCACTGTATATAAACTTTTGAGCTCTACATTGGAATCCATTTTTAAATCTCACCCGGGGAGGAAGTCAGCGCTGTCCATAAAAATTAATGGAGAAAGCCGGGATTTTACGTGGCTGTGTGACTAGGCATCAGGGCTCCCACATGCGAACAAAAAGGAGCAGTAAAAAGCAGCAGCTCGTGGCTTTTCTAACGAAGTTCTTGCGTCAGAGTGCTTACTTATTTTATAAAAGAACGTTTTAAAAATTTGCTTAGCTAATGCCAATTCCCCGATATGACGCCCATATTGTAGGTTGTGGGGAACGTGGCTGACAACCCTGCAATGCACACTTAAAATTGCAGTTCACATACCAGGCTGAAGGTGCGTTTGAATCCCTGGCTAAACATTCCGCATAGAAAATGCACTTTTAAGCTACAGCAAAGTCAGTTTTGCTAGCACAGCGCTTCAGCCAGCTAGTGTCCTTCCTCCCGGCATGTCACAGGGATGGAAGCGCCGTGCTTCCTTGACTTGCATGGGACGACTTACGCTTTTACTTACTTCTTTTTAATTGCATCGACACCCTTTTCTCCCGAGAAGCTCGAGAAGGGGCAATAGGGTATGCATGGCTCGTCCCAGCTCCATAATACGCTCATGATGACGACAACCCTGCGAGATGTGTTGACTTACCCGAGATCACCCTGCGAACTTCGAGGCCGAGTAGGGATTCGAACTCAGATCTCCTCCTATGTGCAGATCCTACACTCTCACCACTACACCAGAGACGTGTTGTTTTTGTTTTGTTTTTAAGTGCTTCCAAACAATTATATTCGCCGCAGGAAATAACACCCGAAGTATAAGGGGCAGGTTTCTTTCCCCGTTAAGCGCCTCCAAATTCCGGCACAATGTTCTCCATTGAAGCTACACTGCAATCGGAAGTTGGCGTCGCGCGTAACTCTACCCTTTTCCTATCTCTGCGGCTCAGAGGCTCGTTCCGAACGCTCTTGGACTACGGGTCCCAGGGTACCTCGCGGCAACCCGGAAAGCGAAGTGGGAGCCGAACGTGGCGGCCGGCATGGAGGGCGAGGGAGCCGTCGAGGAGACCGCGAAGACCTTCCAAGAACTGGTGAGCGGGGAAGACTCGTTGTCTCTCTTAGCTCCCCACGACCCTTTACTTACCCAGGGGTTTGCCTGTTGAATTTTATTTTAAAAGCCAAGTCCAGCCATTGCACCAGAGTAGACGAAGCTGCCCCTCCGCCCCGCACTGCTATCTTTTGCGGAGGAGCTGCTATGGTGGGGGGAGCATTTCTGGAAGCAGCCAGGCAATCGCAGTGCTCAAGGCTGGGGTCGCCCAGCTAGGTAGTGCTGTACAGCGTGGCAGTCATTTCCCACTAGTCGCTTATACAAGCTTTCTTTCCCCACTGAGAAAATGCCCCATTGAAACCTTGGGAAAGCGCCTGTGCAGAGAAAGCTAGAGGGGTTATATTATACTTTGGTTGGTGGTGAGGGTGTTTATGGTCTGTTAGCCCAGCTCTCAGAATTGCTTAGCGGGTTTGCGTCTTGCTTTGAAACCGACAATGTCCTAAGGCACTGCAGTGGACAAAACGAAAGGAGAAAGATTAAATGTGGTTTCCTGTGTAAAGAGATATTTTGCTACATGGTTGTGTGTTGCCATCCTGCTAAGGAACTAAAATACGATTTCTCAGTTTTACCCTGACACAACAGGGTAGGTAGGGGGTGTGTGTGGCGCTGTGGGTTAAACCACAGAGCTTAGGACTTGCCGATCAGAAGGTCGGTGGTTCGAATCCCCACGACGGGGTGAGCTCCCGTTGCTCGGTCCCTGCTCCTGCCAACCTAGCAGATCGAAAGCACGTCAAACTGCAAGTAGATAAATAGGTACCGCTCCAGTGGGAAGGTAAACGGCATTTCCGTGCGCTGCTCTGGTTCGCCAGAAGTGGCTTAGTCATGCTGGCCACATGATCCGGAAGCTGTACACCGGCTCCCTCGGCCAATAAAGCGAGATGAGCGCCGGAACCCCAGAGTCGGTCACGACTGGACCGAATAGTCAGGGGTCCCTTTACCTTTACTAACAGACCCAGGTAAGGTCAGGTGTTTGGAGCAGGTGGTGCTGTGGTCTACTCTAAACCACTGAGCATCTTGGGCTTGCTGATCAGAAGGGCAGCGGTTCAAATCCGCGCAACAGGGTGATCTCCCATTGCTCTGTCCCAGCTTCTGCCAACCTAGCAGTTTGAAAGCATGCCAGTGCAAGTAGATAAATAGGTACCGCTGTGACGGGAAGGTAAACGGCATTTCCGTGTGCTCTGGTTGCCACCACAGTGTTCCGTTGCACCAGAAGCGGTTTAGTCATGCTGGCCACATGACCCGGAAAGCTGTCTGTGGACAAATGCCAGCTCCCTCGGCCTGAAGTGAGATCAGCGTCACACTCCATAATCACCTTTGACTGGACTTAACCATTCAGGGGTCCTTTAACCTTTTACCTTTTGGGTGTGGAGAAGCTTGGCCTATCCACAGCACCTGTGTCCCTTTTCTTATTTTGCTTGTTTTTTGTTTTTTTTAAAGGGTCCCATGTTTTCAAGTTATCAAAGTTTTGAGATGAAAATAATACTTATAGCTAATTGAAAAGACCATGGTCAGGTTCACATTTAACAACCAAACAATGGCTTAGCGCAAACATGCAGTTTCCCTGGGAGGAGATCGCAGGCCAACCTTTGCTTAGGTGGCATGCTGCAGTATGCTAAAAGGACAGGAGACGATAGATGGGTTTATCAAGTTGTGTGAACCAGGACTTGCTGGATTCTGAAGATTGGGGTCCCTTGCTAATTATGGTTTCTTTTCTCTTTGGAATAATAGGGAGTGACCGATGTGCTGTGTGAAGCCTGTGATCAGTTGGGATGGAAGACACCGACAAAGATCCAAGTCGAGGCCGTTCCAGTTGCACTCCAAGGTGAGACTTGGAAAAAGAGAAATCTCTTTCTAGAAATAAGAAGAGGCTCTCCTGTGTTTCTTGTGTTATAGAACTGGTATTGCCAGTCATTTGTATTACACAGACTTGGATCCATGTGGAGTTCCTCTCAGCTTGGTCTATGAAGCAATACAGCTTCCTGGTCTGTCCTGCGGCAGAAGTGTAAATCTCCCCAACTCCACAAATCTTCTGGCAGGGGAGCTGTACCATTTGTAGGGAAGCCCCATCAGCAAGAAGTCAAGTGGGGCCTGGGCTTTTTTAAGCAGTGAGACAGCCAATTTTGTTCAAACCAAAAGAGACTGAGAGGAGATATGATAGGCATCTTCCAATATCCAAAGGGCTGCCACATGCAAGATAGAGCAAGCTTTTTTCTTTTGCTCCGGAAGGTAGGAGTTGAAGTAATGGGTTCAAGTCATAAGAATGGAGATTGCGGCTAAACATCAGGAATAACTTTCTGACAGTAAGAGCTGTTGAGCTCCCACAAGGCGTGGTTGGCTGTTCTTCCTTAGAGGTTTTTTTTTTAAAAAAAATAATTTTTATTAAAGTTTTAAACAACAAAAGAAAAAAAACACACACACACAAAAAACAATACAAAACTCAACAATAAAAAACAAAACGCATAACAATTAAAAACAAACTCTCTTTTCCATTTCCACTTTTAAATTACTTATTTTCTGGACTTCCTCATACCTCCCTCTTTTGTATTCCAATCCACATTATTTGTCCAGCAGTTTCTTTTCCACTTTTTTAATCCCAATCTTTAATTTAATAAAATGTTAAAATATATAACTTCAACTTTTTTAAACCTAATCCTTGATCTTAATATCATATAACATTAAAATTTTCCCTTTTAATATCAAATTTCCATTTCTTTAAACATCTTTAATCTTGATCTTTAATCTTAATCTATCATTAACTTTAACCTGTGCAGCTGGAAACCACTTACTTTCAGTCCAACATCCCTTTAACATTCCTTAATTTTGCAATGTTTCTGAAGATAGTCTTTGAATTTCTTCCAGTCTTCCTCCATCGACTCTTCTCCCTGGTCACGGATTCTACCAGTCATTTCCGCCAATTCCATATAGTCCATAAGTTTCATCTGCCATTCCTCCAGTGTGGGAAGTTCTTGTGTCTTCCAATACTTTGCGATGAGTATTCTTGCTGCTGTTGTTGCATACATAAAGAAAGTTCTATCCTTTTTTAACACCATTTGGCCGGCTATGCCCAGGAGAAAGGCCTCTGGTTTCTTAGGGAAGGTATACTTAAATACCTTTTTTAATTCATTATATATCATTTCCCAGAAAGCCTTAATCTTTGGGCACGTCCACCAAAGGTGAAAAAATGTACCTTCAGTTTCTTTACATTTCCAACATTTGTTATCGGGCAAGTGATAGATTTTCGCAAGCTTGACTGGGGTTATGTACCACCTGTATATCATTTTCATAATATTCTCTCTTAAGGCATTACATGCCGTAAATTTCATACCTGTGGTCCATAACTGTTCCCAGTCAGCAAACATAATGTTATGTCCAACGTCCTGTGCCCATTTAATCATAGCCGATTTTACCATTTCATCTTGAGTATTCCATTTCAGCAGCAAGTTATACATTCTTGACAAATTCTTAGTCTTGGGTTCTAACAATTCTGTTTCTAATTTGGATCTTTCCACCTGGAAGCCAATTTTCCTGTCCAATTTAAATCTTCCTTAGAGGTTTTTAAGCAGAGGTTGGGTGGCCATTTGCCATGGAAGCTTTAGTTGAGATTCCTGCATTGCAGGGGGTTGGACTCAATAACCCTCAGGGCCCTTGCCAACTCTACAATTCTATGACTGAATTATTATTATTATTATTATTATTATTATTATTATTATTATTATTTGTACCCCACCCATCTGACTTGGTTGAAAATGCTTTAATATTACTTTTCTCGGTGGTGTATTCAAATATGTTATTTGTCAGGAGAGACTTCCATTTTCATTAACTCCCCTCCAAAATGTTACTTGTACAATAAGACAATTAAACAGAGAAGGGAAATGTCTATTGAAACTCTTCATGGAGTGTTTAGTAGTGCAGATATCCACTGCTGCTACTCTTCCTGTGCCAGCTTCTTTTCCTTCCCTTGGTAAGAGCCAAGGTTGAGGAGCTGTTAGAAGAGGGGTCTTGTACAAACCTTCCATGGCCTGTACTCTGTATCTTCAAATAATACGCTTATTACATTGGTTGATGTTTCTTAAGTTATGTTAGCTGATTTCAAGCTGTCACTAGTGCAAAGATTTCTGTTCTAGTGCTGCTCTTGTTACTTTCCAGAACTGCTTTTGAATTTCCTCCACCTGTGCTGTTGTATTCCTTCAGCCCTGCATGTGACACACCTCTTTTCTTGTAGGCCGTGACATCATTGGCTTAGCAGAGACTGGATCTGGGAAAACGGGGGCTTTTGCATTGCCCATCCTTCAGGCACTGCTAGAGACACCTCAGCGCTTCTTTGCTTTGGTCCTTACCCCGACCCGGGAGTTAGCCTTTCAGATCTCGGAGCAGTTTGAGGCCCTTGGATCTTCCATTGGTGTCCAGAGTGGTGAGTGGCCTTGCTGCAGTGCTAAGAATTAGCAGAAAACAAAATGGAATTTGTAAGGAGAAGAAGCAGTCGCATGCTTTTCAAAATAAGAATAGTAAAATATCAGATTCAAGAAATGGGACTATATCCCACTTCAAAGTGTGAATCTTAGTATGCCTCTAGTAGAGGTGGATGGAGCAGCCTATTTTCATTCCTCGTCAGTTTTGCATGCATTCAATCCATAAATTTGTTCTTTCCTGTTTTTAAAAGCGATACAAAAATACTTTCGTTTGTGTGTGCTCTTCCCCAAAATACACATATTTCAAGCATGTCCCCCCAAACACTCATTTGTGTATTTTTTTTCTTTTGCATTTCTTTTTACATATTTTTGAAGCCAAAACTGCTTTGTAAAATTTGGGGAAGTTCGCAACCTCGTTGTTAATTGTGTTCTGGTCTGCATATCAATGAAGGAACTGCAAATTAGGTGGGTTTGTGCTAAAACACACCCATCTTATGATCGAAAAGTTAACACTGGAAGTTTCTGGCAGTTTCTCTTAAAAACAAAGAAGCAAGCAGAGAGAGATTTAATTAGGTGGGTCTTATTTCACTCTCACCGTTAATATTTCTCCATGTGTATCCCCCCCCCCAAAAAAAAATTGTGTAAGCCATGCAAATGAAGAGTGCTTGGTTTGCACAATTTATTCAAGTTTCATAATCTAATTGCCTTTTAAGCATCAAACTTGTTTGCTTTGGATTCATTATTTACCTCTTGCAGGTTTTTCCCCCCCTGAATATGTAGCAGTTGATTGTTTTGGTTGGAGCTGCTTACACTAGTCCCTATGAAATAGAATGGAAGCTTGGCTAAGACTTGCTTCCTGAAGCTAATGCAGGGTTCTTTTTTATAATATGTATTTGTCAGTGTTGGGGTGTCTTGTCTGAAGAATGCCTCGTAGCATCTAAACGTAGTAATCCAGTTCCAATACTAGGCTGTGCCTATGAGCAAGCTTGGCAATGGATAAGGGGCCTGAATTTTGCCTTTTATTTTCTTGTAAAGGAGGTGATGGGGAGGGCGATTGTGAACTGGCTCAATTTCAATGGGCTTCATTTAACTTGTCTTTTATTTCTCCCCTCAAAGCTGTTATTGTGGGAGGAATTGACATGATGGCGCAGTCTCTGGCCCTAGCCAAGAAACCACATGTAATAATTGGTAAGAAACAGGCAGCATCAATGATTCAAATGATTGTAATGAGATCTTAATAATTCATATGAATGAGGCCTATTGCACATCTGTGTCTTTTACATCTGCATAAATGAGGTCATGAAAAGCAGTAGGCCAGCAAACATCTCCTTTATTCACACTTCTGATACCTTCCCAGTTTAATGCTACGCATCAGCCACAGGTCTTGTACTTTAATTTGAAACAGGAGCAGACATGGGAATTCTCCCCACCTCCCCCAACTTCATCCTAGGGTCCACATGGCTCAGGCAGAGCATTTGCCTTTGAGCCACAAGTTTGCTCATTTATCATTTCTGATAAATTAATGTTTCTCTCATAAGTGTTAACTGATGCGTGCTGCTTGACTGGAAGGGCTGGAATATTTGTCATCTGGCTTGAGAGTGAAAAACTGTATTAGGTTGACCAGACTTGACTGCAACCTCCATGGAGCAAATCTCTCAAAATAACTTCCTGATTTACGTCAAGCCCCCTCCACCCCCCCCCCACTGGGATACAACTAGCCATGCCGTATTAAACCTGCATAAAGTTCTGACTTAATCCGTACTCCAGTGGCTGTGCTTACAAAGGCTTTTGGCAGAAGGAAGTCATGGGACTCTGAGATTTGGCAAACTGGAGTGAATGGGGGATACATGGCAATAGTGCTTTGTGTTTCTTTTGAATGCTCTGTTTGGTAAAGATGAAAGTTTGTTTGGTTTTCTCCTGTAGCTACACCTGGCCGCCTTATTGACCACCTTGAGAACACAAAGGGCTTCAATTTGAGAGCTCTGAAGTATTTAGTTATGGATGAAGCTGACCGGATCCTCAACATGGACTTTGAGACAGAGGTGAGCACTGTCAACTCTTGTCGCCTTAGAATGGTCCTTTGCAACATCATGGAGATGGTGCTTTTCAAAACCGTTTAACGTGTACTTTAATCACCATCATCATCACACGCAAGGTGGCTTACATGACAAGAATTAAAAACATAACATTCATTAACCAATAAATAAAATACATAAAAAGTACACAACCAAATTGGAACAGTGTCCACATAATCATAATAAGACTGAAAAATAAAGATACAAAAGTTAATGTCAGTAACAGCAACAAAACCCAACCAAGCACCCTAAACAATACCACAGCCCAAGGGTCTGTTCAGCAGCTTTTGCAGCTGCAGTCAGTCCTGGCCCCGCCCTCTCAGGCAAGGTGGAAGAACGTCAAGGCAGAGAGCAGGTCTTCCTGAGTTCACAGCCAAGATGGGCTGTAGGACCTGCAGGTCAATGGGACTTGCCTCTGTTTGATTCCCTAATGTGGAACACACAGCCTCTGTTGTCTTCACCACTTAGCAGCTGACAGTATGGTGACATGCTTCCTGTGTTTCCCTCTCCAGTGGATCCTTGTTGACTGTTGGGATCTGAAACATTTCCAGATACAGTGGACCCTCTAGTTACGTACTGCTCTGGAAACGTAACTTTCAGGTTATGAACGCAGCAAACCTGGAAGTGTATATTTCCAAGTTTTGCCTTGCGTGCATGCGCAGAAGCGCTTAATCGCACCGTGCGTAGAAGTGGTGCCTCTGCCTATGGATTTTCAGGTTGCGGATGGACCCCCGGAATGAATTTAATTCGTATCTGGAGGGTCCACTGTACTAGGTTTTAAGATGTAGCAAGGCATTTGGATACTAGACTTGTAGTCTTGTTATCAACTATTGCTCGGTTTGCTGTCCAGAGGGTCCCAGTTCATCTGTCCCGGTTCATGTGTAGTAATCTGCAGTTGTAGCCCGAGTAGCAAGACCTTATCTGAAGGCATTGGGATGCTTTCTCCCCCATGTTGCCTCTGTCCTCCTCAACCCTAACAGCACCACTCCCTCCTTTCTGTGGAGCAGTAGAGTGCCTTGTTTTTCAAAGGAGGCGCTTCCAGTGTTGCTTTCATCAGACTGGATTGTGATACCGCTCCCACAGTGATGCAGTATTCGTCTGCATGCACAATAATTCTCTTTCTAGTTTTTTCACTGTCACTTGCCTTCTCTTTTCACAGGTAGACAAGATCCTGAAAGTCATTCCCAGAGACAGGAAAACATTTCTCTTTTCTGCTACCATGACTAAAAAGGTAAGGGAAGGTGTGGCATTTTGCATGAGTTCAGCTAAGGTGGAGGTAGAAATTAACAGGTCATACCAGCTAAATTTGTGTCTGAAAACATTAATTATTTCTGTTCAGGTGCAAAAACTCCAGCGTGCAGCCCTTAAGGACCCTGTCAAATGTGCTGTTTCAACTAAGTACCAGACAGTTGAAAAACTGCAGCAATACTATGTCTTCATCCCTTCCAAGTTCAAGGTAACATTTATTTTTTTCAGCTATTTTGTTTCCTTTAACTTATTTCCTGACTGTTGTTGCTTACTCCACTAGGATTTTCTCTGTCCCTTTGTGCTTTTTGAATGTGTTTTCCTTTCACCTAATCTCCATTAGTTTCCTTTCTGATTTCAATCCCCCCCCCCCTCTTTTTAGGACAGCTACCTGGTCTATATTCTGAATGAACTTGCTGGAAACTCATTCATGATATTCTGCAGCACCTGCAACAACACTCAGAGGACAGCCCTCCTCCTTAGAAATCTGGGCTTCACTGCCATCCCTCTCCACGGTCAGATGAGCCAGGTACAGGCTGACCTGAACGCAAAGTATTCATTTCCGGAATACCACACTGATATAATGAACATATTTTAAGGGCAAATATGATTTGTATGTGTCACCAAGCTTGCTTTCCCTTTTGTTAGCTTATCTTTTACAGACTTTCATTTCTGTAGAAGAACAGACTGTAACGGTGGAACGATTCACAAAACCTGACTCATTTTGCTTTTCCACGCTGGAAAAATCTAAAGCATGTTCACTTGCCCTTTTTTTTTCTCTCTCTCTCACTCCCCCCAGAATAAGCGATTAGGGTCGCTGAACAAGTTCAAGGCTAAAACACGTTCCATTCTGCTGGCTACCGATGTTGCCAGCAGAGGCCTGGACATCCCCCATGTGGATGTTGTCGTGAACTTTGACATTCCTACCCATTCCAAGGTGAGTTACGGAGGCAGGGTGCTGGGTTACAATTGTGCAGCCCCTAGTCTGAGATGTCCTAGTGGAGTTTGCAGAAAGAGATGACCCTCTTCTTCCATAGTTGCAACAAAGGATTCCATAGCGATGGAATAGCTAAACCCCCACCTCCACGTGAGCCCTCAAAAAGCTGAGCATAAGATAATGGGGGGTTAGATGGGTCTTTAGATCAGAGAGCTGGCAAATGTCCTGCTCTGGATGTGACTACACTCCTTGGAAGGCTCGGACTTGCAACTTGAGGGTGTTCTGGCATAGGTCTTTGCTGCTTGGTTCTTGGATGCACCAAGTTTTGCTTGGTACATTGCCCCGGTTGTAGAACTGCCTGCCCAGGAAGCTTTGCTTGTCTCCTTTCTTTACTGGACTTCAGAAAGCAAGAGAAGATGACTCTTATTTAAACCGACCCGTTCAGAGCTTTAACCTGAATTGTTCATTTTAATCCAGAGAATTGCTGGGTTTCATATTTGTCTTCTGCGATGCTTGATGAATGTGGGTTTACAAACTGTTTCATGGATGTTGCGTATGGTTGCTGTATTTTGTTTATTAAACTGCCTGTGAAGCCTTTCTACGGAGTGGTATAGAATCTAAAAAAAAAAAAAAATATTATTGTGAAGATACAATGCCTGCAATTGTATGAGGAGGTGGATGGCTACAGCCATGTGGTCAAGCCCATCTTTTTCACCTCCTTAGACACGCTTGAAACATACTGAATACATATCCAAAAGGAGCTGCGTCTAGTGAGCATTGTGGGGTCTCTTGCATAACTGCTTTGGATTATACTTTCTTTTTAAATGGTGTTTTGCCTTGCTTTGCCTTTCGTTCTGTGGCTTATTCTGGATCCCTTTCAGGATTACATTCATCGTGTGGGGAGAACGGCTCGCGCTGGGCGCTCTGGAAAATCCATCACGTTTGTCACACAGTAAGTTGTGCCCTCTGCTCCTTCTACTGGGCCGCAACTTTTACTCCTCTCCTCTCCTCTGAATGAGTGGGGAAGCAGCTTTCTGAAGTGGAAATGCAACTGAGTTGGGGGAAGAGGCTTTTTTTTAGGGGGTGGGCTCTTAATTAGTTTATGGGCCACTTGTTAAGAAGAACCATTCGGATGAGAGATTTTGTCTCACTTCCCCCAGGTACGATGTGGAGCTCTTCCAGCGCATCGAGCACCTGATAGGAAAGAAGCTGCCTGCCTTCCCCACGCAAGAGGAGGAGGTCATGATGCTGACCGAACGTGTGGCTGAAGCACAGCGATTTGCTCGGATGGTAGGCTGAACTTAAGGCTATGTTTGCGCTTCTGCAGACCTGTGTGGGTCTGTTTCTCTGTGGACATGCACGGGCAACAAATCATTGGGGTTCTATTGTGCAGAGGTGTGGCTGAAACATTAGGATTTGTACTGCATTGAGAGTATTGTTAGCTAATTCTACACAAGGCCATTCCTGGTTATAAGGGGCACTGTGTTCCCTCATGCATCCTTGCAAGCTGGGTTTTGGCTCTGTTTGTGCAATGTTTACCGGCCACCCTGCACGGTGACTGAAGGTATTACGCTTTCAGCTCTTGAGCTTCTTGATTGCTTCTGTGCCTCCATGCTTTGAATGCTCAAGCAACTTGCTGTCTGGCTTTCCTTGCAGGAGTTGCGGCAGCAGGGGGAAAAGAAGAAGCGTTCCCGAGAAGAGGAAAAGGAAGAGGATGACACCGAGGGAGCAATGGGGGTCAGGAACAAAGTGGCTGGTGGGAAAAGGAAGAAATGGAAAGCCTGAGAAAGGAAGACACCCAGAACTATTTTTCCACGTTTTTAAGCTGCTTGGCTTTCTGAGTCACCAGTATCGGAATTGACCTTTCAGCATATCCCAGAGAGCAAAAGGTTTCCTGATCCACTAGCACCTTTTGTAAACTTCTGTAATCCAGAAGCAATTCTCCTGCAAGCCTGGGAAATCTCTTTTAATGCTATGGGGAGGCCTGTTACTTCTGCTGCCAGCAGTTGTTCCTGTCTACCAGCAGGCCACAGTGGATTCCCTAAGCTACATGAAATGGATATATGGCAGAACTTTTTCAAGCTGCTACTATCAGAGCCAATGGAGAGAGACATTTGCACCCCTAATTTTATAAGAAAATTGTCCAAAATAAAAACAAAGTAATAAAAAATGCATGCTGTGCTGGTTCCAAGACGTGCAGGCAAAGAAGCTTGCATCTTAAAGTTACTTATGCAATCACAGCTTTGTGCAGGTGTTTGTGGGCAAATAAATAAGTGAGAGCAGCAGAAACCTGCTCTCCATTTATTTATTTCCCACCCACGTGCACAAAGTGGACTTACTCGGCTTAGGGAAGGCAGTGCTAGGGCTCTGGCATCATCCCAGAGTCCCTGTGTTACTTTCTCAAAGCTGGGTAAGTGAGGTGCTATGCTTAGGGAAGAAGGCACAAGAGCTCTGTCAGGGTCTTAGAGCCCTTGAGTCTCCTTTCCAAAGCTGGCCAAACACTTGCAAGACTTAGAGGAGGAGGAGGATGGAGGGCTCTAGGACCCTGCCAGAGCCTCACGCTGCCTTCTCAAATTTGGGTAAGCGGCTTTACACCTTGTGGGGTGGGGCAGTTCCAGGGGTTCCTGTTATTTTTGCATATACACGCGGACCCCCAGAACCGAACCCCTGCATAAGATGCAAGTTACCTGTATTTGTGATAGCACCTGTCAGTTGTGAATGCTTTTATGTACAATGCTTCCTAGTAACCCAGACCAGTGTTATGTAGAAAAGACTGATCCCCCAAATAGGGGAAGTCTGGCCGATGCTTGGCTGTTTGCCTGTGAGTGCAGAATGCTGTTGAAGTGGGTTTTTCTTTCCTCATTATCTCAGCCCTGAGGCCATTCTGCCTGAACGCTAAAGCTGAGAGGCAGTGTTGATTTAGTCGAGGTATTTGGCAAGGTGGATTGTCTTGCTGAGACCCTGTCTGCGGTGTTGTGCTTGGTGGAATGAGAGAGCTTTTAATTAAAGTACTTCCATCCTCTTCCCCTTTAGCTGTCTCTCTTTCATTGTGGCTCTTTCACAGTCTGTGAACGTTAAAGGTGACATTGCTCAAGCAGATCCGTCCAGTCAGGGGACTGGCTGATTATCTGGTGCTTCTAAGTTGTTTCTATTTTGAACACACCCTGTTTTTAGAATAGAGCTGAGAGCAGTAGTAGAACTCAGTTCTA
The DNA here is from genome assembly GCF_964106645.2 of Podarcis pityusensis. Taxonomy (NCBI): domain Eukaryota; kingdom Metazoa; phylum Chordata; class Lepidosauria; order Squamata; family Lacertidae; genus Podarcis; species Podarcis pityusensis. The sequence goes on along the minus strand of NC_138035.1, from coordinate 34,417,170 downwards.
CTTGCTACTTACCAGGCATCTTTGATTTTCAGTCATGCATTCTGACAGCCCTAACCTGAAGAGACCAGTTTCCGTCTTTGGTACTTCTGCAATGCCTGTTCATCATCGTGGGTGGAAATGTGTGTGGGGGGACATGGACTTATATATAGCAAGGATCTGTGTTTGTGTGTGTGCTTGTGAACACCTGTGCAGCAGCCCAGTAGAAAACACTTCTCTCTAGGAATGGATGACAGCTCTTCTCTGTAGGAGAAAAGAAAGTCAAGCACCTAAGAGGCAGAACTTGCCTTTCAGGGTTAAACCTGTCTCCTGCTTTTGCTCACCTCAGTGGCAGGAATGAGAAGCAGGTTTTGCCTCTTCGCAGTTGTATCCTAAAATTGCAGTCTGTTTCAGAGAGCCTACCCCAACTGCGTTCCTAGAGATTTTGTTGGAGCAAGTCAGCTATCTGCATGATCTGTTGCAGCCACACTGTCATTTTGAGTACAACACCCGCTTATTGTGGGGAAGGAAGGAAGCCCTTTTGGGGATACATTTAGATATTGTAGCAATTTTAAACTTGAAAGCAATCCTTTCAGATACTTTTCAGAACTGGTCAGTGTGCCATTTCACACATTTCCCTCCCTCAACTGCTATTTGTGTGATAAATCTCAGTTAACCAGTGATAGGTAAGGGACATGGCCATTTTCACCAACAGTCCTTCCCAAAGTAGACCTGCTGAAATCAGTAGACCTAGAACCATAGAACTGTAGAGCTGGAAGGGGCCACAAGGCTCATCTAGTCCAACCTCCTGCGATTCTGGAATCTTTTTGCCCAGCGTGGGGTTCGAACCCACAACACTAAGATTAAAGAGTCTCCTGCTACATGACTGACGTGTGTCCATTAATGTCAAGGGATCTATTCTGAGTGCAACTTAGTTGGCTATCGCCTTCTGTTGGGAAGTATTCTGGCCTATGCATGGGATTTGAACAGTGTATCCATGGTCTTTTCATGTACATTTTGCACAGGAGGAGCAAAGCCTATGGAAGAGAGCCATCATCCCTGGCTTAAGACCATTAAACCAGTGGGCTGCACTCTCCTCCCTCCTTTGCCTTATTTTTAAACTTGTACCCTCCTCCCAGGCCAATTTAACATGCAGCTATGAAAACCAAACATTAGAAAACCAACATAGTTGCTACACCCACATTTTTCACAGCGGCCTCACCTGCCAAAGGTATGCACATCCAGTTTTGTTATAAAAAATCCCAAAGCCACCCTCCTAGTTTCAGTGCTAAGAAGTGGCTTCTTTGTTTGATCGCGATGACGGCAAGAACGATGCTTATATAAACAAAACAAGTGTGTGTGAGGTAGCATGCAAGACTTGATCATAGCCCTACTCTGAGAAGTCCGGGGCATGCATGGAAACAGCTGAGTAGCTCTAAATGGGAAGCACTTGAATTTGATGTTCAGTTTCTGGGTGAGGCTGTCAACATGGCTACAGGGAACTGATACCAGTCAAGAACAAGGATGGGCTAACTGTGGCCCTCGGGCTAATTTTGTGCAGCCCTCAGTCAGATTTCATAAGCCCTCTGCGAGCAATCAGTTCAAGTCTCAGGCAAGAGTGAGATGTCCCTTTCCCAGAAGTTTGCTGGAGAGAGAAGGGGGGGGCGGAGGAAAAAGAGGGTGTTGTATAAAAGAAAAGGGGGAAGCCCCGCCCACCACTGGGTTTGGCCCCACCCAAAGAAAAAACAAACCACAGTCAAACAATACAAGTCAATAAAAATCAAAAGCAAAAAACAAAACACATAACACATTAAAATCAAAAAACAAAAATAGACCACAAACGTTTAAAGACAGATCCAATATTCCCAAATCCTTAACTGTCATTACCTTATTTCATCGACCTCCTCACCCCTCCCTTTTTTGTATTCTAGTTATTGATTATCACAGCAAATCCTTCCCATTTTTCATAATATTCTGTCATTAAATTACCTTAATCTATTTTAACATTATCTTACTATAAAAAACCCTAAAATTTAAAGCTTGAGTCTTATCTATACCAATTTCTCATTACCATGACATATTCTTGCATAGTTCTTTTTAACATTTCTGCTAAAGCCAAATAATTTCGTTCCAACATCTTTTTTAATACTCATTAATTTTAGAAAACATTCCTAAATAGAATTTTTGAAACTTTCTCCAATCTTCATCCAACGTCTCTTCCTCCTGGTCACAGGTTTTGTCAGTCCTTTTTATCCCATCCATCTAGTTCATTAACCTGGTAACCTTATGTCCGAGGCCCTTAAGTCTCTTCCATGTCCCTTCCGCAGATCTTCTTCATATTTATACCTGTACTTTACTTTGTCTTCTGCTCCTTTCACACGTGGAGACTCCAGCTTGACAGTATTTTTATCCCTTCTCGACAGATCAGCCCCTTTTCCATAGTCCACACTGAACTCCATGTGGTATTTAAAAACATTTTTCAAGATCCCTCCAAAATTGAGGACCCCCACAACTCCAAACTCCTCCCGACCCAACGCCAGACTTGAAAAGTCAAAACATCCCTGCATAGGGGGGTCTATCCAGCCCCCCATCTCCAAACCAAACAAGACTCTATCTCTCCAAATCTGGCTTTTTCCAAGTTCATTTGTCAAATCCAACAACTCATGTTCCTGCTGGGCCACAGCTCCCTCCATCTCTGCCACCCGAGGTCCAACAACGATCTCCTCCTTCATCTGATCTATCAGAGCACATTCCTGATTTGATTCCTGAGTGGGTTCTATATAGATACCCACTACCTGTCCAAAATTTCTGATCGCAACAGTCATCAAATCCGTCTTCTCATGTAACTGTTCCAATAAAGCACTTGTTTTACAGAAAGCACGCACCAGAGCCTCTGAGCACATTGTTATACAAGGTCAGAAGTCTATTCCCACGATCTTAATCTGTTGCAGCTGCTCCCCAGTTCAAGTTTAGTAACAGTTTCACAAGCTCCCTCTAGGGGAAGAACTTCTATTTGTATCCAACTCTTTTTTTTTTTTTAACAGCAGATATAACAACAAAGTTTCCTTTTTCAGATATTTTGTCAATATTTGTTCCTTTAAATTGCGAAAGAGCACAATGGAATCACTGTTTCTCTTCTTTTAACTGTCTGTCAAAAACATTTGTCTATAGTCAATGAACTTTCCCAAAAACGTCTGTCCTGACACCCCGCTCCCATGTTCAAGACGGTGGAAAATTACTTTTCTTACAATCTCTTCTGCAGGTTTAAGCAATCCGGAAAAAATCCCCCCTCTTCTCCTGCTTCCGAAGGGGGTTCAGTAATTTTAGATGATGAAAGTTGATCCTTTACAAACGATTTTCTACACTCTAGTTTGCCATGTCTTTGCTTTAATCTATCTACAAGAAACGGAAGGCTGACTTCCTGTTTAGACCTTCCCGCTTCAGTGCCAAATTAAGAGGAATTTCTTAATCCAATTTTCCGTTCTACTCACAGATCGTTGTTTAAAGTCCAATTGTCCAAATTTGATCTGCTCACGGGTAGTTGTTTTGTAGCCAAATTGTCCCAGGAAAAAGGTAGCGCTCTCCGGCAACGGCTGTGCGGCTTCGCTCCACGGAAGAAGCAGTTGACTCTCAGCACTGCGCCACTAACCCCTCTTCGCTCCGGAGCCCATAATTGGGTTCCTTTATGAATTGGGGGGGGCGCAAAAGGTGCCCGCTGAGTCCCATGGTCACAGGCTTCATCCGCCTGTGATTTTTTAGAGGGTCCCCGCTTCGCCGTAGTGGAACAGACCCGTTTCCCGTAGAGCCAGTCCCTCCAGATCAGAGGGAACCCGCCATTACCGATGGCGCCACCCCGGAAGTCTGAGACCGTAAGCAAGAGTTAAAGTAGCGAAAGTTCACTAGGGGAACTACAAGATCACCCCACCACAGCCACCCCAATGCCATCTTCTAAATTTTGCCACCATGTCTTCCATTCAGATGACCGACCATGCTTGCACCCCATTCCTATTTGCTCTCCCTGCTCCCAATGTTTGCTTTCTTAGCATACGTAGAATCAGCGCTATTTTTTCTAGAAAAATAGGGGTGCTGGAACTCACCACGAATGCCTCCCTCTTAGAATGGCAATGGTGCCCACCTGAAAAGTACCGGAAATGAGTTCCTCCTGGAAGAAAAGCCCTGCGTATAATTTTAAGGCAGCTTTTCAAGCCTCTTTGCCAAATGCATCTGCCCTGTTCCATGTGTGTGTACACAGGCTGCTGATACCAGTATTTCGAGACAGTGATAAGATTGTCTTTGAACCTCTTTTTCTGCCTTTGTTGCCAGTTCTGGGTCATTGTAACGGCGAGTCCAACTGATTAAAAGCAGCCTGGCTTTGCCCTATGGATTTCCAGGAGGCTCAATGCACTTGACAGACACACAGGTTGGGTATGGTTAATTCATTGGTTTCTAGAGACTTTCTGGGAAACTGGTTGTGAAAGTAGGCAGGAGAAGCAATGTGATCTCTGTGGACTAGGGATTGCCAATGTGGTACCCATGGGTGCGCATGAATTCCCAGAGGTCTTCCCTGGTATCTCTGGTTCCTCCTGCCCAGTGAAATCAGACATGAAATAAGCATTCTAGTGTAACCAAATAATACATTGTTGTGTGTGGTACCCAGGACAGTTTCTGCAGTTTGCAAACACGGGACCAGAAAGTCGGGTGACCCTTGCTTGAAACATCCTGAGTCCCTTTGAATATTATGCTGAGCTGTGGCCATGAGAGAAAAGGAGGGGTGTAGGGGGGCTCCCAGAGATACCGTGATGCTTGCCTTGTTCTTCCAAAAGAGTCGTTGCAGGGAGGTCAAAGACACACCTTAAACTTTCTCCTAATAAATTGCACACATAAAATTTGACTTCTGACTCCCTGACAATGAGCTGCAACCACTTGGTCTGTGTGTTTATGACGGGGCATTTGCCAGGAGTTTTAGCCAGGTTTTTATCTATACAACTATGTGTTCTCTGATAAAGATTCCTTTTTTCTTACAAAATGCTCTTTGGACATTCCACTTTCTACTGTTTCCAGCATTGGCTGAGTGTGCTTGCAGTGAAGCGAGAAGGTCAGTTTCTACAAAGGAATCTTCCCTGAAAATATTGCAGAAATGGTACCTCATTCCTCTTCATCTTACACCTATTAACCCTTCCCTTCCCTTCACCTGGTCTGTAAGCAAGGATGTGGAACTAAGGCACGTGGCAGCATATGTGGTGGTATTACGTTACGGTGTCAGGTATTGGGGAGACAGTCTTTCTAGCGATACATATTATCACTGGTCAACAAATAACTCAGTCCCTTGTGTTAACTTTACTGAAAACACAGGGTCAGAATGCGGGTATTTCATTTAGAAATCTTGGTTATTTATTGTTAGTAATTAGATTTGTTATAGCCTGTTTGGGGGGAGACTTGGAAGGGGCATCATTATCCAATTGGTTTAACAGAGTTTGGCAATTGCCCTTAACAGATAAATTGACCGTCAAAATAAGACTGGGCAAAGGACAGAGACTCCAAGACTCCTTTACAGCTGGCTGGTATTGTCTTATGGATTACATGAATAAGAAAAACAAAAGCAACACTGAACTTTCAAAGACATCCAGATATTTTTGGTTGCTCTAGATTAAATAATATTATATACTTTCGACTGATGACTGGGTATTCTTATGCCATATCTTTATTGTATACCTTGTGATTTCTTTTAAGTGTGTGCATGTGCATGTGTGTGTGGTTTTAAAAATATATATCCTAATGAAGCTATTTGAAAAAGAAGGTCATGCTTGCATAATGCTTCATCTATTGATTAGTACAGCCTTCCTTCCTTATCCAGCTACCTTCCTGATGTTTTGAACTCGGCTCCCATCTGTTCCAGCCAGTATTGCAAATGGCCAGGCAATGCAGTGCCAAACATGGGAGGGCACCAGGTTGGGGGAGGCTGGATCAGTGAGCATGTTTAGTTGCGAAAACCTATCACAAGTAAATTTAGTTTTGTGCCCAATAGGGTTGGCGTTGGACAGGTCAAACAAAAATGGGATCAGTGGTTGAACAGACATTCAATAATACTTGAGGATCTAAGCAATTGACTTTGCATGAAATGTTCGTAGCCCAGGTGTGTGCATTCAGGCTACAAACTCAGGCCTCCACCCCATGCAAAACCTTGTTAGACATGTGTGCAAGAGGTTGTTGTGCAAGAATAACAAAATGGGCTTGGCTTGCATTTGTTTCTGGCTTCACTTCCTTCCCGGTTCTGGCAAATGGCCCAGAGATTTGGCTGGCAGCTTAGATCTCTGGTGCTGCCCTGGCTGTTTTTGTGTTTGCCTCATGCTGAATCCCAGTAATGAACTCAAGGCGGGAGTTTGGAGCTGAGGTCCAGGAAGTCACTCGATAGGAAAATACTTACCCTTGCCTGAAATTCAGCACAGCTGGTTTACCACATTAGGAAACAAGCGAATAAAGACGCTATCATCTAAAGACACCCCCTCCACACAATGAGTCAATTACATCTAGAATTTTAGGCTCCCTGCTGCTTCCTTCCAAATCCAAATCTGGCCTCCCTGTTGGAGGATGCCTGCAGTTGCGCATAGAGCCAGCAGAAGGAGCTGTGGCTTCACTAGGACGGAAAAGGGCTGCTTCTTGCGAAAGGGAGAGATATTTGCAGGGCTGCCTCCTCCATGAGGAATGTGTGTGATCCTGACTCCTGGCAGCCCCAGCTGGCCCTGCCATTATTCAGTGCTTGCCTCCAGCAGCACATTTCTGAAAGGTTACAAATTGTCAATGATTTTGTTTATTATATTTTTACTGCTGCGATGAGGTATGGAGAGAGATGGAGATTTTCCGCCTCAGGCGTCACAGTACTCGGGTCGGCATTGCTTCCAATAAACCTGAGGTGCAAGGGCTCCTCTCTCAGAGGAGGATATGCTTACTTAGACTGATAGATGCAAATGCAGAAATAGTAAGTATTATAATCTAAAGAGGAACACAGTGCATCTCACCATCATGGGGAAGGCTGGGACTGGACGGTCTGCTCATGGCTGCTGTCCAGGTGCTTAAAACCATTCAAACAGAAATCAAGCATTGCTCCGTCTTTCTCGGTTCCCAGCTTGCTGCTTTGCTTCTACCTCACATCACTCTTGCCTTTGCCTTTTTTCTAACCACCAGCTAGTTGAGGGAGTGGGGGCACCCATTTGCCATCTTGCACAGATCCACATCCTTTGCTCTCTTAATGGTCCATCACTCAGGCTATTGTCTCAACAGAAAGCCAGTCTGGCTTATATTTTAACACTTGCCACATCCAGGGGTTAGAAGGCTCTTGGCATAAGAGCCTCAAGCCACCCCCCCCCCCACAATGCATGACACTATCTTAAGCAGCAGCAGAATCAAAAGCTTGTTTGAAAAATAATATTTTCAATAGCTGGTGGAACATAGCACCTAGTCCAGCAATGTTGCTTATTGCTGATTTTTCACTTCTGTAGGCAGCCAGCTCAGGGGTAGGGGACCTCTGATATGCATGGCAAACACATCTAATGGACTTCGAATCAGTTTTTAAAAAATGAAAACCAGCCCTGGGAGGCAGCCATTTTGATTAAGCACATGGAGGGGATCAATCCTTTCCTTGTCAGCCATTTTCCTGCTCAGAACCATCCCTCCCTTCCGAGCTGTTTATCCCACTGTTCTTTATTGGGTTACAGGTGTGTCTACAATATAAACTTTGGATTTGGCAGTTTGCCTCAAAATTTGTGGCTTGGCACTTCTTGATTGATTTTATATTCTCAGGTGTCCTGTATGAAATCTTTTAAGAGGTCATCTGCATGTGATCTAACACATAACATATTTGCACCGGGTTATCCCATTAGCAAAGAGCTTTGCTAGCTCCAGGGCGTATCTTTGTCTTACTGCCTCAAATGTCCCTCATTTCAGAGAATATAACAAGCAACAGACACGTAACAGGGTTTTATAGTTGGTGAAACCATCCTGCTTCAACAACTTCCTCATTGCTCCTCCAGCCTGAACACAGAAAGCTAGCAACCAGGTTTTTAAAAACCCACACAGCTCCCATGTACTCTGTACATCAGGGATGGGGGATCCCTGGCTCTCTAGATTTTGTTGTTGGACTCTAACTCCCATCAGCCCCAGTGAGCATAGTCAGTGGCCAAGGTTGATGGGAGTTGTAGTCCAACAACATACGGAGGGCTGTACCTTATCTGTTGCTGCTCCACAAAGATAACAGTCCTCTTCTCAGTCACAGCAAGACTACTGATTTCCAGCCTATAATAAGTGACGTTGGGCCAAGGCAGCAGAATTCACAGTTCATGGTTCATCATTCTGGGTTCCTGATGCAAGTAGTCAGGGTGGCTTTTCATATAGGGAGGCAGGAAGAAACATGATTGAATCTGCACCCTCGACTGCTGCGCACTTGTAAATTAACACAAGAAACTTGGGCTTGGTCCATTGGCTCAGCGACAGCCAGGGCAGGCTTTAAGCCCTGGAGATATGTCTTGGCTATATTTTCTCCCCCTGGCACAGCGCTGGAGAGCAGACTGACTAGGCACACAGGTCACAGTCCTCCCCGCTATGATGAGATGAACTGTATTTCTATTTAAACTATAGTAATTATTTCAAAATGTTCATCTGTACATATACATGAGCATATGCAAATCAGTGTCCTCTTTTGCCCTCTGTTTTGGTGAGGCATAGCAGAAGGGGACGTGTCCTCTAGAACTCCCTTCAATGCTTAACATGGCCTATGAATGTTAGGTTTGATGTTATGCAAATAATGGCATTGTCTAGAGGCTCTTCCTCCCCCGCATTTGATTCTAAACATTAGTATCCCTGTGATAGTCTGCAGTTACGGAACACCATAACATTGCACTTTCTGACACGTCTCTGCTCTTGCCAATCACACTCCATCCTAAGCGCCGGCGGACACTGGCTGTCAGAAGCAATACTTTGCTCCAGAGTCAAACACAGACTTTTTACTTGCATGCAACTATGAGGATATAAACCTTTCCATGTTGATTTTAGCATGGAGTGGTTTTGTGAATATTTTTTTTATAACATCCAACAACAGAGAAGCAAAATGGGGTTTGTGTGTGTCAAGTTCTAAGTAGCAGTTGTGCCATGTGCAATCACAAGTTTTTTGTAAATTATGTTACTTGGAAGCTGGTGTTGACAGAATGATTTGTTAGCTTACCCTATATTTGACATTCATATCATCACAGGATAATTTCCCCTGTTTCAGTTTATACACCTGAAACCCAGCGGTGTTTAGCGTTGCTTTACATCTTAAGATGCTAACGAGCACGTGTTAATGAACCTGGATCATGCACCCTTTAAAAGTGGCACCGTTTGGAACATGCATGCCGTCTCTCCCTCCTCAAAAAATGTGGAAAAGCAGTGTGGTTCTTTCTGTCATGTACTAACAGGAAACCAAGATGTGTATGAACTTCAAACATTATTGAGTACACAGCAGGGTGCTTTCATTTGTATCTGTTAAAACCGTAATGCATGAAGGAGAGCTGTAGCATGCAGTCCACTCCATGCTGCTGTTACATTGCCTTTTCTTATTTCAATAGATTTTACATGGCTACAATGCAGTGACAGTTCTGAATGGAATCCTGCCCTTGGTGTGTGGTCTTCTTGTATTAATGAAGGCACTTTTGCTCTTTCCTCCAGGAAGGAAAATTTGCATGCATAAGCAGCCTTCTGAGTGTGTTGCCAATTGGTCTTTTTCAGGTGTAATGCTAAGCTATGGTCAGGGCTGTCTTAAGCACTTGCGGCACTGGGGTGCAAAGATCCGCCTGGTGCCCCCCCCCCGGTTACCCAGTCCCAGGAGTCCAGGAGGGCAGAGCCGGCCGGCCGCCTCAGTATCTCGCTGGCTTGGTTGCCCCCGAACTCACAGCACAGAGCCGCTCACAGCAGAAGAGCCTACCGTGGTGCTCCGACTGACGGGCGGGCTCTTCCCCGGACTCAACTCTCGGGCCCCGGACTCTCGACCTGGCGCACCTGAGAGCCCGACGCCCAGGTGCCCTGCACCCCTAGAGCCTATGGGTAAGACAACCCTGGCTATGGTTTAGAGTTACATGGGTGAGTCTTGGGCTTGGGAGTTACTCTCTTCCTCCTCCTGGTGCAGCTATGAAGAGACAGGAAGCTTCCACTTCCATCTGTAACTAATTGTTATCATACTGTCTCAAACCAGTCAAACTGTGGTTAGCCTTAACTAGGCCCATGCAGAGGTGTGAGGGAAGCCGGGTGCACTTGCCTTGGGCTTTGGAAGGCTAGGCTGGCCAGCGGGCCCTGCCAGGGGCCTGCCGGACTTACACTGTCATGCCAAGAACAAGACTTCTGCCCTGGGCCTCAGACAAGCTCTGCACAGGCCTGGCCTTAACTATGGTTTGTGATTGAAATGAGCCAATTTCAGACTATGGTTTAGAAAGCTGGCTTAGTTCCCTAAACTATGGAAGGGAAACATGTGGTTCTCCAGATGTTAGACTCCAGGGCCAGCATAGCCAGTGGCCGGAGATGATGAAAGATGTCATCCAACAGTATCTACAGGCTGCCGGCTCATCATTCTGGTTAATTTTAGACATGGGTCATCAGAGTTTAGGGTTTGCAGTTAAATGAAAATGGAGGCAAATGCCCCCAACACACATGGTCAGAGAGCATTTCCCTCAACCTGAAATAACCACCTCATGCTGTTAAACATATGGATTGATGTGGGATAGGCGGGGGCAGAGCTTATTTCAAATGATGTAGATTCCAGACGAATCTAATAATGGGGGTAATAATGGGGGGATACAATCTATTTCGGAGAAACAGACCAGACAAGAAAGGAGGAGGAGTGGCGTTATATGTCAGGGATGTGTATACCTGTGAAGAGATCCAAGATTTAGAACCTCAAAGCCAAAGTGAGAGCATTTGGGTCAAAATTAAGGGAGAGAAGAATAACAGTGACCTCATTGTGGGAGTTTACTATAGATCCCCAAGCCAATCGGAGGACATAGATGATGCCTTCCTGGAACAGATGGCCAAGCATGCAAAAGGAAGGGAGATAGTAGTAATGGGGGACTTCAATTACCCGGATATTTGTTGGATGTCAAACTCAGCCAAGAGCATAAGGTCAAACAGATTCCTCACTGGCCTTGCAGACAACTTCATTGTCCAGAAAGTGGGAGAAGCAACAAGAGGAACAGCCATTTTAGATCTGGTCCTAACCAATGTTGATGACCTAGTTAGTGGGGTAGAAGTGGAAGGATCATTAGGCGCGAGTGATCATGCTCTTCTGAAGTTTACTATACAGCGGAAAGGAGCAGCCAAGCATACTAGGACTCAATTTCTTGACTTTAAGAAAGCCGACTTCATAAAACTTAGGGAAGTGCTGCGTGAGATCCCATGGACAGTACATTGGTACCCCGCAAGACGAATGCCTCGCAAGACGGAAAACCCGCAAGACGAAAGGGTTTTCTGTTTTGGAGGCGCTTCGCAAGACGAATTTCCCTATGGGCTTGCTTCGCAAGACGAAAGCCAATAGGGAAATCTCCGGGGACCTCTTTTAAATGCTGGCGGTGGGGAGCAAAGCCTTTCCCCCCCTCCGGCCTTCAGAAAAGGTCCAGGAAGGCCGGCGGGGGCCGAAAGGCTTTGCTCCCCACCGCCAGCATTTTAAAAGCAGTCCGGGATAGCAGGGAAGAGCTTCCCGCTATCACGGACGGCTTTTGAAGGCAGGCGGGGGGGGCAAAGACTTTCGCCCCCCGCCCGCCTTCAGAAGAGGTCCAGGACCTCTTCTGAAGGCGGGCGGGGGGCGAAAGTCTTTGCTCCCCCCTGCCTGCCTTCCCGGGAGAGCGGAGAAAGGCAGCGCCTTTCTCCGCTGTTCCGGACGGCTTTTGAAGGCAGGCGGGGGGGGGCAAAGACTTTCGCCCCCCGCCCGCCTTCAGAAGAGGTCCAGGACCTCTTCTGAAGGCGGGCGGGGGGCGAAAGTCTTTGCTCCCCCCTGCCTGCCTTCCCGGGAGAGCGGAGAAAGGCAGCGCCTTTCTCCGCTGTTCCGGACGGCTTTTGAAGGCAGGCGGGGGGGGCAAAGACTTTCGCCCCCGGGCCCCCGCCCGCCTTCAGAAGAGGTCCAGGACCTCTTCTGAAGGCGGGCGGGGGGCAAAAGTCTTTGTCCCCCCTGCCTGCCTTCCCAGGGGCTTTTACATCGCCCCGGACAGCGGAGAAGTCCTCCGCTGTCCCGGGCGATTTTAAAATGCCGCCCGCCAGCATTTTAAGATCGCCCCGGACAGCGGAGAAGTCCTCCGCTGTCCCGGGGTTTTTTAAAATGCTGGGGGTGGGAAGAAAAGCCCTTGTTTCCCCCCCCCCAGCCTTCAGAAGAGGTCGGGGGACAGACTGTCCCCGGACCTGGTCTGAAGGCGGTTTCCTTAGGAACGCATTAATTGATTTTCAATGCATTCCTATGGGAAACCGTGCATCGCAAGACGAAAAACTCGCAAGAAGAAAAAACTTGCGGAACGAATTAATTTCGTCTTGCGAGGCACCACTGTAATACTAAAAGGAAAGGGAGTTAATGATGGCTGGGAGTTTGTTAAGAGGGAGATAGTAAAAGCACAACGTCAGGCAATACCAATGAGACGGAAACATGGAAGGTGCCTAAAGAAGCCAGGGTGGCTATCTAAAGAACTTTTAACTGAGTTAAGATTAAAAAAGGATGTGTACAAAAAATGGAAAAGGGGGGAAACCACCAAAGAGGAATTCAAACAAATAGCCAGCACGTGTAGACACAAAGTCAGAAAAGCTAAAGCACAGAATGAACTCAGGCTTGCTAGAGAGGTTAAAAGCAACAAAAAAGGCTTTTATGGGTATGTCCGTAGCAAAAGGAAGAACAAAGAAACAGTGGGGTCACTCAGAGGAGAAGATGGTGAAATGCAAACAGGGGACACAGAAAGGGCTGAACTCCTCAATGCCTTCTTTGCCTCAGTCTTCTCCAATAAAGAAAACAATGCCCGACCTGAAGAATTTGGAGCAAATGATTCAGCAAAGGAAACACAGCCCAGAATAACTAAGGAGATAGTACAAGAATACTTGGCTAGTTTACATGTATTCAAGTCTCCAGGGCCAGATGAACTGCATCCAAGAGTATTAAAAGAACTGGCAGATGTGATCTCAGAACCACTGGCAGTCATCTTTGAGAATTCCTGGAGAACAGGCGAAGTCCCGGCAGACTGGAGGAGGGCAAATGTTGTCCCTATTTTCAAAAAGGGGAAAAAGAGGACCCAAATAATTACCGCCCAGTCAGTCTGACATCAATACCAGGAAAGATTCTGGAGCAGATCATTAAGAAAACAGTCTGTGAGCACCTAGAAAGGAATGCTGTGATCACCAATAGTCAGCATGGATTTCTGAAAAATAAGTCATGTCAGACTAACCTGATCTCGTTTTTTGACAGAATTACAAGCCTGGTAGATGAAGGGAACGCAGTGGATATAGCCTACCTTGATTTCAGTAAGGCATTTGACAAGGTGCCCCATGATATTCTTGTAAAGAAGCTGGTAAAATGCGGTCTTGACTATGCTACCACTCAGTGGATTTGTAACTGGCTGACTGACCGAACCCAAAGGGTGCTCATCAATGGTTCCTCTTCATCCTGGAGAAGAGTGACTAGTGGGGTGCCACAGGGTTCTGTCTTGGGTCCGGTCTTATTCAACATCTTTATCAACGACTTGGATGATGGACTCAAGAGCATCCTGATCAAATTTGCAGATGACACCAAACTGGGAGGGGTGGCTAACACCCCAGAGGACAGGATCACACTTCAAAACGACCTTGACAGATTAGAGAACTGGGCCAAAACAAACAAGATGAATTTTAACAGGGAGAAATGTAAAGTATTGCACTTGGGCAAAAAAAATGAGAGGCACAAATACAAGATGGGTGACACCTGGCTTGAGAGCAGTACATGTGAAAAGGATCTAGGAGTCTTGGTTGACCACAAACTTGACATGAGCCAACAGTGTGACGCGGCAGCTAAAAAAGCCAATGCAATTCTGGGCTGCATCAATAGGAGTATAGCATCTAGATCAAGGGAAGTAATAGTGCCACTGTATTCTGCTCTGGTCAGACCTCACCTTGAGTACTGTGTCCAGTTCTGGGCACCACAATTCAAGAAGGACACTGACAAACTGGAACGTGTCCAGAGGAGGGCAACCAAAATGGTCAAAGGCCTGGAAACGATGCCTTATGAGGAACGGCTAAGGGAGCTGGGCATGTTTAGCCTGGAGAAGAGGAGGTTAAGGGGTGATATGATAGCCATGTTCAAATATATAAAAGGATGTCACATAGAGGAGGGAGAAAGGTTGTTTTCTGCTGCTCCAGAGAAGCGGACACGGAGCAATGGATTCAAACTACAAGAAAGAAGATTCCACCTAAACATTAGGAAGAACTTCCTGACAGTAAGAGCTGTTCGACAGTGGAATTTGCTGCCAAGGAGTGTGGTGGAGTCTCCTTCTTTGGAGGTCTTTAAGCAGAGGCTTGACAACCATATGTCAGGAGTGCTCTGATGGGGTTTCCTGCTTGGCAGGGGGTTGGACTCGATGGCCCTTGTGGTCTCTTCCAACTCTATGATTCTATGATTCTATGATCTGAGCCCCAGATCTCCCCTTCACAGAAATTAAACACTGCTAAGCAAATCTCTTTTTTCACCTGCAGGAAGACTTTATTTTGGTTAAAGTCCACATAGCAAGAATGCTATGAGTGAATGCCACACATGCTTTCATTGTGGAGAGAGCTATTCCAGCACAATCTCAGGTGTTCAAAGGGAGACTTCAAAATGTGTCTGGTTTAGTGGGTCTTTTGATTCACTTTTGAAAGCTCGAGAACAAAGGCAGCACTCGCAAAAGCACATCAGGAAGCATGCACAGCGTTTCACCAGAACAAGGAGAGAGGCCATTCTTCCTTTTAGCCAAGGAAGATTGTGGAGTCACTCCCGAAAGGGTGTCTGTGTGTGTGTTGCTGTTGTTGACAAGGTGAACTTAATGAGGAGAGAGAGGGAGGGAGCACGCACACAAATGGAAAGGAAATCTTGAAGCAGGAGTCCAGCTCCTTACCTACACTTTTGCTGTTGTTTTGCTAACAATTAGAATTAACCAGTGTTTAATCCTTTCAAGTTCCACGGAACCCTTTAAGTCAAAGAACAGATGAAGCAAAGCAAATAGACCATGTTCATGTAAGCATGTCTGCAGAGAGAGTAAGATAGTGAACTCTTGCGTGTTCCTTCCTCCTGTTGTAAAAAGAGCTTTAACGTTCAAGGTCACCTACACTAGGCCAGATTATTGGGTTTTTGTGTGTGTGCCGTAACAATGTTACGAGGTGTATGTCTGAACCCACGTGTCTGTCCACCACCTGTGTGCTCCTTACACACACTTCCAAGAAGTTTAGGATCTTTTGCTGGAGTCAATATGCATTCCCGTTGCCCCATAATCAATCAATCAATCAATCAATCAATCAATCAATCAATCAATCAATTCTACCCCACTCATCTGGCTGGGTTTCCCCAGCCACTCTGGGCGGCTTCCAATAAAACATTAAAATACAATAATTCATCAGATATTAAAAACTTCCCTAAATAGGGCTGTCTTCAGATGTCTTCTAAAAGTTGGATAGTTGTTAATTTCTTTAACATCTGGTGGGAGGGCATTCCACATGGCGGGCGCCACTACCAAGAAGGCCCTCTGCCTGGTTCCTTGTAACTTCGCTTCTTGCAGTGAGGAAACCACCAGAAGGCCCTCAACGCTTGACCTCAGTGTCTGGGCAGAACGATGGGGGTGGAAACGCTCCTTCAGAAAGCTTGGTTTATTATGCGAAAAGAAAGAAACAAGAGTTTATAGGTTACAGTGAGGTTCAGATATGCAGGCGGCAAATCATGCAGCACAGACACATCTTGATCTGAAAGGGTAAAAGAATCCCTAACTATCCCCAAAGCCTAGAGAGTGAGTGTAACAATGTCCCACAGACCCATGCTAAAAAGAGAAGAAAAGAGGAATATATCTGATATTGAAGGAACACTAAGTCAGGGATCAGAGATCAGTGCAAGAGTTAAGCTCTTCCTTTAAAATACTGTACTATCAAGGCAGCAAGAATCTCACCCGTTCCTTTGTTCTGTGTCCAGCAAATGTATGTTTACTATCCTGTTGACTTCACCAAGTTTGAAGTTGAAAGGAAACGACCAAACTAAGAAATGACTAACTGGTTATCTGCATGTTTCCTGAATCGTGAGTTTACCTTGGGATGAAGATCCTATTGTCTATGCGGAACCCAATTCTTTCTTACAGGAGGTAATAATTAATCTCAGCTGTTAACATAGGATTAGTGTGCTGATCTCCACATTAAGAATTAGAAGGTCAGGATATTTACTCATGCCTTCCATGTCACATTTGAGACAAATATAGTTTATTGAGGGGTATCTTTTTAATATGAAGTTATGCCAACTGCACTAGTGCCAGGATCTACCAGATTACAACATGACATTGGCTCTGCCTTCAGTTTTATGGTTTAGACATTGCACAAAAGGAAACAGGTCCAGGGAGGAAAGAGTAAAACAAGCAAATTCAGTACCAAAATGTTTCAGATGCACAACAACCAGGCAGAATGGGCTTGGGAAGATAGTTCTAGGAGAGGAAGAGTCAAAAGGCCAGTGCATTGTGTTAAAGCAGTCACTGAGTCCTATAAAATATACCCTTTCCTTTTGTGTGTGTGGCTTGTCTCACCTATTAACTCATTGTGTTCCTTTTTTTGGGACTACTGAAAGGGTAGGAAGAGCACCTGTAGTTCTGTGACAAAGTTCCTGACATTGCAGTGATAATAAAAGTGTGTCTATGGTACCTTGGAAAGACTTCTGCCAGAGTGCCTGGAGCCAGGGCCAGATTTGCAGATGAGGCCCTAAGCTACTGAAGGTAATGGGGCCCTTTATATGTCCAGCTGTCCTTTGTCAACAACAAATTGTCGCTGTTTTTTGTGTTGAATATATGCTATCTGGTAATTTATGGACCTAATAGGTATCTAAAGCCATTTGCACATAACAAAATATGTATTTTGTCAAAGTAATTGTTGAACTGAAATACAATTAAGAAGAAGTATATAAATAGTGAAATACAATTAAGAAGAAGTATATTAATACAGTGGTACCTTGGTTTAAGTACTTAATTTGTTCCAGAGGTCCGTTCTTAACCTGAAACTGTTCTTAACCTGAAGCACCACTTTAGCTAATGGGGCCTCCTGCTGCCACCGCGCCGCCAGAGCCCAATTTCTGTACTTATCCTGAAGCAAAATTCTTAACCCGAGGTATTATTTCTGGGTTAGCGGAGTCTGTAACCTGAAGCGTATTTAACCCGAGGTACAACTGTAGTGAAATAATTATTAATACATACTGTTGTTGTATGTAGGTTTTATTTTATTTGTTTTTTATCTTATATTTTGGAAATGTACATCCAGGTATTTTTCCTTTAATTTTTTTGGGGGCCCCCAAGAGCGTGGGGCCCTAAGCTATAGCTTGTTTAGCTTATACGTAAATCTGGCACTGCCTGGAGCAGAAGTGTGTTGCACGTACCACTGCTCTAGCTCACTGGAAAGCCATGCCCTCAGCAACACCCTCTTCACCTCTTCAGGTGTCCTTTCCTGCAGGACCACTTTGCTGATAGCAGGAAGTTTCTCTGGCAAGCTGTTGCCCATTGGGCAGAGGGTGGAGTAAGGATGTAAGCAGCTATCCATTTCTGTTCCGAGACATACTTGCTGCAGGCAGTGCTGCTTCTGTTCTGCTGCGGTTTGGCTTCCAACAAAAAAGACGTTCATGTTGCCGTCTGTCATGGTGAAATTTGGCACAATTCATTGATTCCCCAGCATTCATTGCCATGCAAAGGAAACACAATGCTTACTGACAGCGGTAACAAAAACAGTGAATACTGATTGCATATGCCAGATCCATTTGTCTTCTGGATGAAGAAGTGAACGTCAGCAATTTATGCCCCAGTTTCCATTTTTTGTCTGAATTCTCTGACATCCCGAGGGTGGAAGAGGAAGAGTGCCATCTGAAGGCTCAGTATACACGTCCCATTCTGTGGTGCCAGCAGAGCTGCAAAAACAAATTCTCTGTGTTAGTTACAGTATAGGAATCATCCATCAAACTATCACCTTCCTGGAATCCATTTATTATTGGAGGCTGGATTCTGTTGATAAGAACAACAGTAGTGTTGACATTCGCAACACAGAGAACAAATTCAGAGAAAGAGAGTGTCTTGGTAAAATCTGTTCCCAGCATCAGGTGAGGCTTGACTGAGTGCTGGCCATTGCTGTCAACAGTGGGAAGGTATCCTGTGTTTTCAGTTATTGGAGTCTTAGCCTCTTAGCAAGCCATTTCCACGAAGTGCATGAGGTCCATTTCATCATCAGAAAGACGCTCATTATCTGTCTACTTGATACTAGGAGGAGACCCTCTTCCTGCTGGCTAAAACCAGCTGAGGTGTGCCCCAGATGCTGCCTCAGGTTCTCTCCCCGCATTCCTCCACCCTTCTCGACTTGGTTGGGTTTTCTTTCGAAGGTTTCAATTCAGCTTTCAAGCTGGCTCTTGCACGAGCAGGTTAAAATATTGCTGGTACTTCTTTGAGACATCAAGGAAAGTATCAGATTTACTGCATTTTCTGGGAGGTGACGAGGATGATAAGTGATCAGAGCAGGGCTTGCAACTCGAAGAAGGATGTCTATTCACCTACCCAAACTCTTTTTGTTCCTGACATCCCTTTCACCCATGTCATGTGTCTGGTGGAACTCCCTGTTTCTGGCCCGGGCACTTGTCAAAAGAAGCCTAGCAATTAGAGATGAGAAATCCATGACGGAGATCATATATCTTTTCTCCCAGTCATTTCTCAGCAATTTTAACCAGTGTTTAATAGCTATCATGGGGGGATATTAATCACAGGAGTTGACCTAATTGAGGAAACTGAGAGATCTCATTGTTAGCACACAAGGGGAGGGGATGGTGTCTTTTCCATAACCTTTAGGTAGCAAATTAATTATCCATAAAGATACTAGAATCACTGAAGAAATCACTTCCATATCCTGCAGCCATCATGAAAGCAAGCAACGCTAGGGGCTTTTTTATATTCGGAAAGGTACAAGTGGAAACTGTGACATTCAGAATTTTAACCCGCCAGCCATACCCTTTTCCAAGTGCCTTCATTACATTTCCCCTTCCTTTCTGGTTTTCTGTGCACCTGCCCCAACAGTTAGGGATGGTTAGTATCCCATACTCATTGGACATGCTCAGTCCCCAATGAGCTGTTTTAATGTCCCTCCTGTTTACTTGCCCCCTTAAGGAGTTAGTGTGCTTCTGCAAAACTTTGGTTCCCCCAAGCCTGTTGATACCTCCACCTTGTGCACAGCTGGTGCATTTTGGATACATAAGGCTCCACACTCATAGAATGGATGGCTCAGTGAGTAGAGCATGAGGTTCTTAAGCTCAGGGTTGTGGGTTCGAGCCCCATGTTGGGCAAACGATTCCTGCATTGCAGGGGGTTGGACTAGATGTCCCTTGGGGTCTCTTCCAGCTGTATGGTTCTGTGGAATTCACTATTGGTATATAAGATTCAAAGTTAGAATAATACCCTCCGGTTGAAATAATTAGTGCAGCTACATTGAAAAATACTGACATGCTTTCTCTGCAACTTTGATACAATACTATATAATACAATCACATTTGTTCAACACTTTATGTAGCATTAAATTTAACACTAAGTAGACCACAAGCTTAACATGAGTCAACAGTGTGAGGCAGCTGCAAAAAACGCTAATGCTATTCTAGGCTGCATCAACAGAAGTCTAGTGTCCGGAGCAAGGGAAGTAATAGTCATGCTCTATTCTGCCTTGGTCAGGCCACACCTGGATTAATGTGTCCAATTCTGGGTGCCACAATTTAAGAAGCATATTGACAAGCTGGAACATGTGCAGAGGAGGAGGACCAAGATGATCAAGGGTCTGGAAACCAAGCCTTATGAGGAATGGTTGAGGGAGCTGGGCACTTTTAGCCTGGAAAAGAGGACACCGGGAGGCAATCTCATAGACATCTTCAAATATTTAATGGGCTGTTGCATGAAGATTGAGCAAGCTTGTTTTCTCCTGCTCCAGAGGGCAGGACCTGGACCAAGGGTTTCAAGTTCCAAGAAGGGAGATTCCGTCTAGACATCATGAAGAACTTTCTGACGGTAAGAGCTGTTTGACAGTGGAACAGACTCCCACATGAAGTGGTAGACTCTCCTTCCTTGGAGATTTTTAAGCAGAACTTGGATGGCTATCTGTCAGGGATGCTTTAGCTGTAAGTGTAAGCTGAGCATGTGTGTCCCATTTTGGCTTGATGCACATAAAGACAAATGGCAAAACTTATCAAATGCCCAAAAAATAACAAGTGTCTAAATCTGAGGCCAAGGCAGGTCCACCCATGAGGTGGATTGAGGCAGCCATCTTGAATGGCAAAATCCCATGGGGCGTTTGCCCCCACAGGTGCCACTCCTGCTACCTCCACCTGAGAAGTGAGGAGCCCTGGTGGCGGCTTCTGGCGAGATCTGGCAGAATGGCAGAACTCTCAAGAGATCTTGTGGAGCTCACATGAGATCTTGCTGGAAGCTGCCACCTCATGACCCCGGTAAGTGAGGCTTTGGTAGAGTGGTTTCAATGATGGGGGGGGGGCAGCACCTTCCTATTTTGCCTTAAGCATTGAAACAGAATGAGTTACCTGTGTCTGAGGCCCTCTTTGAGCTAAGGCCCTCACTCCCTCTCTAATGAGCTATGGTTCTGGGTGGTGAAAGGGGATTTAAATTCACATACCTAGTAGCAGGATTTGGGAGCAGCAAGCATCTAAAGTGGAGGACCCATTTGACCATTAAGTCCTGAATTTAACATTTCCTGGGAGGGCCTTCTCGGTAGTGGCACCCTCCCTGCGAAATGTTCTCCCTTCAGATGTCAAGTAGATAAAGAACTACCCAACTTTTAGAAAACATGTGAAGGCAGCCCTGTATCAGGAAGTTTTTAATGTTTTATGTTTTATTATGTTTTTATATATGCTGTAAGCTGCCCAGAATGGCTGGGGAAACCCAGCCAGATGGGCAGGGCATAAATAATAAAAGATTATTGTTGTTGTTGTTAAAGAGTGATCTTTTCCAAAATAAATCCAATAAAGCTGGCCTAGTTTCCCTGATCTGAAGAATCACAATTCTTCTTGCAGCTCAACATAGTGGAGACTTGCAGACTTGCACCAATAATAATAGTAATAATAATAATAATATCATTTCCCCCCATAGAATAACAAAGCTAGACATTTGTGACCAGTGCAAAATGTGCAAATTAAGCAAACTTGAAACATTTGTTGATTCTCAACCATTTATATCTGTTTGTGCTACTCATAGTAGGGAAGAACTATTTGTTAAAACTCTCTTAGTACCCCAATTTTATTAAATCTCACCGGGCAGTGGCCAAATCTGTCTTTTCAGCCATGAGGGCTAGAAATTTGTACTTGAAATTTAAGAGGAGATTCCAAGAACCCTGAATTCTGTGCCCAGTGTGTGTTTCTACTCTTGAAGTTGTAACATCAAGAAATGCTAGGAGTTCTGTTGACAGGGCAGACAGTGCCTTCCTCTTTTCCTCCCTCTTTCTGACTGTTTTCTACTCCTGCTGCACTTGCCAGCCATGTCTGTCATTTGTATTGAATTGGGATTGCTTTCCACCTCTCACAGGCCGCAAATTGCTGGTTAAACATTCATCAAATCTTTCCCTGGGGCATGGCTTGTGACCCACACATTTTGCTTCTGTTGACCAAACAAGTGGAGGAATGTGTCCACAGGCTATCGGCTCCTCCAGAGTGGGCAAGGAGCCCACAAATGTGATCTAAACCCTGACCGGGACTAAGAAGGAAAGGCAACACCTTTTTGTTGTTGTTCGGCTTCTGTCCCTGGGAAAATGCAAGCTTTGTAGTGAAGCAATATAGCAAACTATAAATAGAACCTTGCTGGTAACCCAGCCTTTAGGCATCAGAGAGTTTCTCTCTCTCTTCTCTCCACCCCACCCCACCCACTGTGTGTGTGTGTGTGTGTGTGTGTGTGTGTGTGTGAGAGAGAGAGAGAGAGAGAGAGAGAGAGAGAGAGAGAGAGCAATTTCACTTGCATACAAAATACCAAGTGATACAACCAGTGGCAGATTTATGGTCTGTGGGGTCCTGTGTGCCGCCCTTTTGGGGAGCTCTATTCTGTGGGTTAAACCACAGAGCCAAGGACTTGCCGATCAGAAGGTCGGTGGTTTCGAAACCCCGCGACGGGGTGAGCTCCCGTTGCTCGGTCCCTGCTCCTACCCACCTAGCAGTTCGAAAGAACGTCAGAGCGCAAGTAGATAAATAGGTACTGCTCCAGCGGGAAGGTAAAAGGCGTTTCTGTGCGCTGCTCTGGTTCATCAAAAGCGGCTTAGTCATGCTGGCCACATGACCTGGAAGCTGTACGCCGGCTCCCTCAGCCAGTAAAGCGAGATGAGCGCCGCAACCTCAGTCGGCCACGACTGGACCTAATAGTCAGGTGTCCCTTTACCTTTACTATTCACTCACCTATATAAGCATGACTATGTCAAAATTAGAGGTGGATGAGGAGTTGGTAATAATAATGTTTCTGCTTTCTGCACTGTGCTTCCTCCTCCTCAGAGAACTTGGGAACAATCTCTGCTGTGAGCCAGGAAGGAAGAAAAGATGATGGGAATCATGAGGCTCTGAAGTGGGTGCTGTTCCCCCCCTCCCAGGGAACAATCAAGGGGGGAAATTGATAATAGTGATGATGATATTGCCTCTGCACCTTCCCATCACCAAACAACATGGGAATAACCTGGGAAACATCTGGCAGCTGGTGTAGCACAGTGCAGAGAGTGTTGGACTTGGACTGGCAAGCCCTGGGTTTCCTGCTTTGCCATGAAGCACACAGAGTGAGCCAGTCACGATTTCTCAGCATAACCTGTTGTGACGTGGGGTTTGTGATTTCAGCTCTCCTGACATAACATGCTGGAGACAGTTCTCTAGTAACACTTCTTTATTAAAGCAACAAGACTGACTACTGGGGAGAGGAAAGCTACATTTATAGGGACAGGGAACTAGCAAGAAGGGATACATTTTGGAGGGAACACTATCAGGCAATCACAGTCCTGCCTTTTGGAGGGAACCAATAAGACAGAGGATCCAAATACAGCAGCTTAAATGAACCAATAGTAGCTGTACCCTCTGGAACCAAAAGGCAGTTACTTTACCCTAATGCAAATACAGACAATAATAATACAGATATAAAATCCTTTGACTCAATACACAACACCCCTTCCCCCCTAGTGAGCACAGCAGACGTAATCTCTCAGGTACTGTGGGGGCCTACAACTTCTACTTGATCTCCTGACAACAGGTGTTGCAGGTTCTGAATTGGGTGTTACCTGTGGTAGAGGGGCTGCTCTAGGGGTTTCGTCAGGAACAGATGGAGTCCCCGACATCTCAGGGTCCCCTATCTGTACCTCGTCCTCGTGAGGACTAGCAGACCCTGGTTCATTTGTTAAAGCCCCTGGTGATTGCACCTCTGTGCCATTTTCACTCTGGTCTTGCAGCTCTGCGTCGTTAGCCAGGGATGAATTATCTGGCTCCTCCCTGCTGAGCGCCCGGCGCCTCAGCTGATCTATATGTCTCTTCCACACTTGCCCATTTTCCAAGGTCACATAATAGGACACAGGTCCACTAGCCCGGGTGACCACACCAGCCACCCACCGCGAACCTCGTGAATAGTTCCTCACCCAGACCAGATCTTCAGGGGCGAGATACCTTGTTGTGTCAGTCTCAGCCTGGGGGGTTGCTCTTGAATTATGGTTTGGCATTTTATCCGGGTGGACATAATCCAGCACTGTTACCAGTTTCCTACCCAAGAGCAGCTCAGCTGGCGACTTGCCCGTTGCGGTACACGGCGTCGCATGCTGCAAAAATAACATTCGCGTGATGCGAGCTGACCAGTTACCCTCCATTAAGCGCGCAATGGATTCTTTGGCTGTTCTTACCATGCGCTCAGCCTGCCCATTGGAGGATGGGTGAAAGGGCGCGGATGTGACCCCTCTTATGAAGTTATCAGCCAAGAATGCCCTGAATTCTTGGGATACAAAAGCTGCCCCATTATCTGATACAATGGTCTCAGGTAACCCGTGGGTTGCAAACAGCTGCCTCAACACCTTGATGACGGCAGCTGATGCCATGCTAGGGACCATCGCCACTTCTAACCATTTGGAATATGCATCAACGATAACCAAAAAAACCTTTCCTTGGAATGGCCCAGCAAAATCTAAGTGCAGCCGGCTCCAGGGAGATCTGGACTGCTCCCACCAGTGGACTGGTGCTCTGGCCACTTCCGGCCGCACCTCTTGGCATGCCTTGCATGTTCGTACCCATTGTTCTATGTTCTGGTCCATTCCAGGCCACCACACATAACATCGGGCTAGCGACTTCATCCTGACCTTTCCCGGGTGTCCCATGTGAAGCGTCTCAAGAACCCTGTTTCTCAGTGGTGTTGGGATGATCACCCTATCTCCCCACAGGAGACAACCCTTATGCATGGACAACTCGTGCTGCCTAGTCGCATAAGGCCTGAATTTGTCTTCATGCGGACCACCTGGCCACCCCCTCCCCACCCAAGTGAGCACACGGGAGAGAACAGCATCTTTCCTCGTTTTCTCAGCTATATCAGTAGCCGTTACAGGAGCCCCTGGAAGTGTTTCCAGCATCATTATGTGCTCCGCTGGAGCAGGATCCTCAGTGCTCCCGCCAGGAAGGGGCAATCGACTCAGCGCATCCGCGTGGCACAACCGTTTCCCCGGCACATGGGTCAAGGTGTACTGGAACCCGTTCAGGAATATAGACCAACGTAACATTCTGGGGGAGAGAATTTGCGGCGTTTGTTTGTTCGGGTTGAACAACCCTAACAGTGGCTTGTGGTCCGTTTCAATGTAGAAATGGCGACCGTACACATAATCATGGAACTTTTTGATTCCTGCCACAATTGCAAGCGCCTCTTTGTCAATTTGAGCATAGTTGCGCTCCGTGGGCGACAACGTACGGGAATAGAAAGAGATGGGCTTTTCCGACCCATCCGGTTCCCTATGACTTAGCACCGCCCCCAGGCCGTATTGAGAGGCATCACATGCCAGGACCAGAGGCTTTGACTCGTCATAATGAGCAAGGACACTCCTGCTACTCAGCATTCCTCGCAAGGAGTCAAAAGCCTTCTGCTGCCCCTGCCCCCATCGCCACACATTCTTTTTCTGCAACAGTCTATGTAATGGTTCAGCTACCGAAGCTTTCTGGGGTAAGAACGAATGATAAAAGTTAATAAGTCCCAGGAATGACTGCAACTCCGTCTTGTTCTGTGGTCGTGGCGCCTCGATGATGGCCTTAATCTTAGCATCTGTGGGGTGGATGCCTGATGCATCAATTTTAAACCCCAAGAAATCCACAGTTGGCACCCCAAAACTGCATTTTTCCTTTTTCAGTTGCAACCCCACCTCCTTGAACTTGAGCAACACTGCACGAACACGTGCAACCAGTTCCTGTGGGTCTTTTCCAGCAATCAAAACGTCATCAAAAAATGGCAAGACCCCTGGCAGACCTCTTAACAGGTGTTCCATGAGCCCTTGAAAAATCCCTGGGGCCACACAAACTCCAAATTGTAATCTGTTAACTCTGAACGCCCCTTTATGTGTGACAATAGTCTGTGCTTCCGCTGATTGTGGGGTTACTGGCAGCTGTTGGTAAGCTTGTGCCAGGTCAATTTTGGCGAACACCTTGCCCCCAGCCAGTTTAGCCAACAGATGTGATACGACTGGAATGGGGTATGAGTTTCCCCTGAGTGCCTTATTGATAGTACATTTGTAATCTGCACAGATCCTGACTTCCCCATTTGCTTTAAGGGGCGTGACGATTGGAGTCTCCCACTTAGCAGAGTCCACGGGTGAGAGAACTCCCTGCTTGACCAATTTCTCCAGCTCTGCTTCGATCTTGGGTTGCAGTGCAAATGGCACTCGCCTTGGTTTGAGTCGGATTGGGGCCACCCCAGGGTCCAACTCGAAGTCAACTGGGGGCCCTTTATAACAACCCAGTTTTCCATTAAAGAGACCAGCAAATTCTTTGCATAATGCCTCGCTCATCTCAGGGCAGGTTTGGATTGAATTAAGCCCTGATATACTCAGTCCTAGGGCGGGGAACCAGTCAGTGCCCAGGAGACTGGGGCGACTGCCCTTCGCAATCACCAGTTTGAGTACAGCCTGTTTGTCCCGGAACTGTACTCTCACGGCACACATTCCCATAACATGGATGCGGCCCGCTGAGTATGACTGCAAGGTTGCCGGGAAGGGTTCCAGAGGGGGCAACTTACCCCTGGGGAAGAATGTCCTCGCGGTCTGGTCCGACACGATAGTGAATCCAGATCCGGAGTCCACCTCCATGTCGCACTGCTGACCCTCAATCTTCACCTTGACGTGTGCCTTGCCTTGTGCTGGAAACTGCACGACCCTCCCGTTGATCTCCGTAACGTAGTGGCAGTCCTTTAGAAAATGGGTTGCTGCGGGCGGTCTGCGATGCTCCGGTCTAGGTGCTCCTGTCGCTCCCAACGCCGCCGATCTACAGACCCTGGCGATGTGACCTGTCTTCCCGCACGTCCGGCACATAGCATCCCGGAAACGGCAACTCTTCCGCTCATGGTTTCCGCCACAACCTGGGCACCTGCCTCGGTGATCTTTGTGCACTGTGCAGGCCTGACTCACTGACTCGACCCCACGGACTGGGCTCTGGCTCGGAGTAGCCTCTAGCTCGTCCATGGCATGCGCAACTTCTATCTGTGGCTTAGGGGCCTTGCGACTGGCATCAAGCTCCTCTCTTTCATAATTCTCCATGGCGGTGGCCTCCTTCAAGGCTGAAGCAAGGGTAACCTCTTCTTTAGCCACGATGCGTCTTCTGGCCTTCTTGCTGCTCAGACCACCGATAAACCGATCCAGGAGAGTCTCTTCCAGATTTTGGAAGTCGCAGTGCTGAGCGAGCTTCCGCAGTTCAGCCAGAAATGCAGATACAGACTCCCCAGCATGCTGCTGCCTCTTATGAAACTCCATCCGCTGAGCCATCTTGGTCTCAGTAGGCGCCAAGTGGCTTGTCAGGCCGGCAAGAATATCTTTGAGAGATGTCTCACTTAGCTTCGCTGGAGCAAGCAATGCCTTGGCCAGCTTGAAGGTCTCAGGCCCACAGTAGCTCAGGAATGTGGCCCTTCTTTTGCTGGCATCGGTGATCCCTTGAGCCTCTGCGAAGAACTCGAAGCGTTCGACGTAGTCTTCCCACGTGTCGGGCTCTGATGGCTGGAAGGGCTCCAATACCCTTGGACTCTCCATTGTCCTGTGGCAGGGTCGTCTTCTCAGCTGGCCAGTGAGTCTTGTTCTTAGCTGCAATCCGGACAGGCAGGGCTGCGTTTAACCGCTCCTCAGCATTCCGGATCCCACCTTCGTCGCCAGTTGTTGTGACGTGGGGTTTGTGATTTCAGCTCTCCTGACATAACATGCTGGAGACAGTTCTCTAGTAACACTTCTTTATTAAAGCAACAAGACTGACTACTGGGGAGAGGAAAGCTACATTTATAGGGACAGGGAACTAGCAAGAAGGGATACATTTTGGAGGGAACACTATCAGGCAATCACAGTCCTGCCTTTTGGTGGGAACCAATAAGACAGAGGATCCAAATACAGCAGCTTAAATGAACCAATAGTAGCTGTACCCTCTGGAACCAAAAGGCAGTTACTTTACCCTAATGCAAATACAGACAATAATAATACAGATATAAAATCCTTTGACTCAATACACAACATAACCTAAGTAACAAATTAGTTTTGTTTTGTTTGTTTTTTTGTCCTGGAAAAACTATTAGGTGGAGCAAACCAGAATACCGGGTGAGGTGATGCACCCAGGGGTCTTATCCTGGCTCTGCAACCTTGACACCTTCATGATCCTTGCCATATGGTTCCTTCACCCACCGTTCCTTGTCATCGCCATGCAAGATGCTTTATGTACCTTCAGTGCTGCACCTTGTTTATGATTCCATGGAAACTTCACCCTGTGCAATGTTCTGGGCTGAGCAGTACTTTCATGGTCTCAGAATTGCAGGCAGTGGTTTCTTTTTAACTTTTGTAAACAGAGCTTAAGAACATAAGGAGAGCTCTGCAGGACAGGTAGAAGGTCTGTCTGGTCCAGCATGCTGCTCCCCGCATTAAGATATATATTAAGATATGTATTAAGATCAAATGTGAGGCATGGCAGGGAGGTCCATGTGGCATAGTGGTCAGAGTGTTGGGCTAGGAGTGGGGAGACCCAAGTTCAATCCCCACATAACTACAAAGCTCAGCGGGTGACGTTGGGCTAGCTGCTACCTCCCTCAGCTTAGTTTACCTCACAGAGTTGAGGATAAAATTAGGAAGGGGTGGCCATGTACACCACCTTCAGCTCTCTGGAAGAATGGTGGAATAAAAAGGAAATAAGTTCTTTTTAAAAATAAATATTTTTATTGAAAATATTTTCAGCATAGAATACAATAAAAACAGATCAATCTAAATAAAAATGAAAAAAAGAAAATAACATAAAAGAAAATAAAAATAAAATAGAAGGGGGAAAAGAAGGGGAAAGAAGAAATACGAAGCTATCAGAGGTAGATCTTAGCCCTTGTCTCACACAATAAGGTGTGGACCCTCCCAGTTCTCACCTGGTTGCTTCCCTTTCTTCTTCTGGCCTCCCACCCTGGAAGATCTTCCCTTCTCTCCCTCAGAAGGTCTTTTACCTCCCACCCGTCATCTCCCTGTGATGATCATCTTATCCTGTTTCATATCAACTTCTTGCATCCCACTTGCCATGTTTCTTTCTTAGTCTCCACTATACATAAAGGGTAATCAGAGGTTATCTTTTAAAATGTGTGTACAATAAACTGGACTTATTTGGGCAACAGTGGGAGCACATGATATGCCTTCTCATTTTAATTATGTTTTATTTGTGTTTTTTGAAACAGATTTTTTTAAAGGAGGGGTTCTCATCTTCTTGTAGGATTGGTTCTGGTGGTGATTCCTCTGTTTCGCTTGCAGTATTCTTGATTTTAGAAAGCTGTAGTGAGGGTAAAGGAAAAACCAGTCGGTTATATTTCTAGGGCCAGTGCCACTGAACATTGGCCATATTGGCTGGGGCTGATGGGAGCTGGAATCCAACAATAATATCTGGAGGGCCACATGCTCCCTGTCCTTGTTCTACCATTTTGTCTGTAATATTTCTGAGGGTGGTAAGGATTTGAATCCAGAAGTTCTGGGTCAATGGACAGCTTATCCACATATTATGAATCTAAGCATCTTTTTAGACTGGGTGTCCCTGGCATCAAGTACCAGGAAATTAGTGCTTTGTAAATGTTCTGTTTATATTCAGTGTACCATTTAGTAGTGTTGTTCCAAACTTCATTTGGAAGTTCAGAGCCAAGACGGGTTTCCCACTTGGGCACATAGCTAGTTTTCTGGGCTGAAGGTCTAATTAGAGAAGGTGTTGCAGATCCTGACAATAAGGCTTTCTCTGTAGGGATAGGGTACCCATGACCCTCCAGATGGTGGATTCCAACTTCCACCAACCCCCAACCAGCATGGCCAGTGGCCTGGGATAATGGAAGCTGTAGTCCAGCAATATCTGGAGGGCCACAGGGTCACCATCTTTGATTTACAGATTGCAGTGGATGGAGTTACCTGGACGCTTGCCAAGCGAGATCTTGTTTCTTCTGTAGGAAACTCTGGACGGCTCCTCTTGAATGATCTGGTCAAATGGCTGGCTTTGCTCAGATGCCAGAGCACATTGCAGCCAGTATGTACACAGCAAACAAAGCTTGGCTTCTAAAGTGCTACTGGAGCATCGGCCAAGATATCTTATACGATCTACACAGGTCTTGTTGACTCAAATCATAGTGCAATTCAAGAAGGCAACTCCCATCCACCCATCTGTAGGAGGAAGCACCAGAGGAAGGGCATTTTGGTGTCTCTGCCATGCCAAACATGGCACAACAGGAGGACCGTCATTCCTATGCTAGTCCCAATGCCAGGTGAAGCTGTGACCACCATGGGCTGCTGATATTTTAACAGTAAAAGCTTGCCACTCTATAGTATATCCCACCCAGATGCAAGTCCACCACACCTCTGTCTTACAGCTCACATCATATGTGATGTCAAGTGTGGGGCAGGTAAACATGGGGCTGGACCCAAATGGGGTTCATGGCTGGCCTGCAAGGCCACCTGAAAAGCACTGACAATCAGTGGATTGTTCATAGCGCTATGCAAAAAAACAGGTCCCCTGGTGTGTTTGTGACATCAGCTGATTGTCAGGCGGACAGTCCTGCCCACGTAGCAAATTTGACCTTTGGGTGGTGCAGGAGGTAAGGATCTGGCTCACTAGTCAGATCCAGTGCCTTATCCCCTGCTATAGTTGTTCTAGGCACACCCTGTCTGTGCCCCCCCTCCACCTGTGCTTCTGGTCCTGATATTAGGATGTGAGCCAAGAGGAATGGGTACAAGGCGTGGAGATCAGACAGAAGGTGGATGAGGGGTGCAAGGGACCCAGTGTGTGTTTGTGTGTGTGTAATGTTTATTGATCTTGGGGGTGAATTATAAAAGTGAATTGGCATTTATAATACTCAAAGCAGAAACAGTCTTTGAACCTTATACATAGTTCAACCCAAAGAAAGGAAAAGAAAGAAAAACGAATTACAGATTAATCATTGGAGTCCTTTTAAACTACCGTACTTCAACCTTTTTCGTTGCAGGGTTTAGCAAATGCAGCTGGAGATGCTTAAGACATGGAAGGTCTACTACAGCGATGATGATGATGATGATGATGATGATGCACATCCTGCCTTTTTTCTCTGATAGGGACTCAGGGTGGCTTACAGTTAAAATAGAAACAGTTATAAATAATTCTATATACCCGCCTGTGTAGCTGAGGTTACTGGAGCCTCAATTACTTCATTAATAAATTAAATAAAATCACACCATGTCAAACAAAACTTATTTTTGTTATACTTTTTGTTTCTTTTGGGTTACCTTTTCAGATAAAGCAAAAAGCAAAACAAGAATATACCAGTATTTTAAAGCGGCATTTTCCAAATGTTTCCAGAACCTTGAAGTGGTTAATCTAGCCACTGATAAGAGGAACCTGATTAAGTCTTTATTCTTGCCATCAAGATTTTGCCCACCCCAGATATTTGAAAATGCTAGGGATGGAAACAGAATAACATCTGGGTGAGTAATCTTCTGTATTTTCTCAAAACCCTTCCACAGTGGGACATGTACCCCACGTGCAGAAAGAGAGAGCGAGAGAGTGAGAGATAGAAGCTTTTGAGGCCCTTCATCTCCAACAGCTTGGGGACGACATATGTGCGATATGTGACAATCTGGTAAATGTCAGGTGCCATCTAAAAATAAATATGAGGCTTGTTTCCTTATATTTCCTTATTTCCGCAATGATGAAATTGAATACGTAGCTTGGTCTCCCGGATTTTTTTTGCTAAGTATCTTCGTTGAGATGACAGCTAAATTCTTTTTCACAGCATTTGTTTGGTGACAGTGATCCTGGTCAGGCTCTCACACCTATGGTTTCCAGTGAAGGTTTTAAAACACAATTTTAAGGAGTGTGTTTAACACCAATTGTAGTTTGGCCCAAAGTCTTATGAAATCCAAGTGCTAAGAAACAGTGACTAAAAAATACCCCAAGATTCAAGGTTGCCATATATCTTGAATAGCTAAGGAGGAATGTAGAAAAATTAAAGACGCGTCTGTTCATTAATGGAGCTGCGGGGCGGAGACAAGAGAGAAAATGAAGCACACAAGAGAGCTTAATATAGGCCCCCACACTTTGTGACCCGCCAATCAAAACACAGCTCAGCAACCGGGTCTGGCAGTCCACGAGGGGCTAAACAAACCTCCTTTCAAAAATGCCTGACTGGGATTGCAGAAGAGTGTAGGAAGTGACAGACTGTGGCGACTGTTGGTCTGTATTCAACTTGGTGGGTCATAAGTTGTGCACGCCTAGTTTAAATATACACAGGGAGACATGAAAGTCAGTGTTCTGGAATGCATCTGAATAATGTGCTTTTTGGCCTGTTGGCTGGCTACCAAATATGCCTGCTTCTTGCTGCTTAGCTACATACAAAATATGTATTAATGACATCAAGGAAACTCCCTTTATATTCAGGTTTACTTGGGAACACATACACGGCAGGTTTTACGTGCTACCAAAAATCCACAAAGCCAAACAACCTTGAACATTCCAACAACCAAGCAACCTTGAACATCTGCCAACCACACAGCTACTGAAAGGATTTATTTCTATATTGACTTAAACTTACAAAACATAGTGCAAAGCCTCCCATCACATATCAGAGACACTAATGACTTCTTACTTGAAGTCAAGTCTCTAAACAAGCAGTGCCAATTCCACACCAATACTATACTTTGGATGTCACAGCTATTTACACCAATGCCACATAAAGATGGTGTTCAGGCTTTAAATGAGTTCCTTAACAACAGAAATTCTAAAAATCCTCCAACAGAGGTTATTTGCAGTGCTTTTTTTAAATAGAAAAATAGGTGTCGGTACTCGCCATGAAGTTGTTACAATAAGTGTCACACTTTTTAACCAAAAAGAGAGAGGTGCTGGTGCTTCATACCCTTCAGTAAAGGTAAAGGTACTCCTGACCGTTAGGTCCAGTCGCGGACGACTCTGGAGTTGCGGCGCTCATCTCGCTCTATAGGCCAAGGGAGCTGGCATTTGTCCACAGACAGCTTCTGGGTCATGTGGCCAGCGTGACTAAGCCGTTTCTGGCGAACCAGAGCAGCGCAGGGAAACTCCGTTTACCTTCCTGCCGGAGCAGTACCTATTTATCTACTTGCACTTGACGTACTTTCGAACTGCTAGGTGGGCAGGAGCTGGGACGGAATAACAGGAGCTCACCTTATTGGGGGGATTCTAACCACCGACCTTCTGATCGGCAAGCCCTAGGCTCTGTGGTGTAGATCACAGCGCCACCCGCGTCCCCATACCCTTCAGTACCCTCTTTAAAAAAGCACTGCTTACTTGTAATAACAACATTTAAAGGAGAGCATCACTTGCAAGTACAAGGCATGGCTATTGTGCTACTGTTGCTCCATCTTATGGAAATATATTCTTGGGAAAACTTTAACAAGACAACCCATAAGAGCTCATTAAGAAACCACCTGCATGGTGGAGCCAATATCTTTGTGGTCTGAACTTAGAACAATTTACAAATTACATCAAAACTCTGTACATCAAAACTCTGTACATCAAAACTCTGTTCATCCAGCTAAAGGTAAAAGGTAAAGGACCCCTGGACAGTCCAGTCAAAGGTGACTATGGGGTGTGGTGCTCATCTCACTTTTCAGGCCGAGGAAGCTGGCATTTGTCCACAGACAGCTTTCTGGGTTATGTGACCAGCATGACTAAACTGCTACTGGCGCACGGAGGACTGTGATGAGTGCCGGAGTGCACAGAAATGCCGTTTACCTTCCCACTGCAGCAGTACCTATTTATCTACTTGCACTGGTGTGCTTTCAATCTGCTAGGTTGGCAGAAGCTGAGACAGAGCAATGAGAGTTCACCCTGTCACACGGATTCGAACTGCTGACTTTCTGATCGGCAAGCCCAAGAGGCTCAGTGGTTTAGACCACAGCACCACCCGCATCTCTCATCCAACTACCAAGTTTACATTCAACAGCACCACTGATAATCCACACATCCCTTTTCTTGATGTCCTCCTCATCACTGAAAACAATAAAATAGCCACTGTTCTTTACAACAAACCCCCTGATAATGCCCACATCTACCTATGCTGGAAATCCTGCTATCCAAAGCATCTATTTTTAAAAAGTGTCTACACCTTGGCTTTCAGGAGCAAATTCATTTGCAGTAACAAAGATAAATATCAATGAAGGATCAGCAGTGGCGTAGCGTGGGGGGTGCCAGGGGTGCCAGCCGCACCGGGCGCAACACCTGGGGGGGCGCGAGTCCAGAGGGAAGGGACAAGCAATCAAGGTTTGGTTGGGGTGGGGGGTCGTCGTCTCCGCCACTGCTTCTGTTTTCCGCTGCGCTGAGGCGAGCTGGGCGCGGCCAGGCATGCAAGCGCAGCGCCTGGCCAAGCGCTGCAGCCTGGGGAGCCGGCGCCTTAGCGCCTCGCCGTCGGCCGCGCAGCCGTTGCCCAAGTTGCCCAAGCTCGACAACTCGTGGAGGGCGTCTCTCTCTCTCTCTCTCTCTCTCTCTCTCTCTCTCTCTCTCTGCCTGGAGGGGAGGGGCTTTCCCTGCTCTTTGTTCCGTTTGAGCAAACACAGCAACGAAACAGAGCAGGGTGGGCAGTAAGACCCTGAGGCAGAATGCAGGAAAGCAGCCACTTCCTCTTTTCAGGTTTCCCTTCTCCGGTACCCACGTTTATTGCGAGGGAAATCTAGCTGACTGCAGGGAAGGGGTTGGGTGCATGTAATGTGTGACAAAGGCATCAGGTGTACGTCTTGGGTGGAAAGGGTATAAGGGTGGGGAGGTAGAGTGCATTTTAAAAAACCAAAACATTGTGGATTTAAACAAGGAAAATGTAGCATAATCTACTGTTTGTAAGGGCCCTTTGGGATTGGTTTTACCCATCTCAGACAGTTAGCTCATAGTGTAAATAAAGATGGCTGTTGTTTACATTTTTTTAATAAAAGCATCAACAACGATCCTTTTGCACGGTCTGTTGTGCTGTGTTGCAGAACTTTTTGCAGTTGCAGGATTAGGGATGGTGTTCTGTGCTACAGTGGCGTAGCGTGGGGGGTGCAGGCTGGGCCGGCCACACCGGGCGCAACATCTGGGGGGCCGCGCTCCACGGGTTAGGGGGCGCAAAATCCACGGGTTAGGGGGCGCAAATTACTTGCCTTGCCCCGGGTGCTGACAACCCACGCTACGCCACTGAGGATCAGAGAGCTGAAAGAACACCTTCTGCAAAGAGGGCATCCTCTACATCCACCAAGCTTCCATTTTGTTTAGAGAAAGCCTCCTGCATCAAATGAGGTGTCAAGTAACAAAGAGCAATATATCTCATTTGCGGTAGATTTCCATCCAGCATCTCCTATCACCTGGTAATAAGAGAAAGCTACCTTTTGTTAGCAAATACTGAATGGCTTGCTAAAGGTATCATTCTGCCAGCTTTCAAATCTATGCAAACTATTAGTGAGAGCTGTACCACAGATCAGCAATCATGGATCTCATCCATGTAATTTCAAACCCTGAATCACCTGTGTGATAGCTACCTTCAAAAGCACCAGGAGAAGTAGAACATAGTCAGCTGTTTTAAACTCTTTAATATTGTGTTTCAATATTGTAACTCACCCTGGGACCTTAGGGTGAAGGGTGGGTAAACAGTAGTAGTAGTAGTAGTAGTAGTAGTAGTAGTAATACATCAAACAATACATTACCTGTGGATCCTGCAATATAATTTATATCATTGAATGCAAAAAAGGGATGTCATATCCTGTATGCAGGTAAAGCTACAATTGACCTATGCAAACTTTTTAGAAACCACAAATTGGTGATTTTGACAAAAGGAATTGGAGTGACCTGCTGCTAAATGTTTTAATACAGACAAATTCTTTAATTTATCAGTAACTGCTGTAGAGATGCCAACAAATCCAACAATGTTAGCAAAATAGGAGAACATCTGGAGGTACATGCTGAATGCATTAAAATCACAGGGCCTCAGCCAAGAGGGTAGTAACAACATCACTTAGCTTCAGCAAATGAAGGTCTTCTAAGCACCACAGCCTCAAACCTGCAACTTTGGAAAGAGCAGCATTTTCATAAGAGCAACTGTTGAAGAGCAACCGATGAAGGCAGAAAATCAGATGTTTAGCTATCAGAATTTAAAATTTATGTTTTCTTAGTCACAGTAACAAAATACATACCGGTAGTTTTAGTGATTAATGGCATCGTACCAGGATCCAGAACAAACTTGTCCAGAGTGCTGTTTGACGCTTCCATTACTTTCTCTCCCTTCCCCTCTCTATATAAATCATAGCAAATTTACATTTGACTTTATATTTTGTGTTCTTTTGGCAGCTTTACATATCACACTTCCAAAGTGCCCCTGATGATGTGTATGTTTGCTATTTTCCCTAGCTGCTTCTTTACCACATATTTACACCGGAAAGCCACTCCTTAAAACTCTAGCCCAAGTAAGAATCAAAAGACTCATTTTGTTAAATATGCCAAAGGACATAAGTAAAAGGTGAGGCCTCTAGTTCCAGATTTATTTTAGTTTCCCTTTATTTTAGCCTCCTTATTTTAGCATGAAAAGAACAACATGGAAGAAGAAGCCCCTTTGCTGCCCATGGGACATTCTGCAACATTCTGGTACCCTTTTCTTTTCACGCTCAAGCCGTAGTC
Organism: Podarcis pityusensis; assembly: GCF_964106645.2. Classification (NCBI taxonomy): domain Eukaryota; kingdom Metazoa; phylum Chordata; class Lepidosauria; order Squamata; family Lacertidae; genus Podarcis; species Podarcis pityusensis. Next base: position 34,380,626 of record NC_138035.1, on the reverse strand, counting down.
CTTCCCAGTGCTTACATGTTTGCTACTCTCACTCACACCAAAATATCACTCCAGAGCTTCCTGAAGCACTGGAATCTGTTGCCTGTTTGTTCATCCTCCCTTTCTTAGCTATCTCTCCTCCCAGTCCCTTCCCTTTCCTGTAGGCACAGAAAAATGGTCCTCACAGCCTTTGATGAGACATAGCTAATGTCCCCGAGTATGTCAGACTAGGTTGTCTCATTTGGTGGCTTGACTAGTGACAAAAAGCTTTAGAGCTCTATTCTGGACTTTGAATCTTCACAAACTTTCTATGGTTTGGAAAGTGACAGGGAAATGCATTGAAAAGTATGGAATGACTAAATAACTAACGGGGAGACATGTAAACTCCCCAGTAAGCAAGTCAGAATGAATGCAGGATGGATGTTCATTGCTGTATAACCACCCCACAAACCAATCAGAACAAATGCTCAATAAAAGCTGGGTATAATCTAACCGCTGCATAAGCTTTGTGAAAGCAAATCAAGATGAATACTAAAAAAGAGAGAGATTGTTTAGAGGGACCCAGAGAGAGAGAGAGAGAGAGAGAGAGAGAGAGAGAGGAAGCCACTTTGTACTGTCTTGAAGTGAAATCCCCACAGCATCGCGTTGCTGAAGACTGAACAGTTTCAGGGGATAGAAAGGTTCTTGAATTCTGTGTAGTGTCAAATCTGAAGCAGGAAAACCTGCGTTCAGATATGTGCTAACATAAGCACAGTAAGGCTGGAGCAAAATATATACTGTATCTCAGACTCAGACTGAATTTCTGAGCTGTCAAATGGCAATATTAAAGAACAGTGTCACACACTGTTGTTTCAAAGCCTAAAATAAAAGACGGAAACATCATTTGCAGTAAGCATCATGAATTATAAACCATACTAAGATGGAACAAAATAAAAATAAATATTAGCATTAGTAATATTATTAGTAATATTTATATGGGACTCTTAACTTTTAGTGACATTATCAAATGTGTCTTTGGCCACACCCAGAGTATATAGTAAAGGATATTTGTCACTGAACTTGGTGCCCTGATTATATTTGCTTTTTCAGCTATCAGAGCAAATACAGTATTCTGAAGCTCTGATTCACAGTCCCATATAAGATAACAGCACTGAATGGAGAATTCTGGGGTGGGTGAATGTGGCATCACAGTGATAATACAGCAAAAAAACAGGACAGGACAGAGGGTGAAACCTATTTAAATCAATAAGTCTCAAAACTCATATATCCACAGTTATTATTATTTTTTATTTATTTATTTTAAATGTCCCATTTATAGCTGAATGTCCTCTAAGAGGGTTTGCTGCAGACAGAGACACTTTCTGACTTGGCTCTGTTGACGCTGGTCAGAGCCTCCCTAGTCTCTGCCAGTGAAGCCAAACAGCGCTGTTTAGATGATATCTTCCCCGCCTGCATCTTGACTCTCCATTTTCCATTGTGAGGCTATTTAGGCCGCAGGAAGAAATCCCAAATCCTATGTGTCCCTTATGATAGTTATCAGCAATCAAAAGCACACAGGGCACAATAGCATGTGCCTTGTCCTGCCGTGTGCATTTAATATTTAATAGCCTCTCTTCTGTTTTTTACACATCGTCGCTTGACGCTTCTTAGAATAAAAGCAATGAAAGCATTCTTGGCAAAGCTGCTGTCAAACCAGCCAAAAGGCTGTTTCACGTGGCCTCAACATATTCGAGATTAGCTCAGGGTGTGGTTGCACCTGCGTTGCTTGGGCCCCTAGGGCTAGCCTCAGGTATTTGGACAGCCCAGGTGAAATATTAAAATGATGACCTGCACTCCCATTCAGACTTCACTGCTCTGGCAAAGCCTTCCTCATGCCTGGCTATGTGACTTGCAACAGACTCCTTCTGTTCTGGAGCCGAGTCTGCTGGGATCATTGACTGGCTCACCTCTGCTCCTCCAGAGGTTCTGTCTCCAAGCCCTATTAGGGTGGTACTGCCCAGCTGCCAGGCAGTTAAATCTAGCATGAGGCACCCACTGTACCATTTGTCCTTCCTTGCTTCCAATAGTATGTAACCAGAGTCCATTGCTCAAATTATTTGGGGGTATGGGGCACTGCCCCACCAACCTCAGCCTGCCCTCAGCCAGCCTTCACCTGCCTGCCTTCTTACAACTAGCTGTGATGACTCTGCCTGCCATTGGCTCTAGCTCCCTTGGACGTTGACCTTCCTGCCTCCCGCCCCACCAGTCACATTGGCACCAGTCACAACCGGGGGAAAGGTAAAGGGACCTTAAGGAAATCTACAACCCCCTGAGTCACCTCCTCAGCTGTTGTTGAGATGACGCCCACGTGGCCTTTGAAAAATAGTAGCTGAGAGGGGGCTCATCATCATCATTTTTTATTTATACCCCGCCCATCTGGCTGGGTTTCCCCAGCCACTCTGGGCAGCTTCCAACAAAGTATTGAAATACAGTGGTCTGTTAAACATTAAAAGCTTCCCTAAACAGGGCTGCCTTCAGATGTTTTCTAAAAGTATGGTAGTTGTTCTTGTCTTTGACCTCTGGTGGGAGGGCGTTCCACAGGGCGGGTGCCACTACTGAGAAGGCCCTCTGCCTGGTTCCCTGTAACTTGGCTTCTCGCAGTGAGGGAACTGCCAGAAGGCCCTTGGCACTGGACTTCAGTGTCTGGGCATCACATCTCCTTTAATTTGAACACTGAGAATAGATATGTTCTGCTACTACATCAGCAAAATGGTTTCCCCAGTTAAGATGCCTGTGGCAGACACCTACAGTTACCCTATATCAGGTTAGTTTCATACATTGCACCCATTTTGAAGTAATAACACAGAGCAAATTTCATAACCTGTGATGCTTTTTCCACTCTCAGTGCTGGCCTTGAGCCTGGTTTGGCCGTGGTGAAGTGTACTTGTAGGAAGTGCAGTGTGAACCTGAGGTGAACCACAAAATGCCAGAGAAGAAGGGGGAAATAAAGATCTACATCGGGTACAAAGGGGTGAGTGAAAATTTACATTGGGAAGAAAGGTGTGTGTCAGATCAACCTTACCCGATGGTTGAAGGGAATCAAAGACCATCATGCTCCCATGGGAAGAGGCCTGTTCTAAATCAAGCTGAGCAGGTGCGGAGCCTAGGAGACTCCAAGGGCAGCTCCGCCATTTCCTCCCTAGGGGTAGGAGGTCACCAGCAGCACCTCTTATTTGCCAAGAGGCCGCTGTAGTGGTGACACTGGGTGGGGGGCTACCAAGGTGGTGGCAGATCTGACTTCCAAGGCTTGTACCACAGCTGTCACTGCCACTATGGCAACAGCTGCGGGCAATGCATTCTTGGAGGCCAGATTTGCTGCCCCATGGATCCTACCACCTAAGGCAGTTGCCTTGCCTTGCCTTGCCTTGCCTTGCCTCATAGGTGGGCCGGCTCTGAGTGTGAGTCTGTGCACATATCCCCTGTATATTTTTTCTTAGCTGATCTGGATGGCAAAGCACCTGATTTGCTCAGAAGGATAAGCACTGGAAATTCCTGAGCGTCTGCAGGCATGATCAGCTTCTGCTCCAGGGATCGAGTGTACAAAGAAGAAAGAGAACGAGGGAGAGGGAGAGAGAGGGAGACTTAAAAGACTGTTTCTCGTGGTCACTCTTGAACTTTCTCAGTACATTAACAGCTGAATGTTAGGTAAGTATAGAAAGCAATGAAGGGGAGGAGGAGCACAATGGTGTTATTGTTGGCCAGGGGTCTCCCACCAGCCCATATCCTCTTGGTTTCTCAACTCCCAGAGAGGTGCAATTTATCAACTGACTTGATGAATGGTCACGGATTCAATTGTGGGGTGGGGAGAGGCGCAGGATCCTTCCCCACCCAGCTGCTGGGGTGACTGTCCTGTTGACGTCAGACATTTTTACCTCATCTCCTGGCACCGGGACGTTATATTTATAACAGCACCAGGAGTAGTGGAACTGGAATAGGCGTGTCCCTACTCCATCATCTCTGCTTTTTTCCTCATTTGCTTTTAAAGCTGCCCTTAGAGTGTGAGAGAGCAGTTTTGCTGCTTGTCTCGCTCGGGGAGAGAAGAACGAGCAGAGCTGAGATTATTTGCCGAGTGGGTGTGCGGCAGGAATTTCCCTGGTTTGCCCTCTGCTACTGAAGAAGACGCATCTAGCCGTGGGAGCACAGAGCACACTCAAGGTAAATCAAAGACCAAAGCTACCGTGATGGGATCATAGAGCAAGAGGTTTGGTAGGAGGGAGTCCTGTGGCTCTTTCTCAACCTGACCCCAGGGCATGCTGCTGTGGTGCAGTTTGTAGCTTCATTTCTGGATTGCTAGTCTGCAGATGGGATTTTCCTTTCATGTTTTTAGCATTACAAAGACACCCATTGACAGCCATTCTCTGGCTCTTTCCTAGAATCTGAAAAGTGCAAAAAAATTCCTTATTTATGTATACGCACTGTTGCGCAAAGCATGCCTTCCCTGTAGATTCATTTTGCGTTCTCACAGCTAGCAAGTCTTAACTGGAGTACCTGGAATTCTGTTGATTTAGCCCTGCTATTATTAAGCAAGTTGGTGTCCCGTTGGCGTCAATGTGTTCATTCTGTTCAAATGCATGCAGCACTGTTTAATTGGTTTGTGGATCTGGCTGTTTGACCTCTAGCTATCAGCTGCATGTGGTTTTAAGATAGCTGTACACCCTTAAGTGAAGGGTATCAAACCAGGCAGTGAATGAATGATTTGCAGCCCGATACTATGCATGTTTACTTGGCAGCAAGTTTGCATAGGTCTACAGCCTGAGTGCTTAAAAGTATTTTTCTTTTTCTCAGAAATGGAGAGGGTGGGGGGATTTCTGCCTGGCCCTTGTACAACCAAGGCAAGTGCTAATGTTAAAATGACACATAGGGGTTCTGATTTGGAAATTTCTCACCAGAAGAAGCAACTTACCCTGCATTCAGACTTTATGGTGAGTTTTCTGTATTCAGTTATCTGAAGGAATGTCTCTGAGGACACAGCAGATGGAGGAAAGGGGTGTTCCTGCTTGATACAGTGTTGACAGTCCTTTGGAGAACGCGGTGCATTCGCCTACACCTGCAGGCAGTTGGGGCCTGACTCAAAACATTAAAATTTGGTGGCCCACATTTGCCCCAAAATGTCACATTCCATTAGAGGGCAGCGCCAGACCCTAAAGTGAGTGGGGTCAGACCCACACACAATTACAGTGGTACCTCGGGTTAAGAACTTAATTTGTTCTGGAGGTCCGTTCTTAACCTGAAACTGTTCTTAACCTGAGGTACCACTTTGGCTAATGGGGCCTCCCGCTGCCGCCGCGCCGCAATTTCTGTTCTCATCCTGAGGTAAAGTTCTTAACCCGAGATACTATTTCTGGGTTAGTGGAGTCTGTAACCCAAAGTGTTTGTAACTTGAAGCGTCTGTAACCCGAGGTACCTCTATACGCACTCAACACACATAATCACACAGAGAGAGGCGTTTTTCATGGGGAGAAGAGATATGTATTTGTTTTTCAGTAACTCTGTTGAAGTTTCGCTTTCCATTTTTCATTCCTTTGGACTCCCCACTCTGAAAGTTTGTAAAAACAAGCAACCCAACAAAGTTTGACTGTGCAGAAGGCAAAAAGCAACCAGTAATGCCTGCTGGAGATTACACCGCCAAACTTCAAGCCATGCCATATATAGCTCTTTAGTCTGAAACTTCAAGAGGCAATTGCACCCTGAAAATACTATACCTGAGTTACAAAATGTATGCCTTTTGATTACACGATCCTCACTGTAGTAAATAATATTTTAAAATATAATGGTACTACTAGATTAGTCCACCATATGCCTAGATTCCATAATCCATAACTCAGTTAATGAAATAAGGCTTTATCTGAATCAGCTTAATAATTATTTGATTCCTTTGACATCTCTAAGTAGTGTCTGACTTGCTTCAGCTGTTCTGATATTATCCCCTTCATAGAATTGTAGGGTTGTAGTCCATTTCACTCTCTTTTTCAAATCATGCTTTATCATGCTTCTCTTAATTTCTACAGGTCTTCCTTTAAGGCGGCATCCACTTTAGGGCTGTCCTGAGGCACCATGGCCTCCCGGCCAGTCTGTCAAGGCTTAGATAGAGACTATGACTTCCTCTGTGACACCAAGGACTATTGGGGCGTTGTTGTGGAATCCTTTGCTACCGCTGGTGCTGTCGTCACAGCCATCCTGATCGTTGTGCTCATTTTCCTTGTATGTAAAGTCCAAGACAACACAAAGCGAAGCCTGATCCCTGTCCAGTTCCTCTTCCTTCTGGGCACTCTAGGAATCTTCGGCCTCACTTTTGCCTTCATTATAAGGCTCAACGAGAGGACTGCCCCCACCCGCTTCTTTCTTTTCGGGGTCCTCTTCGCCCTCTGCTTCGCCTGCCTCCTGGCCCATGCCTTCGACCTCATCAAGCTGGTGAGAGGAAGACGGCCATTTTCGGTACTGGCGCTGCTGGTTTTCGCCATCAGCCTGACCATTGTGCAGATTATTATCGCCATACAGTACGTAGCCATCAACAGCCAAGAGCTGAGAGCCCTGAACTCCACGAAAGGTTTGACACAAAAAAGCCGCGTGGACTTCGTTCTGCTTCTCATCTATGTGCTTTTCCTGATAGCCCTCCTCTTTGTGGTCTCCACTTTTGTTTTCTGTGGGTCATACAGAAGGTGGAAGAGGCATGGCACACACACCTTCTTCACAGCCCTGTTCTCCATAGGCATCTGGGTGGCATGGATCAGCGTGTTCATGACAGACTTTGGGAAAAGGCCAGAATGGGACGATCCCACTATCAGCATTGCTCTGGTAGCTAATGGGTGGGTCTTCCTGATGATATATGCAGTGCCTGAGCTCTGTTTCCTCACCACTCCACGGAAGCCCGGAGACTACCCTCCGGAGAATGACGCCTGCCAGCCTAAAGTCCTGAAAAAAACCTACGGAGTAGAGAATCGAGCCTATGCTCAGGAAGACAACGCGCAAGGTATGGCTATCCATAGCAATGCCTGTATGTCTGGGACTGGCAAGTGCTTTGTGTGATAGAGAGAGCATCTTTGGCAAGCTAAAAATATTCAGATGCTACTGAATTATTATTTTTTAACCCATTTTAAAGCATTCCCTAGGACAGCTTCCCATGTTCTCATTTGGTGTTGCAGAGCACAAAGAGGGCCATACTGGACGTGTCCTTGGAAAGGCAGGCACTTTTTATGACAATCCTGGGCCACAGGGGAGGTGGGAGGCCAGCTTCCTAGTGTTTCCTGTAATGCAGGTTCACTGCCACCTAAGTAAATGCTTCTATAGCCAAAGCCTATATAATGATTTATGGCATTCATTTGTCACTTTTCTTTCTTTCTTAAATCTTAAATCTCAAATCAACATGTTGCACACCACATGGATCAGGATTCAGTCAGGTCCCAAAATGGGAAATATTTTGGGTGGCTGAAATCCTAGATGCACTTACCTGGGAATAAGGCCCATTAGGGGCATCTAGCCCAGTATCTAACCCACTGCCAGGGTTCTCTCCCAGTCCTACCAAGAGATGTTGGGGATTAACCCAGGGACTTCTGCAAAGCAGATGCTCCTATGGGCGTAGCCAGGATTTTTGTTAGGGGACAGGCCTTTTGTTAGGCGGGGGCAGAACCTTAGTTAGCTATGTATTTATATTTATTGATTTGGGGGGCAGCTGCCCCTCCCTTCCCTCCCCTTTGGCTATGCCCATTGATGCTCTGCCTTTGAGCTACAGCCCTTCCTTTATGCAAATGACAAAGGCTTTCATTCTGAGTAAATACAAATTGGACTGGGCTGCACAACACACTACATCAGAGGTTTTCAACCTTTTTGGCTCCACAGCTTCCTTGACCAACTGCATTCTTTCTGTGGCACCCCTGTGGGACTCAGGAGCCCAGTTTTGTCACCCCTTGCCTGCAGGGCTGGCAGCCTCTCATGCTTTTTTGAACACCCTCCCTTGTGGAGTGTTCCCTCAGCCTCTTCCCCTCTCCTCTCTCCTTGGGAGTCCTCTGGGCAGCCACAACTGTTGCCCCAGTCTCTGAGCTGCCCCCCCCCGCCAGAAAGAGAGGTGCTCCTCACACTGCCCCACAGGGGCCTGGGAGGCACCCCCTGGCTAGCCCCAGAGGCACTATTTGCCTGCAGAGCTTGAAGCCGGGGCTGCTGTAACAAACAGCCATGCAAGCCTTTGGGAGAGATGCAAGAGGGTGTCAAAGAGGAGGGAGAAAGGGAAGAAGGAACAGAGGCCAGTGTTGCCCACAGCACCCCTGACCATCCTTCAAGGCACCCCAGGGTGCCACGGCTATAGTTCTCAGGATGTTTTAACTGTATTGTGTATACACAACTGTTGCTGTAGATGGTTGTCTGGAATCAAATGGAGTTTGCTTTGTTTTTGTGGCAATATTAAACACACTGACTCACTGCCTCCCCTTGCTTGTCTTTTTCAGTTCCAGATGCAAACAGGGGTCCTTCATATCCTCCATATTCAACTCACTTCCAGCTGCAGGTAAATAAACAGTCTTTGATTTTCAGTACGGGAATGATTCGTTGCAATGCAACTTCATTCAGTCAAGTGGCCTATGAAGGAATTTCAACATGTTTGGATAATTATTAAACATTGTCGAGTTGGTGGTGGAGCTGCCACTCACATGAGGTTATGTGGTCTTGGGGCTGTGTGGGACACAGAGAACAACTCAGCTAACAAGCTGCATTTGACGTCTGGGTAACGTGAGTTCTTTTTGGCTGCGTCGAGACAACAGAATAGTTTATGTTGGGGCAGGTAACAGAATTGGCTGTAAACTGCAGATTGCTGTAAATTGCAGTTGTATAGTGGGCCCTGTATGCAACGTCCAAGCCAACCTGAGATCACTCAGTGAGCATTTTAATGCCACTGCTGATATTATTGGAGACAAACAAAGTCAAGTATGAGTGAAGGCGATGCTTCCTTCTGATCACATGGTTGTTAACCAGTCAGGAATGTGTGCCTCTCCCCTCCAAGCAGTCAAAGATTATTGCTGTGGAGGTGATGAGTCTCTGTGCTTATAGCAAATGGTGAACGAGTTGCTTCTTCTCTAAACCGGCAAAGAAAGAGAGGGGATTGTGGGGAGCTTCCATGTCCAAACTTCGAACGGAAGATGCCAGTAACTGGGGAAGGAGGGGTTGGGATCACACTGAAGCACTTTATTCACCTTATGCAGCATTCTAGAAAAATAATTAAAAGGGAATCAGTTTTGCAGCTACCAAAAGCTTTCACGAGCCCAACCCAGCACCATTGGCTCAAGTATATTTCCATGCAAAACTAACCATGTGGTAATGTATCTAGCATGCAGTTTTGTCTGGACGGGTTCTCTTAAAAGGCCTGCCACATTAGGAATCACAGACTACAGACTTAAGAGTTTAGCTGACCTTTACCCCCTGATTAACGAAGGATTTCCCTATACATTACCCAGGCTCACTTCCATTATAAGTGACCCAAGCGCTGGATTTTCTTCTAGGTCTTTAGAAAAGTTGGCCACTACCAACCTGCCACTGCAAAAGTTGGGGCAGGGGGCTCTGAGAATCTTCCTCAACCTAGTTAAAAAACAGTTCTGCTTTCTCAAAAGAAACATTCAACCGAACATATGTCACTTAAAAACCTTACAATTCCACTTCCTTCCTCTTTTTTTGCCTAGAACCTTGAGCCCCAGCAGGATTTCTCCATCCCACGGCCGAAAACCCGAACCAGCCCATACCAAGAGTATTCTGGAGGGAAAGGTGTCAAGTAGCCGTCCTGCTACTAATGCCAGAGAAGCCATTCTGAGTCGGCGGAGGTGCTGGAAATCATCACGGATATAGCGGTGCTTCAGTTTTTATTAAATCAGGGACAGAACTCAGCGCTGCAGCGGATGAAGGAAGATGCCTGTCCTTTTCTCCTGCACACCTTTTATATCTGCCTTCGTACACTTGGCACTTTATAATGTTTTCTTTTACCGTGTTCCTTCATTTAATGAATTGCTGTAGGCTTTTTTTGAGGTAGCCTCTCATTCTTGCTACCTTGCTGCCCTGCCTTCTGCCACCCAAGTGCTGAGGGGGAAGGTCTGAAGCATGGAGCTTTCTCTATAGAGCTCTCATGTGGTTTAGACCCATGATTTGCACAGCATTCTATATCACCTGGGGGGGGGGGCAGCCCATAAATGGGGGGGGGGGCAGTGAGCCTAGTCATGCTCTTCCCCTCCACAGCTGCAATTGCTTAAGAGGCAATCTCCCAAATAGGGCTTATGCCTTCTCTCAGTTCCACAGAGAATTCTATACCTCAGCATTTTGCCCAAGCTTGTTTTTCTCCTCACAACACAAACAGGAAAGATTATATCCATCCCATTCACTCGTGGGGTTCCCTGTGAGTAAAAATGTGAGTAAAGCTCAAGGAGTATTCTTGGCCCAGGCCACATACCTGAAATGTATGTATTTGCGTTTTCTCCTAACCTCCCCCCCACTCCGTCTTTGCCCTTTGAAGCATTGGAATTTGCAGGAATATTTTATGATAACTGTACCATTTAGAAGCCTGCGAAATCTCCGAATGTCTTCCTTTTAAGAGGTGGCCTGTATCAGTGGCTGTCTTTAGTCCTACGTGCAATGCCAGGCCTGTAATAGCACTGCTGTCCTCAAATCCTGTCAAATTCTTCCTACCTGCTTTTGTGGAACTGAGTCACAAAGGGAAGTAGCCCAAACAAAAACAAATCAGTTTTCAAACCAGGAAATCACAGTATTTTTAAAAGTGAAAGTCATTCCAAACTGTCTATAGATCTGCTTTGAACACAGGAAGAAAGCAGAGGGAGGGGGAAAGAAAACAGGTTTTAAAACTGTGTACAGCTTTGAATGAGATTTCTTTACAGGCTTCCTGCTTTTGCCATTGATGCCTAATCTCTCCCCTGGTGAGACTTCCAAGCCCACTGAGCATGCTTAGGGGACCTAACATTAAAGACTGTTGGGAGATGGGGAGATTGCTCTCCTCTGCAGAGGACAATCCTGCAGTTTGAAGGCAGTGATGTGTGACAGCATAGAAACAGGGTAGTAGATTAGAATAATTATCTCTAAATATGCGTCTCTTCCTATAAATTAGCACATGCAAATTTTATGTGCTGTTGTGTAGAGAGGACCCTTGACTATATGTAATACACAAACATAAGGAAGTCCTCTGAGTGTGTGAACAGTGGTGTGAACAACCAAAACAATGCATTATTGGGGGGGGGGGCGGAGGCGGAGGCGGATTGCAAGAAGTTGAGGGATGGGATGGGCAGACTGATGCATGGCCATCTCCTGCCAAAGCTGCATGAGAGATGAACATGATCTCTTGGCAACAACTCCACAGAGAGCAGTTAGTCAAACCCTCCTGGGGGGAAAAAATCCCTACCTAGAGATCTTCTCAGCACGGGTTTCCTCCTGTCATTCATTATTAGCAGATTTCAGTGATAGAGAAAGGGAAACTTTGGAAGCATAATGGTGGCGGCGGAGGGAATTCATTGAATGCCACTAAGGCTGCAATCCTATACCCGCTTACTCTGGGATCAGCCTCATTCAACTCAGTGGGGTTTCCTGCAACTCTTTTACCACTGTTAATCAAACAGCATTTTAGGACATACTAATGCTAACCGCTAGCAAAATGTTGCATATTGGAGTGCTGCTGCTCATGATTCCTCCCACTCTACTCTGCTCTATTCCCCCTGTCCTGGTTTTCCATTCTCCTTCCTGCAATAGCCAGTCACAATTTTGTTGTCACTAAGCTTGCTCAGTCTCCTCATTGGGCTGTTTCGAGAGGTGGTTTCCTCCTAAGAGTTTCGCACCTTCCCGAATATTTTCTATACTTCTGCAAACCTTGGGGTTCCTGCTGATAGTTTCCTCTTGGTGCAGTTTTGGGCTATATAAGGACCAGCACATAATAGTATTAAGACTGATATTATATGATTGCTTTATATGATGATTGCAGATGGGGAAGAACACTGGCGATCACAAGCCTTACTCATATGGCAAACACTTCCAGAAAGTTGTTTCAGATTTTAATGGGGAGTTGGGGAAACTCTTTTACAACCGGCTCAAGAAAAATAAGACACAATTCAGAGAAAGTCAAGCTTCTTTTTCCATTGATTATAATGGGATCCATTAGTCCTGTGCTTAACAATGCTCCCATTAAAATCCCTTGGGGGGGGGGGAGTGCACAATTTTGCTCCTTAACCTGTGGGAAAGGATTCTTCAGGTTTTGTTTTTGCTTGTGTGCTTGTAAATGTATTATATTATTATTTATTTGTTTATTTCTCATACCACACGGAACACATTGGTCTGCATTTAATAAATAATTATAGAAGGTGTGTATTGATAATGTGTTCTTTTGACAATTTCTGTTCATGGTACATATCCACCAAAGCACTTTGCATAGGTACGAAGACCATAGCAGGGTTTCAAGATACAGTGGTACCTCGGGTTAAGAACTTAATTCGTTCCGGAGGTCCGTTCTTAACCTGAAACTGTTCTTAACCTGAAGCACCACTCTAGCTAATGGGGCCTCCCACTGCCGTCGTACTGGACCGCCGGAGCATGATGTCTGTTCTCATCCTGAAGCAAAGTTCTTAACCCGAGGTACTATTTCTGGGTTAGCAGAGTCTGTAACCTGAAGCGTCTGTAACCTGAAGTGTATGTAACCCAAGGTACCACTGTACTATACTGAAGGGTGCATCTTTGCATATCTAAGGGGCTGCGACCAGGTGCGTCAACTCTAGGGGACTGAGGTGTCTTCAGCACCTTTGATACTTGTTTGAAGGGAGCCCAGCCCCCTCAGTATTGAGGGGCTTGACGTGCATTGCACACGTGTGACATCACACACATGACACATCGCAGCTTCAGCACCTGGCTCTGCCAGAGTGCTCAGCCTCTTCCATGCATGATGTCGTATGCATGTACCATAAGCTACGCCCCCTCAATCTTGGGGGGAAACTGGCATCTCTGACTGAACCATAGGAGATCATATTGCTAGGAGAACTTTTGCTGACGCACAACTCCCGCCGTGCCTGGCTATTGGCCATGCTGCCTGTGGCTGATGGAAGTTGTGGTTCGGCAACACACAAAGGGCCTAAAGTTCCCTGCACTCCTGTTTTAAAGTCTTCAATCCTCTTTGTCTCATGGCCAATGAACCCTGAAAAAGGAAAATAATATTTTTTTATAGAAGTATGATTCATATATCATCATGACACTCCCAGACCATTTTTAATTACCGGCATTTCTGTGTTTATATGGCATGTGTGTGCCTGTGTGTGTTCATAGAGATCCTTGCATTGCACAGAGAAAGGAGGGTGCTGGGTGGGGAGGTGTTGTGACAGCATCTGGGATCATATACATGCAGAAAGATGCCAAAAATAACCATGAGATGAAAGCAGCAAAGATGCTATAGGAAGTAGAAGAGGAAAAAATAAGTTGTGTTGGAGGGCAGATGAAAAGAGGTGAGACAAAGGGAAGCAAGGGAACTTGCCTGTATGGCAGGGGTGGCCAATGTGGTGCTCTTCAGACATTATGCAAATGCAACTCCCATCAGTGTTGACTTTCCCCGGATAAAAAATGCACTGAATAAGTGAATTCATGAGTCTGACATCAGATTTTCAACCAATATTTCTGCTCATCACACTTTGATACCTCATTCCTCCCCCTGGGAGTGACAATATTGCCGGAATGTGAGGTGTTTTCTTTTAACCATTGCTAGCCCTTTTCAGCTGCAAGCTATACAATCAACATGCCTAGTTTCTCAGTTAGGAGTGCAAAAGTTTATAAAGTTTAATGTTTATAAACTTTTGCACTCCTAACTGAGAGCAGGCATTGTGGGAGCATCACATAAACAAGTTCAGCTCTGGATGGTTTATGGAATATGTTTTCTAGATTTGTGCCCCCTTACTGGTCCAACAACAGCCTTGGGTAAAATTCTTGTCCTCCACATTTGGGGTGCACCCTTTGCACAAACTTTTAACACAGAGCTGCTTCTTTTTCTCACATCCTTTGAGGACAAGGAAAAACTATGGATCAGTCTGGTAAGGTCAGCTCAGTATATTTCCCTCAATGTGTCCCACCAGGAAACAAATGACACATCAGTTGGCTTACTTGTACTGAAGCAGCTTTAGTTCTGCTAACATTCATGTGTGATATCAGTAATCCTAAACATACTTACTAGGAAAGGTATCCTTTTAAACACAGTGAGGCTTATTTCAGAGTAAATGTGTTTAGCCAACTAAGCTGGAAGTAGGAAGGCTTAATCTGTTTACAGATCATATTCTACAAATGTACCAATGGCAACTGGACAGACTGATTTCTGACACAGGAAATTAAGAAGACCCTGATTGGATAGCCCAAATGCCCATCTAGTTAACCATCCTTTTCCCACCAACCAAATGCCTGTGTGAGAAGGTCACATGCAGGACATGAGCACGATAGCATCCTCCCCACTCATGTTCCCTGGCAACTGGTATTCAGAGACATGTTGCCTCCAGTACTGGAAAGATAGTACACAGCCATCAGGACTAAGAGCTGCTGGTAGACTGATCCTCCATAAATTTGTCTAACCCCTTTCTCAAGCAGCCCAAGTAGGTGGCCATCCCCATGTCTTGGTGGAGACAAATTCCATAGTTTAACTAGGAGCTGTAAAACTACTTCGTGTTGTCTGTCAACATTCAGTGTCACTCATTTAAGTATTACCAGAGAGAGAGGGAGGGAGAGAAAGAGGGAGAGAGAAACTTTCTTCTGCCCATTTTCTCTGTACAGTGCTTAATTTTATACACTTCTACCATGTCTCCTGTTTACCTTTTTTTCTGAACTAAACAGTCCCAAATGACCATGAGCTTCCTCTCAGGACAAGGTGGCCCTTCCAAGTACCGTAGGTCCCAGCCCTGTCTGAAATCCCAGATAGCTGCTGCTATCCATGAGTGTAGACCAGCCCCATCCAAGACATCTAGAGCAGTGGTCCCCAATTTGCTAAGTACTGTGGAGCCCCTGTTTTTCAACAGCCAAGCCATAGACCCCCTACTTTTGAAGGTTTTGATATCTCTGTGGTAGTTTTTGTTACATGAATGGTGCCACGGACCCCCAGAGTGGGTTACATGGACCCCCAGAGTCTCCAGACCACCAGTTGGGAACTGCTGAGCTTGAGGGCACCAGACTGGGGAAGGCTAATGTATGCAGTAAGAGGGACCATTGGGCTGACTTGTTCCAAGGCACCGCTCTGCATTTCTCTTTCTCTTCGTTCTTCGAAGGTATGCTGCCGCCTTTTTGCTTCCTCACATTCCTCCCCCTTTGCTGCTAACCTCCATGGATTCCCCAGGGGTTTGCCCTCCACCTGACCTCTCCTGCTCTGTACTCCATGCTTCATGTCTTTGAAGGCATCCTCTCTTTCAATGTGTTCTCCTCGATCCCTGCGTAGAACGTCCTGAAGTCGCCCAGCTTCTCCTCCACCCTAAAAGTCAACATGCTGCTATGCTATGATCAAAAGTTTCGAAGGAAGCTGCTGTTTGCTTTTCTCTTTGCCATGGTGACTGCACACAGCGCTGGATTACGTAATGAATAATGCACCCCTCCCATTTTAAAGCACATGGACATGGCTGATGAATAGAGGGCCTTTTCTTTCTTTCTTTCTTTCTTTCTTTCTTTCTTTCTTTCTTTCTTTCTTTCTTTCTTTCTTTCCTCTCTTAAAAAAAGTCTTTCCCACCCAGTCCAGAACATTAGGCTGGGTCCCAACATTTGGCTTGACAACAGCAGTGGCCAAATTCACCCGAAGGTTGAATGTCAAGAGGTCTTGAATATTTCAAGGTGGATTTCACAAGTGCTCTGACTGAAGGACTGGAGAGCTGGAGAGCTGCATGCGCTTGCATCTGCTGCCAGAAAAGGGATCAAGGGCAATTGGGAGACTCTCTGGTCTTCCGAGAAGAGCATAAAGGCAAGGTGGAGACTAGCCTAGCACCATCCATCAGCCAGAGAGCAGGGAGAAGGGATAGACAAATCTTTCCATTCAAGTTTATCTCTTTTTTCCATTCACAAATTCAGTTTTCCACATTTCAATACCTGTGTGTGTGTGTGTTAAAAGTCCAGCATTTCAGTGTGAATTATTCCTGATATACACATATTTGTATGCATTTTGTACATACACATTTATTTACACTTTGTTTGCAAACAATTCCCCCTGATACAATGCATTTCTGCACAGTGTGTTTAGTTGGAGAATGGCATCGCAAGATGTGGAGATGTGCCATTTTTTAAGAACAACTGTGTTTCAGTTAGCATATTGGCTTGAGAAGTATGAATTATGTCATTTCACATGAAAATGCAAACAAAATCCAATTTATCTCTCCCCCACAATTCCCCAGTACTCTGCTGTTGCTTTCCAGTTGTGCTGGGATTGCAGAAGAACAGGAAAAGACCCTCAGGAAGAAAGGCTGCTGGGTTGCCATGAGTTTGGCTTTGTGTATACGCAGTGTGCGAATATTATTACAATCTGAGGGAAGCTGCCATGCAGATCATTCGGTCATAAGGCAGGATGCAAATCCTCTAAGTGGTCCATAATCTAGTCCAGTCTCCCCCGGCAGGATTTAATCATGACACCTAGGAGTGAAAATATATGCATATGTATGTTTGTGTGCATACTGTTACAAAAATTGGGTGCCTCCCCCAATCTCTGCCAAGTGATCGCAAGATCCCAGGGGGCTTCCAGGCACTCACCCAGGGTCTGTGTTCCTTTGGAGAATTGAGACACCACAGAGACTGTCATAGCTTTAAGAAGTATGGTTTGTTTGCCTTCAGTCTGTAAGGAGGGAGTCCAGATCTTACAGCATGGTCATTTCAAGAGGGGCTTGTCCCCACAGCAGTGCAGCCAGTCTTCAGCCAGCCTGCCCAAGATGGATTCCAGCCCTTCATTTCCCTTCTTCTTCCCAGAACACCTTTCTAAAAACTCTAATTTCTCCACAAGTAAATTTTTATTGTTTTCCTTACATATTCGTTTCCAACAAATTGTATTAACACCATACATTACCTTTGACTCTGCCGAGTCGCGACCCCCCTCCCTCCCCACAACCGGTATATTTAACCCCTTTCCATCGCGCACATCATTCTAAAAACTCTAATTTCCTATCACTTCAAACACACACCACACCACCTTGGCAGCAACTGTCTCCCCAGGCCAAAGGATTCCTCTAGTGTGGCCCATCAACACCTTTTGCCATGTTAACAGATTGGCTCTCTGCTAGGCCAGCCAGGCTGGTTTGCATAAGCCAGACCAGAGATTCCTTTTCTGGCACAGCTCTGCAGCTTGTACTTTCATCCACATCCCAATTAATAAAAATCCTGCCATTTATTAATTCCTATGGTTTGGGGGGGTCCCCCATATGTGTGTGTGTGGTCGTGTGTTCTCTCTCTCTCTCTCTCTCTCTCTCTCTCTCTCTCTCTCTCTCTCTGGCAAATAATTCTCTGAGTGTACAACTCATGTACATCATCCTTCTATGAAGGATTGTGTCAGGGAAATGGTTGCATAACAGCAAAGAATGGCTACTCTTTCCAATTTGCATGGAATCTGAGGTGAGTACATGGGTGAGATTTATCAAACTGGAAATGAAGGTAGGCTGGGTGTGATCTAAGCAGATGCTTTGCATGCCTAAAAAGGGCTGTGGACCACAGTTCCACTTGAGCCTTTAGAGGAAAGAACGGCAAAAACAGCAGTTTCGGCAGAAACTTCTATAGTCTTTTTACCAAGTCCACAAATCCCGTATGAGTGGTTTACTGTAGTTACATGTGCTTTGCTGGGTCTTGAGACCTAGCTGATAGCTGTGCTCAGAGTGGACCCATCAAAATCCAGTGACCTTAGCTTTTTCTAGACTAAGTTAAGTCCATTGATTTTCAGGTCTTCTCTGAGCATGATTTAGTCAGATACAACCCACTGTTTTTACATTAAGTTTCAGTGTTATTGGATTGCATTTTTTTATTTTATTGATTGATGTCCAGAGTGTTTTAACAATCAGTCCCTCTACACAGGGAACTTGGGGAATTGTAGTTCTTTGAGGGGAGCAAAGGGTCTCCTCACAACCCTCAGCACCTGCAACAAACGACAGCTCCCAGAATTCTTTGGGGGAGGCTATGACTGTTTAAAGTGGTATCATAGCGCTTTAAATGTATTATGTGAATGCGGCCCAAATTGTGAATCCTTCTCTTTTTTTTCTCGTGGAAGCCATATTTTAAGGGTTCCAACAACCCACTCTGAAGCAGAGTCTCCACACTGAGGCTCTGTCATCACCACCACCCACAGCCTAACACGGGGAGGCCCCGAAAGCTTTCGCAGTATTGCAGAGGTCTCATTTATGGGGCACTTGCTGACTGAGGAGGAAAGAAGCCTGAAGGCCAGCAAAGCACCATGAGAGAAGCTGCTTTTCACCTCTGAGGACGAGCACATAGTCATATGAGGTGGCCGGAGTATTTGCCCAGGGAAATCATTGATTCAGATATTGGGGTGTTTTTCCCACCCAGCACATTAAAATGGAAGGATACTCTGTGAGAGGCATTGTTAGGGGGTGTCCCAGGAAACCCCAGGTCTTTTACAGCAGGCCCCAGATCTCATACTTCTCAACTGTCCTGCTTTAAGTGGGACATTGTGGACTTACAGAAGCCATCCTTGCTTCTGACTGGATCCCAGGATGTCCCATTTTGACTCTCACAAGAGTGCAGCCCCACAAGATGTCTCCTTTGGGGCGCTGTGCTTACACACGAGTAATTTAGTGAGTCAGTTGAGTGGCAACATGACATCAGGCAGTGTGCTCCCACCAGAGTACCCACTGTTGAGGTTCATGCCGCTAAGCTGGTGAAAATCTCTGTCCCCCCCTCACCAACTGCCTTCTTGTTCATGGTTCTCTCCAAGCCCCACCTCTGGTGGGGGTGAAATGCAGCCATGCAAAGAGGGCAGGAGCTGGGGCAGGGCATATTCATGGATGAAGAAAGTTGGGGTGACAATTGTTTGGGATGGAAAAAGGAAGGGGTGCATGTGAAAGTGAGTGGAGGGGAGGAGGAAGAAGGATAAAAGTGAGGTGTCCAGTGATGGAATGGATCTAGGTCTCTCTCTTCCTCTGTCACCCATTACTGTGACCAACAGCAGTCATTCTGTCACCAAAAGGTGCATGTTCCAATTTTCCCCTGCAACACGTTGGAGGGTATGAGCTCTCCTGCCCTCTCTCCGCTCCCCCCAACTTTCTTCTTCTTCTTCATTGTTTATAGGATGGCTGGACGCACTGCAAAGCACAATGCCAGGGAGATCCTAGCCAATGCCATCTTACTTTCAGAGAGGCAGCTACATATGCAGATTTGTGTCATCAACCTGTTCTCCAAGTCCTTTAAGTACCTTGCAGTACTCTACAATATATTACATAGGCCTGCAAGGTGTCTGTTCATTCTTTAAATAAAAGCTGCCAGGCCACAAATCTTCCAAGCCTGTACTTTCTTTTTTAATGATTAGGTGGAGCAAGCCAGTGTTCCAGGTGAGGCTGTGCATTCCTGGTCCCCACCCTTCCTACGTCTCTCTGGGCATGAGGTTCCAAGTTCAGTCCCCAGCGCCTCCCCCTCTGAAAGAATCCTGTGCAGCCCGAGGGTTAAGGATCTCTGCCCAGGATCTAGAAGAACTACTCCCTGTTTGGAGCAGAGCAGGGTGGCCAATGTGGTTTCCCCACTTCGTTGCTGGACTCCGTCTCCCACCATCCCTGACCATAGGCTTACACTGACTGGGGTTGATGGGAGTTGAAGTCCAGCACCATCAGTTTATGTGTTCATCTGAAAATTTTAATTCTCTGACTGGGGAAGAAGGTAGAAGTTGGAAGGAAAGACATTTGCCCCTTTCTAGCCCTAAATATTCCATATTCAACCCCCAAAGAAACCTGCGCTTTCCATGGTTTCTCATGGTGGCCATACACTCCCAAGGCAGGGCTCTAAGGGATAGGAGAGCCTGAGGAAGCATCTTTAGTTCAGGCACAGGGAACCTGTGGCCCTCCAAATTTCGTTGGACTTTTAACATGGCTCATGGTCAGGGATAATGGGAGTTGTAGTCCGATAATTTCTGGAGGGCCACAGCTTTTGCCACCCCTGCTTTAGAGAAAGGTTTGGAGCAAATGCTTTTTGAGAACACAGTTCTGCTCCACGTAGAACCAATCCTATCATTTCTTGTCCCTTCTCTCCCTTTAATGAGTGTTAAAACTATAAACCAGAGGGGAAAGTGTGCAGCCCTTTAAGCTGCAGTCCAAATTCGTCTTTCTCTTTTCCCCAGCTCCCCTTCAACTTATTACCGTAATTGCCCCAATGTGTCCCAGTCTTACTTATTTAATCCCTACTGAGACCTCTCTGGAATATGCAGTGCAGGGATGCTTCTCCATCCGTTTTGTGTGGTTATTATTTTTTCTGAGTGTGACATCATGTGGTGAGATATAGCCGTTGCATCATGGCAGGAAGGGCGACTCTCAGTTTTCGGACAGCTTCCCTCAGGTGGTGCTCAATAGTGAGGGTGTGTGCCCTGGAGTGCGACAGAACCCGAATCCTGAAATGTAGTCTCTCCTATATAACATATTTTGCCCTGCACGGTCTCAATCAAGAGCAGACTTCAGCATGCAAAAATGAAGGAGAAAAAAATGCCTTTTTGTGCTCCTACGCACATGAAAAAGTGCTTTCTGTATGTTTGTAATACAGGCAACTCCCCACTTATGCTGGGTTATTTTTCAGCCCCCCTTGTGCATAAGTGGAAATCACTTTTAAACACTTTTTAAGTGCCCTTTTTGCTGCTTTCTCTCCAATCCCGTTCAAAAACACTGTACCAAAAATATCCGAAACTGGAATTGAAGCTCTGGAGCAAGCAAGGAGACTGGAGGACGTGTGGGAAAGAAGATGGTGCTGCTGTGCTACCCCACACGCCAGCTGTTATGTGGGGAAGCTGAGCAGCCTAAACAAAGTCCCACTGTGCTTCCGGTCTCTTCGGGGCTTCCTCTTCAGCCTCCAGGGAGAGTCTCCTCATGAGCCACAAGGACTCTCCTGCTCTCTCTCACGCCATTTCTGGGTATGATTCTAGTTATTTAATTATTTCTTGGGGCCACACATATTCGCAGTCACACACGAGTCAATCATGTTCAAGTGACGGGGGGGGGGTGCCTGTAATTATCAATGGAAATTAATACCAATGTAGTTATATCGCATTAATGGGAGAATTGGACCTGAGCTGGTATTGATGGACAGCAAGAGGGAAGAGGAGGAGAGCTTGGAGACTAAGCGTATGTGTGAGAGAGGGAGAATTTGAGAGGAAGCACCTGCACCTGTGTGTGTGTGTGCATGTGAGGAAGAATTCAGCACGTCCCACTGGCATTATCATCAGCATTCATTACATTTCTTCCCTTCCCTTCGCCAGGGGGTTTCAGGGCAGGTTATAGCAATTTGAAGTACGCTATTAAAATCAGTTAAAACAAATGGCAGTCCAGAGAATAGTGGCATTTGCAAAGACCAAGCTGCTTACTAGTGCGCTTCAAGAAGAGCCTCTAAGAATGGATTAGAAAAGCAGAGGGTCCTTTTTCAACTTGAGAGACACATTTCCTTTGGGGAAACCTTTGGGGGGGGGCACTTTTGGGTGGTGGGTGGAGCCAGAGGAAAAAGTAAGTGGAGCAATGAATGAATTCTACCTTTGTACAGTCGTCTACTTTCTAACACACTCACACCCATCCCTCTCTCCTCCATGCAGGCCATCGAGAAGCATTGTCAGAGTTGTTGTTTTTTTAATGTATTTTTATTAAAGATTTTCTTGTGCAATGGTATGTGCAATGTCTCTCTCTCGTATTCCCCCCCCCCCCATGTAACATGAGTCAGCTCCAGCAACATGAGGGACCTCATGTATCTCTGATGAGGGATACCCTAGCCCGTTACCAGAGGTGAATTTAGGCGAGTGCTTCAGAGCTTTGGGGGTGCTGCAGGGGGTGCTGCAACTATGAAGTAGAATGGAAGGTGAGAGGCAGGGCGTGCCAAATTTTGGTGTCACATAGGGCGCTACTGAAATTTGAGACCCCCGGTCCGCCTCTGCAGTGACACTTCATGCCACACCAAAGTGCCACAGGACTCTCTGTTCTTAAGGATCAAGCATCCGTTGAGTTTCTAGAAAGCTACATACCAAACCACTGCATTGTGAACCTTAAGCAGCGCCACGTTCTTAGCAACAAACCAAGCAGGTTCTTGATTGTGTTTTGAATTTGTCAAATTGGAAGTTAATGCCTAGTATTAATTTCATCACCAACTGCCTCCTTCAGCAGAAAGGCACTGCTGTGCTGTAATAACTTTCACTTCATGATATGGTTAATGAGAACTTGCTCATAAAGAATTGTCATTGTCTTTGTGCATGTTTTTACTGCCTCGATAAGTGTTTATATTTGGAAACAGGTGGCTTGTAATAAACCTGCCAGCTCCTGCTAATTGAACAGGTGATATCTGAATAAATACTGATTGCTGAGCCGCAGAAATGGATGTTTCAGAGAAGTGGTCCTGGGCGAAGGGCTTTGCTTGCACTTTCATAAGCTTGGCCACTCGATGGCAGCCTTGCACCAAAAAACTCGCCATGTTGCCTTACAGCTGAGCTTAAACTAGATCTGGCTGGAAGAAAAGTCAAATCCTCACTCTGTCCTCTTGTGCACCATTGTCTTTAATTCTTACAATCACAAGCTTTCCTTAACAATGACATGCTCTTGTTCTTCATGTAAGTGCTGAGTGATTAGACTGTCGAGTGTCTTAAGCATTTTCCGATTATGATTTGGATGATAGGACAATATGGCAATTAGATTACAGTGTGGACTGAGCGGGCATCAGCATCAAGATCAGAATGAGAGGCTGTGATCTCATTATCCTCTCATGCAGGCTGCCACTTTGAATCATATAATCATGAAGCAGGGGAGAGAGCAGCCAGAATGCCCAACCCGTTAGCTTTGTAAGGATGGAGCCACAACATCTGAGACCACAGTTTGCTATCAGTAAAGAGCAAGTGCAGGCAAGGGGAACCACAACAAGGTGTTTACATAACAGGGGGAAGCAGGTGACTCAAGGAAGGAAGCCACTCCGCATGCTTGAAATGCAGGCAGGTTCTGAATGGCGTCAGTTCTAAATGCCGTCTTGGGGAACGTAAAACAATACAGTGCCTGAAAGGCCACAGCATATGAGGCAAATTAAAAGCAGTATTTCCGACCCGTTTAGTGCAGCACAGAAATCAAGATGTTGCAGTTAAAACAACATCAACATATGCTCTGTTTCCATATCAGAATTAGGAATACAGAATATATGATAGAAAGACCCTTTTCTGTTTCTTGGAAAGCTTCAACAATGTTGAAAAACAATAACACAATTAAATGTTAGGAAAGTATCTTCAAATGTTGATAAAGATATTTACTATATTTGAATAAAATTGAACACACAAACATACAAGGCAGAAGTCCATCTTTGATTTCATTTTCTTATTTCCAAGCGCCAAAGTTTCATGCAAAATTACTTGCTCTGTGACAGTATTAGGTAGATCTATTTGCTTATGTCAGTCAAAAGGCTCTAGATGTTTTGCACATAAACATTCTGTTTGTGGTCACACTGCATCATAGGTACTGTAGTCTTAAAGCTAACTAAATTGCACTGTTTTCACATAAATGTGTCTCCTGAGAATGAGGATGGTCTGACATGAGAGGATTAAAATACAATAAGGAAGTTGGTTTGGTATATAGATTAAGATACTATAGTTTATGCATAAAGTGAAATATCATGAGAAAACAGATAAAACGAGTATATATAATGCTTATTCATAAAATTGTGTTTCCTAAGCAGATTCATCCAAAGCACAACAGATCAACCACCAGCATGTTTGGATCAGATAATGGTAGAACTATGATAGTTAACCTAGAGATGCAATTTTCAGAACATTCTGGCAATTCTAAAACAACTATATCTGTCTGGGAGAAAGAGGAAACCAAGCCAAGGACTCTGTGAGCATTTACACCTGAGGAGCGCTGCCATTTATCAGAGTGTCGCAAGTGAAAATTAAACTCAAATCCACACTGGGTTCTCCTTGTGCCACTCAGGAGTGATGTAATAACTTCAGCCTGGGGCAATGTGTTTTGATGTCAGCAGGGACTGACAAAAACTTTAAGCGGCTGCACAGTTTGAGGCAGTTTGTGCCATTGAGCCCTGTGTAATTTCCTCTACTTGGTGGCTGTAGGAAACAGCACCTTGGAAAAAATGAAAGCGGCAGTGGTCACAGGGAATGTGCCTCAGTGTGTCTACTTGGGTTTGGCCCCAGCCCATGAGGAGCTGATTGTGTCTCCCTGCTACCAGTGTATTTGACTGGGAATTTATCTATACATGCTTCCTCATCTCCAACAGGTGCCCAGATGCACGTTCAGTACCTTTATTTACACATTCCTCTTCTTCATTACCAGGACTATAAATCATTCTGTGTACAAATACTACATTCGTGGTTTTTGTGGGCAGGATCTCCACCAGTAATCCCAATGCACTCACAGGGAAAATTTGATGCAACCCCATCAGTTTCAGTTTGTCCCAATTCTTGCATTGTTCCAATGGCAATGATGCTTTGGATTACAACTCCCATCATCCTGGCCATACATACATACATACATACATAATTTTATTTGGATGCCACCTTTCCACCATTTAAACCATGCTCAAGGTGGCAGACAACATGGGGGGGGGGAGGGAAATACATAACTACAACATAGCAAAAGTAGTCCCAAACAAAACATTAGAAATATACAACCAAACTGAGCTGTTTCCACATAAATTGAAACAAGATCTATAATAAAGATACAAAGAAACCACCACCAGCAGCAACAACAACTACCCCCATTAAAAAAAAAACCCCAAACAACACTCCAGCCCAAGAGTCTGTTCAGCAGTCTCAGTTTTTCTAGTTGGTGTCAGTCCTGGCCCTGCCCTCCCAGGCCAGGTGGGAAAAGGTCTGCAAGGCAGGGAGCTGGCCTTCCAAGGCTCTCAGCCAAGATGGTTTGGTTGGCCGTGCTGGTTGGAGCTGATGGAAGCTAGAATCTAATGGCACCTGGAGGGCACTAGCCTGGGGGAGGCTGATCTAAAGAAAATATGCAGTTTCACAGCCAAGAACAGAGCAGAGTCCAGGTTTGGTCTGGTTGCCAAAGTGGGCCCCGGTGGATCCCCTCCTACATTGGCTGTGGGTAGCGCTGTGGTCTAAACCACTGAGCCTCTTGAACTTGCTGATCAGAAGGTCAATGGTTTGAATCCCCACGATGGGGTGAGCTCCCATTGCTCTGTCCCAGCTCCTGCCAACCTAGCAGTTCAAAAGCACACCAGTGCAAGTAGATAAATAGGTACTGCTGCGGCGGGAAAGTAAATGGTGTTTCCGTGTGCTCTGGCTTCCGTCATGGTGTTCTGTTGCACCAGAAGCGGTTTGGTCATGCTGGCCACATGACCCGGAAAGCTGTCTGTGGACAAACACTGGCTCCCTTGGCCTGAAAGCGAGATGAGCACCACAACCCTATAGTCACCTTTGACTGGACTTAACTGTCCAGGGGTCCTTTTTTTACCTTTTTACATTGGCTGGGTTCCAGTAAGCTCCCTGGTGGATGCAGTGGCAGTCCTGTGACAAGTAGCAAAGGGAGGCTTGAAGTCACCTTTTCGATTTCACTCAAAGCCTGTGAAGTAGCATAGCTCTGGTGTATTGTGGGGAAATGGCAGCCAACTCCCCTACCCAACCACCTGGTACAGAGTGTTAGCATTGTGGAGGACCCTAGCAGGCCCAACGGTGCTGAGTGCTGATGCATAGCCTGGCCACAAGTGTGTGCTTGGCACAATCTCAGTGATTCAAATAAACATTATGCGTACTACAAGGACTTTGCAACCACATTCGTGCCTCCCCCTAGAGCATTTCCTATCATCCTGAAGGCCTCTGCCCACCTGAGGCTGGGCCGAGAGGTTTAGGCTTTAGTTTTAAGCCCTGTTTCATGCTGGTGAAGTAATTGTTTCTCAAAATGCTCAGGCCTGGGTGGTGAATCAGAGCCAAGGGCCTTATGAATTCTGTACGTCATCATCAGAACGCGAAGTTGGAAGCAGACAGGTCCAGATGTGCAGGCCCCTCTGTTTAAATAAAACCCACTTCCCCATCCGCCTCATTGCTGGGCAGCTGTTTTGTTTTTTTTTTAATGATATTTATTAAAGTTTCAAAGAAAGGATTACATAAATAAAAAGAGAGAAAGAAAAAAAAAAGAAAAAGAAACAAAAGGGAAAAAAATACAAAATACAAAAAAAAGATAAAAAACACTTAAAAAACACATCAGTCTTTCCATGCCTTACATTTCATTTCCTTACTTCCCTGACCTCCTCACACCTTCCTTTTTTGTATTCCAGTTCTGTTAGTTAATTCAGCAATTCCTTTCCCTCTTTGTTTTTGTCTTATTCCTTTAACTTAATATATTATAACTTTGAATTTTCACCTGTTAACAATCCATTTTTACATACACCTTTATAACATTACTGCTAAAACCACTTAACTTCATTCTGACATCATTCTAACATTCATTAATTTTGCAATATTTCTGTAAATAGTCTTTAAATTTCTTCCAATCTTCTTCCACCGACTCTTCTCCCTGGTCTCGGATTCTGCCAGTCATTTCTGCCAGTTCCATATAGTCCATCACCTTCATCTGCCATTCTTCCAGAGTGGGTAAATCTTGTGTCTTCCAATACTTTGCAATAAGTATTCTTGCTGCTGTTGTGGCATACATAAAGAAAGTTCTGTCCTTCTTTGGCACCAATTGGCTCTGGCAGCTGTTAACTTATCTGGGCTTGGTTGCATTGCATTTTGGTGATATACCTTGGTCTTCATATCACCCATGAATCGTAGGAGAGATAATAAAATGGAGAATTAAGAAGCTTCCGTACAGGAATAGCTGCGGTATCCATGAAGTAGCAAAGCAGAAAGTGAACGTTCTCCTCGTTTAAGTACACATGGCTGAACGGGCGCTGACCTCTCCCCTAACTGTCTTGTTAGGCATGACAAATCTGTATCTCAAATCTCTATAAAGGACAGTCCTTGGCACATTGCTGTCTCCAAGTGCCTGGTGGCCGTCCTTGGGAAATGAATAATGGATTTATTAGACCCACAGTCTCTAACGCTTCCAAGAGAAATCATGGGCCTCCTGTGGGAAGCTCTGCATAAGCAAACCTAAGTGAAGTTTCTTTTTACCCCACAATAAACTTCAAATGTAAAATGCAGAGAATGAGGGACCTTCCAGACAACCTGTCTATTGTGCATCCATCCTGATTTGTTTGTGGGGAGGCTAGACATGTTGCACCAAAGCAAGCACTGTCTCACACTTTCCGGGGCATTTTCATGTCACTTTCCTTATTGCGAAAAGTTTGACCTTTGGGGGAAGTGGGTTTGTCGGGCAAGACATCCTTCCCAAATGGAATTTGCCAGCATGTACGGTAACTGAATCCCACTCTAAAATAGCAACTGTCTGGAAGTGCCCCAAGGAGAGGTTCACCCACCTGGGTTGGTTGTCATGCTATTTGCTGCTAGGATTCAGAGAGACCATCTTGGATCCCTGTCTCATGATCTGTTGCCGTTTGTCCTTCATCTCCCAGGGCTCTTACACAAATCCACGCAGTTCCATAAAGAGGTGTACAAGTGGTTCAGAATCTACATCTTTAATACCAGGGCCTGTTTTAAATGCTGAATTTATACCACTGTCTCTAAACCAAGAAACAGCTAGCCAATCATGCCTTCTATCAAAAGTTTTTTAAAAACCCTAGACTTTAAAAGGTGCCTGTTTGCAATACTAAAAACTGGCTATTTTCAAGCATTCCCCCCTCCCATTTCCCCCCCTGTATATTTGCACAGCTGCAATTGTGAAAATCTGTTATTTTAGTAATAAAATGCTCTATATGGGAAGCACAAAAAGTTTATTCCGGGTTAGCAAGCAACTCAAAGTGAAATGAAATTTCAAGGGAAAGAAAGGTTTGCCTAGATAGAGATTCTTCTCTAGAACATGGTTGGAGAATCTGTGGCCCACAGGATGCTGTTGAGCTCCTAACTCCCACCATCATCTGGAATATAGGAACCAGTGGACAAAGGAACCAGTGGTTGCTAAGCTGAGGTCCTCCAGATGTTGGTGAACTCCCATCTGCTCTACCCAGCACCACCAATGGTCATGAGAGTTTTACAGTCCATCAACATCTTGTGATAAGTTTTTCTCCCTCTTTGGGAAACTGTGAGCAAGGCTGGCAGAAGGCTTCTCTGGGAGAGTCGCATGGCAGTAAACAGGGAGACAGTGGTGCAATCAGGCAAGTTTAGAGTCTGGGCTTGATGTTCTCTTGAGATGTTTATGTGTATTATTTCACTTACATCAATATATGAGAAGACAGACCTGCTGTGTTTGTGTGTGTCCCTGCTCATTTTTGCTGAGTTGGGGCCCCAGACTCTTACCCCAAAGTCCTCCTCTGATGGCACCACTGCTGAGTGATAAGGACATAACTAAGGAAACTCTTGGTTGCCACCCCAATCTCTAGAATCACAAAGAGGACAGAATCTTCAAAGGAATCTGAAGTCAGAAGATCACAGTCATCTGACCCAAAAAAGAAAAGTTATGATGAGGGACAGTGGATTATGTTTGGAAGACTGTTTTAATTTAGAAGCTGAGCTTAAAGTGGAGCAGGCTGGAGAAGCAGGAGCTGAAGGAGAAAGGGAACAGCCATAATCCAGCAAGCCATTAGACATCTCTTTCTGGATTCCACTCAATGGATGTCTGCTCTCGGTTCCTTGGCTTCAGCACACGCCGCCACACTTGGCCTGTATGCTGGCTGCAGGGTTGCCCGAGGGATCTGGAAACATAGTTTGGATCCAAAGATCTGGAAAGGAAGGAGGATTTCCTGTCAGTT
Source organism: Podarcis pityusensis (assembly GCF_964106645.2). Taxonomy (NCBI): domain Eukaryota; kingdom Metazoa; phylum Chordata; class Lepidosauria; order Squamata; family Lacertidae; genus Podarcis; species Podarcis pityusensis. Next base: position 34,351,664 of record NC_138035.1, on the reverse strand, counting down.
GTCCTGGAGAAAGTGGAAAGCCAACAAACTAAAGACTAAACCATTTATAAAACAGATAGTTGCCAAGCTTCAGAGGATCCAACCCCCCATGGAAGGTTGCCAGGAACAGATAAGACGAGGAAATTCTTACCAATGCTTTTTATTCCATATTCAGAGAAAGAGGCTTAGAAATGCAGCCTCTTGGAGTAATGGTGTTGTTCCAAGTGAAACCCCACTCCCTCCATCTCTCCCATTACACGTCATCCCTATGGTGGCTAATCTGTGCCTTCTGCCTCTGAGCTCTCTGCTCTCCTTCTTTTAATGCCCACCGGGTTCTGGTGGGTCTGGAATGCTTTCTAAAGACACTGAGTGTCAGCTGTCTCTCCCCTCGTGCTTCTTCTTCCTCCTCCTCTCCCATTATTTCCCAGCTTTCCCCCTCATCTGCCTCTGACCCATGGCCTCCCTCAAACTCCTGTTGTAATTCTGAACCGTCTCCTTCTTCTTTGGAAGGGTCAGGCTGGGGAGGCAGTCTCCACCATTCCTCTTCTGCCCAGTCTCTGACAATAGCCATGCCAGGAAGCTAGAATCAAAAGTATACAAAACAAGAAAACAAAAACAAAGCAAAAAGCTCACCCAAAAGGCAGGGGTGGGGGTGGGGAGCAGGTGAGAGGACCCAACACAGGAACCTGCTTTACACCGAATTAGACCATTGAACATCTAGATCTGCATTGTCTACACTCTGGCAGGTAGCTGCTCTCAAGAGTTTCCAACTGGGGATTCTCAGCCCTACCTAGAGATGCAGGGGAATGAACCTGCAACCTTTTGCAGAGATGCTCTTCCACTGCGACACCATGATTTGACTACACCTGCCCTATCTTTCCAGTGAAATCCAGATTTACCTTTGACTGAAAGCGGTTCTCATCTGTGAGGAGCAAAACATCTTCCTCAGCTCCTTCTTTGTCTGGGGCTGATGAATAAGGGTGAAAAAAAACAAGAAGGTTAATGACACAGAACTGACACCAGAAGTCTGGCAGGGGCTCCATTCAACTGATTGGGTAATAACTTTTGCCAGCAATTCCCAGATGGTGGCTCAGCGTGGAAGAGTGAGGCGCACATTGACCCCTCCCCCCGCAGTGTGGTTGTTGCCCCAAAGCTGCTGACTGGCATTGGTGGCGTAGCTATTCGGGTAGCCTGGGTAGCCTGAGCCTCCTATGGCAGAATCAGTCATGGATTCAGCGGAGGACTACCCACAAGGCATCACTTCCAGCTTGGCAAATGGAATCAAAGTTCAAGCCCCAAATCAATAATTTAAGTACAGTAGTTGATGAGCTCAAAGCATGCCCTTCCTGATGACCTGTTCATTGAGCCTGATTTGTTTGAGGAGAGGTTCGATTACACTGCATGAAGGAGGAATATCTCGCACTTCCAAGTGCATTTCCCCATCACTTTTCTTGGACTACTGCAATGTGCTCTATGTGGGGCTACCTTTGAAGGTGACCCGGAAACTACAACTAATCCAGAATGCGGCAGCTAGACTAGTGACTGGGGGCGGCCGCCGAGACCATATAACACCGTCTTGAAAGACCTACATTGGCTCCCAGTACGTTTCCAAGCACAATTCAAAGTGTTGGTGCTGGCCTTTAAAGCCCTAAATGGCCTTGATCCAATATACTTGAAGGAGCATCTCCACCCCCATCATTCTGCCCGGACACTGAGGTCCAGTGCTGAGGGCCTTCTGGTAGTTCCCTCGCTGTAGGAGCCAAGTTACAGGGAACCAGGCAGAGGGCTTTCTCGGTAGTGGCGCCCACCCTGTGGAATACCCTTCCATCAAATGTCAAAGAGAAAAACAACTACCAGACATTTAGAAGACATCTGAAGGCAGCCCTGTTTAGGGAAGCTTTTAATGTTTGATAGACTATTGTATTTTAAGATTTTGTTGGAAGCCACCCAGAGTGGCTGAGGAAACCCAGCCAGATGGGTGGGGTATAAATAATAGATGATGATGATGATGATGAAAAGTCTGATCTTTGGGGGAAGTGTTTCACAAGAACTTCAGATCAGTTTTAACTGTGCAGTCTGGTAAGTTGAATCCCACCCTGAAACACTGACAGTCTGGAAGTGCTGTAAGTCTTTGCTGAATAATCCTGTAACTCCTAATGCAAAAGCAATAGAACAATATTGTTTGTTGTACTGGCAGGCAGTAGCCCTGCTGTTGTCCACTCCATTTTTTTAAAAAAAGAAAACAAGTTGACTCATGTATATTTTGCTATATGAGATGGGAGTGCTCAACCTGAGAAGAGGTGACCAGCCTCATGACGAAAGCCTTTAATTATATATCATGCACTGGCTCTATTTTACCAATGGAATTTTGGTAAAATTCTAAATGTATTGTCATCACAAATGACTCTTTAAGAGAACTAAATATCCAGCTTGCATTTTATTTCATCTCTGTTTTTCTTGTATTAACAGATTTGTTTTCCTCTTACCATATTTATGTGAAGGTAATGCATCATCGAATCTAATGCGCACCTCGATTTTCAAAAACTTGAAACCAAAAAAGTACTTGCTGGCAAATGTAAATGTGCCATCAAATCTAATGCACACCCTAATTTTTGCGACGTAATTTGGCCAAAATACATTCACATAAATACAGTGCTTTCACTATTTTGATTCCGAGAGAATGCTTGTGTAAGTATATATTTTTTTAAAAAGCCAAAATATGCATACCTGGTGTTGTTATTGTTTCGAATGCACAAGTCAAAACAGTTAATGTTCTTTTTCTTTTCAAGAGTGTTGCATCCAGACTAAAAGCCTATCCACTCTTCTGTTTGCCCTTCTGCTCCTGCTCCACTTCCCATGGGAAAAGCCACTCTTTAGCAATAAATGGGAACAAACAGCTATTGGGTTTTCTGCAGATTGCTGTTGGTTCCAATTTATTGCTAAAGAGTGAGTTTTCCAGAGCAAAATCACTCAGACTGTGCCTAGAAAGAGCGAGGCAAGCGGAAAACCACTCAGACACGTGCTTTCCAGGCACAGGATAAGCGGAACTGTGCACAAGCCCTTATTTAGTGATGGCTCAGCACAACTAACTTAAATCCCATTAATTTCAATGGGATTAAGAGCTATTTTTTTCTTTTTTAAAAAGAGTTGGATTCAGACCATGTTGGTCACATTTTAGGCCCACTGAAACCAATTGTACTTAAGCTACTCTAACTTAAACCTCATTGAGTTCAATGGGATTGAGGCAGGGCTTCATCCAGATGTTGATGAACTACAACTCCCATCATCCCTCTGGGTTGTGTTGGCTGAAGCTGATGAGTGTCGCAGTCTAGCAGCATCCGGAGGACCAGAGGTTCCTCATTTACAGCACAAGCCTTGGTGAGTTAAAGTGTGACTTACTCCAAGTAAGAGGACAGTAAGCGCACAACTAGCACACATTTAACTGGTGCGCATTCAGCTTTACGTGCATGAAAACAACAAATAATTAATTAAAAAGGGGGCAGAAACTGGGGGGTGTGGGGAGAGACTTTGGCAGTCCCACCCGCCATTGAACCCAGTGGGTTTTGGCTATATGTGATTTTAGCTTTAGGTGCAATTCCCAGAATGTACTGACCTACTGGGCAGGATTTCAGCCTTTGCCAAGATTCAAACTATGGTAATTTGCTTTTGCATTTTCATATGCTAAAATTGTACTAAACTGTAATCCACTTGACTTCATCTCTGTATTTCTTAGCTTAAAATATCCCTGCCATTCTGGTTTTCTTGTTTACGCATCTACTCTTAGACATCAGAAGAGCTGCATACCTTGAGTACTTGCTGCTTCAATGCTCTGTTGCGTGGTTGTGGTCTTCCGGGGATTTTTTTCTGGAGTCTGGCATGGGGTAGCAAGAAAACAGATCTCAGGCACTGTGTACATCATCAGGAAAACCCATCCATTCAGCACCAAAGCAACACCAATGAGTGGGTCATCCCACTTGCTTTGGGTACCATCGCCAGGGAAGCCACTGATGAACAGCACTGTGATCCACGCAGCCCAGATGGCTTTAGAGAAGAGAACAGTGAGAAAGATGTGCATCCCATGCCTCTTCCAGCCCTTGCACGGTCCGCAGAAGGTGAACATGGAGACCACAAAGGTGAGGCCCATTAGGACGAGTACATAGGTCGAGAGCATGACAAAGTCCTTGTTGCGTTGTTCTCTCCCCATCTTCTCCAAATCGATGCCGTCTCTTCCGACTGTGATGAGGATGTACTTGACGGCGATGATCAACTGAACCGCAGTGAGGCCCAAAGTGTATCCCAGCATAGACCGTAGTGAAAAAGGTGTCTTTCCTCTCACCAGCCTGACGAGGTTGAAAGCATGGGTCAGAAGGCAGCAGAAGCAGAGGGCAAAGAGGACCCCGTGTAAGATGAAGCGAGCAGGGCCAGTCTGCTTATTGAGCCGGATGATGAACACAAAGGTGAGACTGAAGATTCCCAGGGTGCCCAGAAGGAAGAGGAGCTGAATGGGGACCATGCTTTGCTTGGTCTTGTCTTTGACCATGCAGCTAAGGACGAAGAATGCCAGCAGAAGCGCCAGCGAGACCAGGATGCCTGCAGCAGCCACCGTCTCCAGACCGATGCCCCAGGCTTCGCAGATGTCACAGAGGTAATAATAATCAGGGTCAATGTCACCGCAGCCTGGGGGAGGTGCCGTGGTGTTAGCAGCCATGACAAACAATGCAGCTGCCCTAAACTGAGGGGAGAAACTTGAGGGAAGAAAAATAAATAATTGTGATCAAATACCTTCATGCAGGTAGTCAGTGACCCAAAGATCTGAGTGCAATTACTGACACTGATGTGTAACGCTGTCAGCGGGCAGGTAAATGAATCTTAATTTTACTGTTGGGTAAAAATTAGCAGTGACACGAGGTGACTTTCAAAACACAAATATATTCCAGTTTTGTTTTTTCCATGGAGAGGGGGGTAGCCAACAGCCCTCCACCATCAGCCAGTCTGATTTATTTTTGCTTTGGGACAAAGGAGCCTCTCTCTCCTCCCCACCCCAGTTCTGTCACCTCTGTTTTGCTCCCCGCAGCAGCCATTTAGTGCTAGCACCCACAGCATTTTTATCAAGATTCGTGGCACCCTAACTTTTTTATATACCAAAAAGTAGTCCTGTTTAAGGGTGATCCAAGATGTGCTCAGATTCGCCCCCCGCCCCCCGGAGGGGCTTAGAGAGCAGTCAACACTCAAACATTTGGTGTTTCAACTGAGGTGGCCTCTCCCACAACTGCCACCCCGGGCTATTCAAATACCATCTTTCTCTAAGGGCAGGGGAGATCTAGTGTTGGAAAGGTCTTCTCCCTTGATGCTTATTGTATTACTATGTCTATGTAAACTGCTTCATGAGGTTCACCTGAAAGGCACTATATTCATATCTTAAATAAATATGCCAGCAGTATAAATGAATAGCTTTATTACCCTTATTGTTGTTATTATTATTTAATACTTGGTGAGGGTCGTGTAGTTGCACAACTCTTCCTACAGAAAAGAGCTCTTAAAATATGCCTTGAAGACTTAATTGTTCCACTCTGCATTATTTTTTTTTACAATGCTTTTTAGGCCATTTATTTCTAAACCTCGGTACTTCCTTATGATTCTGGTTTTGTATATTTTCCACAATTCAGGTATCCATCCGTTGGATTTCCTTTGGTTGTTTTCCACTATGTGAGATCTATGCCATAAAGCGCAACATATACATATTTTAACTAAGCAAATTTGCCACCCTGTAATTGCAATCAGAATCTGTTACCTGAATCAACCATCTCACTCTGCCCAGTGATAGGTCAGATCCTGGTTTTCATCCTGCTGCTGCAAATTATTTTGTTGGGTGTGTATATCTTGTTCTTACCTTGTGGTGTATTCTTTTCTCTAGCCATTCATAGTTTGGTATCATTTTGGCAAAGCCAAACATCCTGGTTGGATCTAGACGCTGTTAATCGAACTTAAGTCACATTGAAATCAGTGCGTCAAGCTAGTCTTGACTTAAGTCTAATTAATTTTAACTGAATGTGACTAACTTAGTCTGGATCCAGCCTTTCTCTTTGGGATAAATGTGCCCACCAGGAGAGCTTTTCTAACCTGAGTGTTGCCACTATTTAACCTGGCAAATGATGAGTGGTCTCTCTCTATGCATTGATTCAATAGAGCAAAGTATGATAAATAAATCAATGACCTTTATTGCACTAGCCACTCGTTATGACAATTGTATATTTGTGGACATCTGATAAGACATTTATTGCCTATGAGGCTTGAAATCATATCTGGTATATAGTATTGGGTTTGGACTAGGAAGACCTGGGTTCCAAATCTTGCTTCTCTTCGAATCTCAATGCGTCGTAAACAACAGCCTGAGTTTTCAGAGTGGCACAAGAAAAAAAATTACGCTATACATAACCCATAGTTTCTATATCTTCCCTTTAGCTGTAGAAGCTCTCTTCCTCCACCTAGATATTTTTTGAAATAGAAGGCAGTGCTGAGAAAGCAAATTTGTACATATATGCATAATTCTGTATATTCAAAGAAAGGATGGGCAAACTCCTTCAGTGATACTTCATCTAGTTATTATGGAGAAGACTCCTAAAATGTGAATAGCCCCCAAACACAATGAGTGGAAGCAAGCAAGCCTATCTACCCACCCCCAGCACTGCTTTAGGCAGAAAGCCCCTCAATTGCCAACTGAACTTTTATGACTTACCTTTGCTGTGTTCTAGCTGGGAAAATAAGACCTTGGTGACTGGAGAGTGAGAGACAGGGAGCCCTTGATCCTGTCTGTCCTGGCAAATATACTGAGCCTGCCTGAGCTACACGTTGCGGGGAAAACAACATATCTATGACATTATTATTACTATTATCTTTGCTTTCTTTGGGGATCAAGAACACACTCCCAAGGCAGCTAAAAATCACAGGGAGACACACCTATTCAGGTTGATCCACCACCAGCTTGGTCATTGTCAGAAATAGACTCCTGGACCAGATATTCACTTAATGTCATTTTTTCCTCATGCATCATCCAATCTTTTCATTTTTGTGGTTTTTATTTCCCCCTCTCCCCCGCCCCCCTGCAATGCAGACACAGATTTCCGGCATGAAAAATGGTTTGAATCATTTGTGGCATGTGGACAAGTATACATTTTAATGCACTGGGAACTTCAGTGCACTGATTTGCAGGGCTATTACTTTTGTGTTCTGATTGGATCATTTTCGCAGTTGTGAAACTAAAAGGAGGGAGAAGCAAAATAAAGAAGAATGAAATTCAATTTTTAAAAATTTACAATCAAATTTCTAGGCTAGTCATCTGCCAAGAAGGCCCTCAAAGTGGCTTACAGCACACCATGAAAAATACACTGGGCATAATCTTAACCACCATGGATGCAGTGCTTGTGCACAGAGACTACCAGAGCTCTTCTGATAAAAACTGCCAATTAGGGGGAGGGTGACCAACGCAATTTGTGCCCTAGCTGCAAGCCTGATTGAAAAGGATTTAGATAATCTGTGTCATCCAAAAGTACCTGAGGATGATACAGCATCACTTGCTCAAACGTTTTGGCCAGAAACCACCCATTTTATATCTTTATTTCCCAGAAGGCGTCAGAGGAAGACTACTTTATCATACAATTACTTCCTAGAAAGTAGACGGCATTGCTTTTCCCTGTAAAGATGTGTGAATGACAATCAAAGCTGAACAGCTTCCCTCAACAGACCTTCACCCGCTGAGATGAGCAGTGGTCAAGTGGACACATGTATGATGAAGGAGCAACAAGTACTCAGCCTGCATCCTCAGATGTTAATGACTGAAACTCATCCGAAACAAACTAGACAAGAAGAGGCTCTGGATATGCCTCATAGATTCTGTTCCTAAAGTGGATTCCAGGTCAGAACAGCTCTGAGCCGTTTTATCAACAAAGTATTCCAGAAAATTGTCACAGCATGCTACAGAGTATTCTAATGGCCCCATGACTTGATTGAAGTATTCATGTTTTCACTTAGAAAAGCTCTGCTGGATGTGATTGTGCAAACACACTTGTGGCAAGAGGAGGGGAAGGTTCAGAAGAGGGCAAGTTAAATGATGATGGGTATGGAACTACTCTCCTGTGAGGAAAGGTTGCAAGATTTGGGGCTTTTTACATAAGGGAAAAGGTGAGAAAGGGGGACATAGTCAAGGCATGGGACGCGGGTGGCGCTGTGGGTTAAACCACAGAGCCTAGGACTTGCCGATCAGAAGGCCGGCGGTTCGAATCCCTGCGATGGGGTGAGCTCCCATTGCTCGGCCCCTGCTCCTGCCAACCTAGCAGTTCAAAAGCACATCAAAGTGCGAGTAGATAAATAGGTATCACTCCAGCAGGAAGGTAAACGGCGATTCCGTGCGCTGCTCTGGTTCGCCAGAAGCGGCTTAGTCATGCTGGCCAAATGATCCGGAAGCTGTATGCCGGCTCCCTCGGCCAATAAAGCAAGATGAGCGCCGCAACCCCAGAGTCGGTCACAACTGGACCTAATGGTCAGGGGTCCCTTTACCTTTACCTTAGTCAAGGCATAAAACATTATGCATTATGTGGAGAATGTGGATATAAATTCTTTTGTCCCACAGGAGTGGCAAGGATCCTAATTGCTAAGAACTGGAAAAAAGAAACTGTGCCAACAAAAAAGGAATGGCAAGACAAACTGTTAGAGTATATTGAACTGGCTAGATTGACAGAGGCAATTAGAGATCACACTAGACAAGAGTTTCAAAAAGCATGGGGGAAATGCAGAGAATACTTCACAAAACAGTGCCCTAAAATACATACCTGGACTTGTTTCAATTAATGCCCGCAGGAGACTTCGTGGATATTTAAGTTATAATTAGAAAAATCTTAATAATTATTCATAAAGGAAACAGTTTATAAGAAGTAAATAAGGAGGCCAGATACAGGATAAAGGTTTTATTTGGTTATTTGGTTATTTGTATTGTTGTATGTTAAGCTCATTGTATGTTATGTTCACGTTTAATGAGGGTGGATTTGTGTATTGGGGGTGGGGTGGGGGTTTATGTTATGTTGTAAATAAAATTCCAATATTTATTTATTTTTTTAAAAGAAATTCTTTTGTCCCTCCCTCATATGACCAGAACTCAGGGACATCAAATGAAGCTGAATGCTAGAAGGTTCTAGACAGATGAAAGAACAGCTATGGAACTCATTCCCACAAGAGGTAGTCGTGATGGCTTTAAAAGAGGTTCAGACACATTCATGGAGAAGGCTGTCAATGGCTGCTAGCCATGATGACGATGTTCTGCCATGAAGCAGTACACCTCTGCAAACCAGTGGCTGGGAATCACAAATGGGAAGAGTGCTGTTGCTCTTGGATCTTGATTGCAGGCTTTCCATAGGTTATCTGTGTTAGGTTTCTGTTTGTGCCACTGGTGCAGTGCTTAGAGTCACAGGACTCTGTTTACATTCCAGGGATTAAGCCACTATGAGAACAGACTGGCATTAGATGGGCGTTTGGTTGGCTCCATCAGGCTCTTTTTATGTTGACTTTTTGGCACCAGGTAAGTCTGGTCAGGGAGATAAAATCCTGGTGGACTTCAGAAGCGCCACCTCCCTCTCTTTTGCTCTTGTACAAAGTGACCATTGGACACAACTGGGTCCTCCTTGCCTCACTGAACCAAAGCTTCCTAACTGACAGCCTGTGTGGTGCAGTGGTTAGAGTGTTGGGACTCAGCTACATTAGTCAAGAAACGGCGTTTTGAATGCGTTATAAACATGGGACACCAGATGACACCAGAGAGCAAAAAAAATGTTTAGGCGCTTGTCCATAGCATTTTTCCTTTTGCTATAACGATTTAATTTCTGACACATTTATTGTGGGGTTTAAATCCCCTCTCAGCCACAAAGCTCACTGGGTGATCTTGGGTCAGTCACTGCCTCTCAGTTTTTTATTATTATTATTATTATTATTATTATTATTATTATTATTATTATTATTCTCCTTCTCCTCATTTAATCCCGCACAACAACCCTGTGAGGTAGGTTAGGCTGAGAGGCAGCGACTGGCATCCAAGGTCACTGAGTGAGCTTCATGGCTGAGGATTCGAACCCTGATCTCTGCCTCTCAGCATAATTTACCTCACAGGGTTGTAGAGGGGATTAAATGATACCAGGGAGAACTATGTACACCACCTTGAACTCCTTGGAGAAAAAGGTGGGATATAAATGCAAAATTCGGTTAATGATAATGTGTATGGTTATTTCATAGAATCATAATCATAGAATCATAGAGTTGGAAGAGACCACAAGGGCCATCGAGTCCAACCCCCTGCCAAGCAGGAAACACCATCAGAGCACTCCTGACATATGGTTGTCAAGCCTCTGCTTAAAGACCTCCAAAGAAGGAGACTCCACCACACTCCTTGGCAGCAAATTCCACTGTCGAACAGCTCTTACTGTCAGGAAGTTCTTCCTAATGTTTAGGTGGAATCTTCTTTCTTGTAGTTTGGATCCATTGCTCCGTGTCCGCTTCTCTGGAGCAGCAGAAAACAACCTTTCTCCCTCCTCTATGTGACATCCTTTGCTATATTTGAACATGGCTATCATATCACCCCTTAACCTCCTCTTCTCCAGGCTAAACATGCCCAGCTCCCTTAGCCGTTCCTCATAAGGCATCGTTTCCAGGCCTTTGACCATTTTGGTTGCCCTCCTCTGGACACGTTCCAGTTTGTCAGTGTCCTTCTTGAACTGTGGTGCCCAGAACTGGACACAGTACTCCAGGTGAGGTCTGACCAGAGCAGAATACAGTGGCACTATTACTTCCCTTGATCTAGATGCTATACTCCTATTGATGCAGCCCAGAATTGCATTGGCTTTTTTAGCTGCCGCGTCACACTGTTGGCTCATGTCAAGTTTGTGGTCAACCAAGACTCCTAGATCCTTTTCACATGTACTGCTCTCAAGCCAGGTGTCACCCATCTTGTATTTGTGCCTCTCATTTTTTTTGCCCAAGTGCAATACTTTACATTTCTCCCTGTTAAAATTCATCTTGTTTGTTTTGGCCCAGTTCTCTAATCTGTCAAGGTCGTTTTGAAGTGTGATCCTGTCCTCTGGGGTGTTAGCCACCCCTCCCAATTTGGTGTCATCTGCAAATTTGATCAGGATGCCCTTGAGTCCATCATCCAAGTCGTTGATAAAGATGTTGAATAAGACCGGGCCCAAGACAGAACCCTGTGGCACCCCACTAATCACTCTTCTCCAGGATGAAGAGGAACCATTGATGAGCACCCTTTGGGTTCGGTCAGTCAGCCAGTTACAAATCCACTGAGTGGTAGCATAGTCAAGACCACATTTTACCAGCTTCTTTACAATAATATCATGGGGCACCTTGTCAAATGCCTTGCTGAAATCAAGGTAGGCTACATCCACTGCGTTCCCTTCATCTACCAGGCTTGTAATTCTGTCAAAAACCGAGATCAGGTTAGTCTGACATGACTTATTTTTCAGAAATCCATGCTGACTATTGGTGATCACAGCATTCCTTTCTAGGTGCTCACAGACTGTTTGCTTAATGATCTGCTCCAGAATCTTCCCTGGTATTGATGTCAGACTGACTGGGCGGTAATTATTTGGGTCCTCTCTTTTCCCTTTTTTGAAAATAGGGACAACATTTGCCCTCCTCCAGTCTGCTGGGACTTCGCCTGTTCTCCAGGAATTCTCAAAGATGACTGCCAGTGGTTCTGAGATCACATCTGCCAGTTCTTTTAATACTCTTGGATGCAGTTCATCTGGCCCTGGAGACTTGAATACATCTAAACTAGCCAAGTATTCTTGTACTATCTCCTTAGTTATTCTGGGCTGTGTTTCCTCTGCTGAATCATTTGCTCCAAATTCTTCAGGTCGGGCATTGTTTTCTTTATCGGAGAAGACTGAGGCAAAGAAGGCATTGAGGAGTTCAGCCCTTTCTGTGTCCCCTGTTTGCATTTCACCATCTTCTCCTCTGAGTGACCCCACTGTTTCTTTGTTCTTCCTTTTGCTACGAACATACCCATAAAAGCCTTTTTTGTTGCTTTTAACCTCTCTAGCAAGCCTGAGTTCATTCTGTGCTTTAGCTTTTCTGACTTTGTGTCTACACGTGCTGGCTATTTGTTTGAATTCCTCTTTAGTGGTTTCCCCCCTTTCCCATTTTTTTGTACACATCCTTTTTTAATCTTAACTCAGTTAAAAGTTCTTTAGATAGCCACCCTGGCTTCTTTAGGCACCTTCCATGTTTCCGTCTCATTGGTATTGCCTGACATTGTGCTTTTACTATCTCCCTCTTAACAAACTCCCAGCCATCATGAACTCCCTTTCCTTTTAGTATTACTGTCCATGGGATCTCACCCAGCACATCCCTAAGTTTTATGAAGTCGGCTTTCTTAAAGTCAAGAAATTGTCGCTATAAAAGGTAATATATTATATAAATAAATCACTGCCCCGAGCACAGCTCTTGCTGCTTTTTGAAACTGAAAAGTTGAACTGTAATGTCGCATTAACCTACTTGTGTGAGCTTTATGGAACATTTAATTATACCACGGTTAAATGATGTTACATTTTTGGAGAAGGGATTTCAACTGTCCATTAGAGGTTGATTTAGAAAGAGCTTCCCTTACCATGCTTGCCAGAAAGAGGATTTAAGAAATTTTCAAACTTTGATTAAAGCAGTAGAGTCTGTAGGGCCCAAGCTGCAGCAAAACAACAACCCCAAACCTGACACACATCACATTTCTTCCCCATTTGCATAGGATTTCTTGTTCAGCTTCCTAGAACCTGACCCATCCCAGGGCCTCTTTCATCATCGACAGTATTAGTCTTGCCAACCTTGCATTTCATCAAAAAGGTGATTTAGCTCTATTTAAATAAGAGGATGTTTCAGTGACTTACTCATACAGAAAATATGGAACAGCTGCAGATGGGTAGTAGGGAGAGAACTGTTTCCAAGCTTTATAGGATTATTTCTGTAAGTAATGGGATAGAATAATAAACTATAGCATATACACACAAAAGTAAAGGTGCTCAGCTGATTTTTGTACCCCCAGAAATGAGGGAATCAACCACAGTTTATGCTTACTGTTCCCAGAAGTCCTTAGTGCAGGAGTAGCCAACATGGTGCCCTCCCGATAGCCATTGGGATGATGGGAGGTGAAGTCCAACATCATCTGGGGGACATCCCGTTTGACTACCTCAGCCTTAGTGCAACCTGATACCTGCACAACACCTAAAAGGCCTCCTTTGAATGTATTCTCCCTCCCTCCATCTTAAGACTCCTATAAGATGCAGCCAAAGGAGACTTTATAATCAGCCTGATATTTTTTCTCTCCTTTTTGCTTGGTTTACCATCTTGTGTGAGGGAAGAGTTCTGGAGAACACAAAGTTTGCACCCTGTTTCACAATAAAGGCATTGCCTGAATACGGTCTGTATTTTATGCAGACAGAAGGCGTAGAATTAATTCTTCTATACCCTGCTAAAAATCAAATAAGAGTTTACACAGGCTGATGTCTTCAAGCAGAAGGATTAGAGAACAAAAATTCAGTATACCACGACCCGTTCAACACAATGTGTTTCATTTTGCGATAAGCAGAAAGGTTATGAATGGGCTGACAAAAATGGTTTGTTGCTGGCTCGAAAACTCGGCAAAGATGGAGTACCCAGATGCACAGCATTCCATCTATTTCTGTCAAGGACGCCATTGTTACCAATGATCCTGATACAATAAATTAGGTTTTTGAACAGCTTTATAGTAGCTGTTATACATCTCTGGCTACTTACAGTCCAGTTAGAACCAAAATGCTTGGAGATAGATGTACTTGAAATGCTCTTTCTGAAGAGCAAGCAGATGCACTTGATAACCCTATTGCAGAAGAGGAATTGCTGTGGCTACAGCTCCGGTCGGGTTACAGTCCAGCAACCCTTGAGGCAGCTTTCCAAAGCCAAAGCGACCATGAAAATCGATCAACCCAGGCACAAATCTACTCAGCTGTCCTTTACCCCAGTAACCGAGCGAGAATGGAAATGATGAAAGCATTCCACCTGGTCGGCTAGTCCCTCTTTCAGCAGCAAAGCTTCCCCATCTGATTGGAAGACGCAGAGAGTCACCTCTTAAGAACGTTTAATTTCATGTTCCCTAAATGCTTCCCTTATCCATCAATTATGAAGGGTTGATTAAGTTGATTGATGACACGGAGAACAAGCCTAGGAACAAATACTGCGACTGCAAAGAAGAGCAACTGACAGTCTAATCCCGAGCATGTTTACCAAGAAGCTCAGCCTGAGCAACTTGATGTCAATTCCCAATTGTCCTAAATGTTCAGCAGTGCTTGATTAAGGCCATTGTCCATAATGAAGAGGACAGCCTTTGTAACTTATCCAATATCAAAATAAGCTCCAATAAACAAGAGGGAAAGACAACAGAAGCAGCCTTTGAAAGGCACAGCCCACAGAATGATTCCTGCTACTCCCCAGAGGAGGGGGAGATGAGTCGGGGTGATAAGTGACCCCTTACTGAGGGGAACAGAGGCAGCAGTGTGTGGAGGAAACACGATATTAGGGGAGGTGTGCTGTTTTCTGGGTGCAAAGATTCACGATGTGACAGAGAAGTTGCCAAGTCTTATAAAACCCACTGACCACTACCCCTTCTTTCTGATTCATGTGGGTTCAAATAATGCTGCCACACACAGCCTGCAACACGTAAATAAACAAACAAACAAACAAACAAACAAACAAACAAACCTTTATTGTCACTACACCACCTGTGTGCAGTGAAATTAAACGAGCCCCCCCTCCCCCTCTCCACATAAACATAGCAAGGGATTATGAGACACTGGGCAGGGGGCTGAAGAGACTTGGGGCACAGGTAGTATTTTCATCACTTCTTTCTGTTGAAGGTCGAGGCTCAAGAAGAGAGAGGAAAATATTTGAGGTAAACCACTGGCTGCACAGGTGGTGTCGTTGGGAAAGGTGTAGCTTATTGGATTGTGGTCTCTGCTTCCTTGAGGAAGGACTTCTGGCGAGAGATGGGCTGCACCTCACAGCAGTTGGCAAGAATGTGTTTGCCAAGAGTCTTGAGAATCTGATCAGGAGAGCTTTAAATGAGATATTGAGGGGGAGGGAGAAAACAATATGAACGACAAAAGAGTACTCGTTAATGGTTCCCTGTCATCCTGGAAAAAACTGACAAGTGGGGTGCCGCAGGGTTCTGTTCTGGGCCTGTTGTTGTTCAACGTCTTTATAAATGACTTGGATGAAGGAATTGAGGGGGTGCTCATCAAATTTGCAGATGACACCAAACTGGGAGGGGTAGCTAATGCCGCAGAAGATAGAATCAGATTTCAGAATGATCTTAACAGATTGGATAACTGGGCACAAGCTAACAAAATGAATTTCAATAGGGACAAATGTAAAGTTCTGCACTTAGGCAGGAAGAACCAGATGCACAAATATAGGATGAGGGACACCTGGCTTACTAGAAGTACATGTGGGTCTTGGTGGACCACAAGCTTAACATGAGTCAACAGTGTGATTCAGCAGCAAAAAAGCTAATGCTATTCTAGGCTGCATCAACAACTGTATAGTGTCCAGTTCAAGGGAAGTGATAGTACCACTCTAATCTGCCTTAGTTAGACCTCACTTGGAATACAGTTCTGGGCACCATAATTTAAGATGGATGTTGACAAGCTGAAACATGTGCAGAGGAGGGCAACCAAGATGATCAAGGGTCTGGAAACTAAGCCTTATTAGGAGTGCTTGAAGGAGCTGGGTATGTTTAACCTGGAAAAGAGGAGATATGATAGTCATCTTCAAATATCTTAAGGGCTGTCACATGGAGGAGGGAGCATGCTTGTTCTCTCCTGCTCTGGAGAGTAGGACTCAAACCAACGGCTTCAAGTTGCAAGAAAGAAGATTCTGACTAAACATTCGGGAAAACTTTCAGACGTTAATAACTATTCAGCTGTGGAACAGACTCCCACGAGAGGTGGTGGACTCTCCTTCCTTGGAGTATTTTAAGCAGAGGTTGGATGGCCATCCGTCATCTGTCAGCTTTAGCTGAGATTCCTGAATTGCAGGGGGTTGGACTAGATGACCTTGGGGTCCCTTCCAACTCTAAGATTCTATTATTCTGTTTCTTCCCAAGCAGATCAGGAGGAGGGGAAGGTCTGGTCTTTCTGTGCCACACAAGGACAGCGAAAGGGATTTAACCTAGTGTGATGATCCGGGGTGAGGGGCGGGGGATGCTGCAAAGCAGAGGATGTACTCAGATATTGAACATGTTCATCCCCATTGCACAAGCCCAACCTGTGCAATCCCTGGCCTGCGTGTGTTTTACAAGCCTAAATGTGTGGAGCCAAAGGCCCTGCCTCTTTTCTGTTCTATGTTTCATTTTGTTTTACATCAGCACCACTTGCTTAGGGAACCGAAAAGGGATGGGAGAAGTTGCACATTCTCTAGTGAGGCTTTTTGTTGTGTTTGCATAAGAGCTGTGCAAAGGTTGTGAGGAAGGCAGAGGCTTATTACACTGACGAATTCTAGTAAATCCCCACCTTCACACCATAAGGGCACAGACGTAGCAGCAAAGAACAGAAGCACATTGTAGACAAAAGCCAGTTGTTTCTTCTCTCCAGGGAAATCTAAAAATGTAAAAATAGTTCAGATGGATTGTGCAGGGGTTCATCTAGTGTTCTTTTTCTAGGCATGGCCAATCAGATGCTTCCTGGGAGTCCATGAGCAGGGCAAGGCAGCGACAGTCCTTCTCCATTGTTTGCATCCTCCCAGAAGCTGGGATTTTGAGGGTGCTGCCACTGGAACAAGGAAGGGCCATTTAGCTATCCTGGTTGTTAGCCACAAATAGACTTCCCTCCCAATAATTTTTTTTAATAATCTTGTTTTAAGGCTAGTGGTTATCACCATGCCCTGTGGCAGTGAATTCCATAGTGATGCGTAGTTAGAAGAAATTTGCCTTTTTAGCCTTTCTGAACCTGTTATCAATCAATTTAAATCAGGGGTCAGCAACCTTTTTCAGCCATGGGCCAGTCCACCGTCTCTCAGACCTTGTGGTGGGCTGGACTATATTTTTTTTTTTTGGGGGGGGGAATATGAACGAATTCCTATGCCCCACAAATAACCCAGAGGTGCATTTTAAATAGAAGGACACATTCTACTCATGTAAAAACATGCTGATTCCCGGACCATCCACAGGCCGGATGTAGAAGGCGATTGGGCTGCATCCATCCCCCAGGCCTTAGGTTGCCTACCCCTGATTTACATGGATGGTGACCGCAGTTTTCGGTGGTTCTCACTTCTGCCTAGAGTATTAATAGCACACGGTGCATCATATAAGCTCAGTGTTTTAGGATAGTCCTTTGCCAGATGCACATATC
The DNA here is from genome assembly GCF_964106645.2 of Podarcis pityusensis. Taxonomy (NCBI): domain Eukaryota; kingdom Metazoa; phylum Chordata; class Lepidosauria; order Squamata; family Lacertidae; genus Podarcis; species Podarcis pityusensis. The sequence goes on along the minus strand of NC_138035.1, from coordinate 34,334,265 downwards.
CATTCGGAACAGGTGTTCACACAATGGAGGAACTCGCTCCTCTGCTACAGAAAATGAATGATAGGTGCTAATTAACTAGGTGTAATAGCTCTACGGAGCTCCATTGTTGAAAAAATACTTTACAATTAAACTGTAATCTTCCATCTTCAAACAAAGGAGGACAAATTATTCAGAATCGAGCCAGGCACTGGAAATATCAGGAGCCGGAGAATTCCTGCCAATCTACATATTGTAACAAGGTAGTGAACATAATTTGCATTGAAATAACATGAGCATGGTGGGTGCCAACCTGCTGCAGGAGGACATGTTGCTCATGTTTTGTGACATGTGAGGAAAGATCAGTGCACGCTAATGACCTTGGAGAAAAGTAACACAGAGATGCTAAGGCTGCCATGTTACTTAGGGATACTCATGCTTTTCTGTGCTTATAATATGAGGCAGTGCAGAGTGCTGGCCCTTGCGGCAACCACTCCCAGCTCCCATCAGGTTGTTCAGAGTTCTGACTGGCTGGACCATGTATCAGTAACAAAGCCATTATTGGCCTCACAGATCAGCTTTTTCAAAAAAAATAAAATAATTTACAAGCACATATGAAGGGGTAGTGCTGTGTGTGTGTGTGTGTGTGTGTGTGTGTGTGTGTGTGTGTGTCTGTGTGTGTGTGTGTCTGTGTGTGTGTGTGTGTGTGTGTGTGTGTGTGTCTGTCTGTCTGTGTGTGTGTGTGTGTGTGTGTGTGTGTAAGATAAAATTCTAGACTGGATTTTCAGCCAGTGAAGCAAATACAACAACTTATAGTGAAGCAATGATGGGGAGAAGCAGAATTCAAACCATAGGAGAAAAATCTGCTCCTGGAGGGGGATATGTTTGCATACAGCCTTAATTATGTGCTGAATGAAAAGTGCTTCCTTTTCACCTGATCCTGATCCTAAAAGCAATGCCTTCAGGTATGGGAATGCTCCCCCAAACAGTATCCTACAGACTAAGATGGCAACAGCTTTTAGATTTCCCTCCTTATTTATTTAATTAAAGTCTTTTTTACTCCACTCGTCTTCAGGCCATATATCTTCGGGTGAAATACTAAGCGTGTCACGTTAGAAGTTTAGTTGCGAGTTGGATTCACTTCAAGGCAGCGGGGAAGAAAGAACCACTTCTTGAAGATAGCTGTGCCACAACGAGATAGAGAAGTTTGTAGGGCTGGTCCCAGACGATTTCCCCAAGACAGTGCCTCCTGTGGCACATACGGAAGTCAGCCTGACTGACAGCTGAACCTTACTTCAACTCTGGCAACAGGGCAGCATTCTGTTGGGTAGCAAGCTAGCTTAGGAAACCTGAGGCACACACAGAGCTCTACCTTCCAACAAAAGGGGAATAGTCTGGGGGATCTGAAGATGAACATCTGCTCTTCTATCCAATTTCTTCTAGCTAATGTTTTGGCTGGCCCTGGAAGCTGAAGTGCAGTGAGCTTTCTGCTTTCTGCTGTGTCTCCTAATATCTGGAAAGGAACCTTTTGCATTTCCTCTGGGACTGAAGTGCACGGCTTTCCTCTCCACCAGGACTCCATGCATCACGCTGCTGCTGCGCCCCGTCTGACATTCCACTGCAGAAACCTTGTCACCCGCAAACAGAGATGTCAAAGGAATGCATATGTGCACCACCTCAGGTTTCAAGTTGTCGCTTTGGCACTAATTTTGGACACCTAAACTATTAGTTTGTTCCACAAAATTATACTTCTGATGGATGCAGTTACACCCTCAAAACATGCGTTTTATATTTGTTTTTATTATTATTTTAAAAATGTGCTTAATAACAGCCCTTCATATCCATATTTAGGTAGAAAATTGCACAGTTCTTCAGAAGCTGAAAGGCTTTGGCAAAAGGGTGGGTGTTCCATTAAGACATCTCAGCAAGCATTCCAGGAAACAAAGAGTTATAAGGTACAAAGTGATCCAGGGCTTAAATGCAGTAGTCAGATCATAGCTTGGACTGAGGTCCTTCATCCTTCAGTCTGAGGTGAGCCTCTCGCTTCAAAAGGGGGGAATAAAAAGTAATGCAGAACAAAGGTCTCCATTAGAGCACTATATGGGGATACCATACCCTCCAACATTGCTCAGATGAAAATAAGATCATTTATCACTCCCACCCCAACCGACCCTCCTTGAGCCCCCATTTTTTCCTCTCCCTGCTCCTGCAGAGCATTTTCTATCAGAAGAATGGTGAGTGCCACCACCACTAGACCACTGGAAGATGTCACACATGCATTCCATCATCCTGAGAAAACTCGTCAATTCCAATTTTAGTTTATTTTATTCTTTGGCAGATTTACGAAAAGAAAGATGACTTCTCCAGGTACCTTCTAACCATATGAATCCATGATTGTAAAAGGAGACTGAAGTTAAGAAAAGCTTAGGCATTTCCAAATAAATAGGCTGTTGGCATTTAGACACAACCTAAAGATGTACTTGCCCCAAATGCCTTTCCAATGCCACATTACCTAATGACACAATGGCAGCTGGTGATAGTTGCTGTTGCCAATGATGCAGCTTCTACTAATTCTAATGCAAACATGGCTCCAAAGACAAGAACACCCATTTCAGGAGTTTGTGGACTGCACTGTCAGTGTACCTTACTCGAAAGCAGCCTCTAGGGTTGACTTGGACTAAGGATAGAAATTATCTCCCAAGTCAGATGAGTGTAACAGGTTGACAGTGCTGCAGGAAATACCAATCTGTTAACAGGTGCCGGTTTTACTGGCTTGTAAGTACAGCTGTCTTATTATCCCTCTGGACAACTTTGGGAGAGATCTAGCTGACATTGTTGAGGTCACAACCAAAGGACAGTAGGAACATGCAAGCTCAGAATAAGGACCTTTCCCCCTATTACTGATACAGTTTTTATTTAGATTCTGAACTAAGGGGGGATAGTAGAATGCGAACAGCCTACCAACAATGAGGTAAACTTGTTTTGGTGTCAGAAAAAACCCTCCGCTGATTTACGGTATTTATCTTTGGGTCCACCCAATGCTTTTTGAGTGCACCTCTCTTTATTAATGGTATTTTACTTCTGCTATTCTGTTTTAGATTGGAAACAGCCCAAGAAATGCAACTCATGGCTTATGAAAGAAAGCAGCAAAGCTGGAACAACCTTTGATAAAAAGCAATATGCTCAAAACATGCTGGGTAAATTTCAAAACGCACATCAGCTTTCTATAGCACCTGTGGATATTTTCCTCCTTCTTCCACCTTCCCCAATTGGGGCATCTTTCTTGTTTTTGGACTGCTCACTTCTTCCGCAGTGAAACCTCATGGCAATTCCCGAAGGATTTGTTTTGGGGATCATAGCTGCTGAAAATATATAGCTCTTTGTGGTCAGCTTTCTCAGTTCCTACTGCAGATCTCAGCTGAGCTGCATAATTCTTATACTCCTCTCCTTTGGCATTGCCTTGAAATCTCCTATGAACAAAGAAAAAACAAGAGAACAATAAAAACAAAGGGGAAAATTAGAGGGTGGTGTGTGGACCAGTCCCTGAATGTAATTGCAGAAGAGGAAAAAGAATAATTCAAGCAGAGTTTTTAAGTAGATTTGTTAGATTTGCAAGTGCCTTTCTGTAATGTGCCCCAGAAGCAGATCTCAAGGCAAAGCAGGTGGCAGATTTCCAGTGCCATTAGAGGTGTCCAAGCAGGAAATAAGACAGATCTGGCCCATGGGATACAATGCACTGGGATGTTCTCCTGCACAAGCCCTACTGAAAGGAAGGAGAGTTGCATAAGAGCATCATTGTGCTCCTGTTCATTTCTAAGTTGCGTCCTCGGCAGAAAGTTGAGCAGAATGGTACTGGGTTCCCTTCAACATAGATAGCACCTTAAATATGTTCACAATGGCTCAATCAGAAGAGCATCTAAAATGGTTACTGTGTGTGAAGAAAGGAAACAAAAAAGACTGTTCAACCACATCCGTTAACCCACTCCCTCTCTCCCTTTTTTTACATTTTTGTTTTCATGGGACTTTGGTAAAAGAGGATCAAATCCTATTTGCCCAGGTGTCATTCATGGTTAGAATCAATATGTGTCTTTAGTGGCAATTTCCAGAGATGTCAGTCAAGCGAACCTCATCTACCATAATAGCATAAAGAGTGGTTGTGGTTAAGGCAACTGCCACAAAGGGAAATTTGCTCCCAAAGCCCAACATGACATTTTGTGCCAGACATTTAGAATGAACAACGGAAGCCTCCTCTTCATATTCCCCTCGCTGCGCCTGGAGAATTAGAGTGGATTCCCAGTCCCCTTGTGTTGACAAAGAGAGGCTTACTTTTTCTGAAATGTGGTCCTTGACAGCCGACTTCATCGCATGAATTGCAATAAAGTTTTGCTTTCCCTTGACACCAGAGTGACACCCAAAGGCCATTTGGGCTGAATGATCTGCTGTATCGTCCCCTCACACCCCCCACACCCCCGGGAAGTGAGTGTGCATAAACAAGCTCCCCAACCAAAAGTGGCAGGCCAAATTCATTCAAGATCTTTCAGCTTGGTTCAAAGGAACTGACACATCAGAAATGACAGGCTATCAATTCTCGATACATCTGTTTGGGCTACTAATGGATTTAGCACTCTAGACATTGATGGACAGCTGCTGTATAACATCTTACCAGCTCAGAGCCGTAGCTCAACTAAAAGAGTTTCTAGGCCTCAGCCTTGGGTATTTGAAAGTCAGGGTTCTTGCAGAATGGGGGACACCTCCCCCGGGGATGTATGAGCAACTTTAAAGGAAGACAGAAACTAACCACAAAGCCTAGTGTTTGGGTACACATTTTGACCGGGACAACTAGCAAACTACAGGCCCATCCTGCTCTCATTCTCCCTAGTGTTGCTAACAGAAATAGCATTCTGAGCATGATGATCAAAAGCTGGGCACCAGAGTCACTCTAACAGGGCATTCCTAAATATTTAGGAATAATGTATACTGCCACTGTATATTGGAAGATCGTTCGAGTTCTGAAATGTTTGAGTTCCAAGGCTCGGTTTCCGGTTGGTTGCAAGAGCTTCTTGCACTCAAGTGGAAGCCGTGTTGGACGTTCGAGTTCTGAAGAATGTTGGAAAACCGGAACACTTACTTCCAGGTTTTCGTCGTTTGGGAACTGAAATGTTCGGCAACAGGGCCGTTCAAGTTCCAAGGTTTGACTGTACTGTAACTGCTAGGCATTGGGTGTGTGGTCAATATCACAGCATGTTGAGAGGGGACATGTAAACTCTCATGGCCAATGGTTAGGGATGATGGGAGTTGTGGCACAACAAGACCTGGACGGAACCAGGTTGGCTTTAGAGTTACACAACCGGCTTAAGAAACCTACAAGAAGAAAACAGCCATTTCCCCTCTCTGTTCAATCCAGATGCTCTTATCAGCGGGTGAAGGAGGACTGGCCTGGAACTGGCTTGGAATCTGTAGCGAGACTTTCACCTTCAGCTGCAGTGACCCATCATCCGCAGGCAATGCAGTGATACACACTCGGTCTACCACACCCATCTTAGCCCCTGCAAAAGAAATGCAGATCAAAGATTCCACTTTTCTGAGACACTCACAAAATGACAAATATGAACAAATACATGTTCATGTTGTCTTTCCCCCCAAGGATTAGATAATGAACAATTAAGCAGCTGAATTAAGGGGGATGTGAAGAAAGTATGTAAAGCTTTTCACCTTGGTCATTGCTTCCTTCCAAGTATTTATACAGTTTTGCCACGGCTTCAAGACAGGCCGCATCAAATGTTTCTCTGGTGTGCTCGATGGTAGCAAACTTTCCTCCTTTGTATTCTTTTTCCTCATAGTTCGGCTTTTCCCCCTCATGGGAACACAAAAGTTAGATAATAAATTCCTTGACAGGCGCAACCCATGCATGCCTTCACAAGGCAAAGTTGATTCCTGCAGCACCACTAGGCAGCCCTGCTATTCAAAGACTATCTATCCCTTCAAGGAATAGAACAGATGCTGAAAGTATGGCTGTAGTATTCAAAGTGTAGACTTCATTTAACTAGAACAACATTGCGCACTTTGTACTTTAGCCTGTATTTAGTATCATTTAGTGAGGAGAAAGCACATATCTTAAGCTCATTCATGGGGGTGGGGGGAAGGCTCATCCAATTGGCAGATGACACCAAACTGAGAGGGGTAGTTAGTGCCACAGAAGACAGTATATATCAGTATTCAACATGACCCTATCCTAACAGATTGATGAACTGGGCCCAAACTAACAAAATGAATTTCAGTAGGGACCTAGGCAGGAAGAACCAGATGCACAAATACAAGATGGGGGACACCTGCTTGCCATGAGTACTTGTGAAAAGAATCTAGTGGTCTTAGTAGACCACAAGCTCAACAGTGTGATTCAGCAGCAAAAAAGCAATGCTATTCTAGGCTGTATCAACAGAAGTATAGTGTCCAGTTCAAGGGAAGTGATAGTAACACTCTATCCTGCCTTAGTCAGACCACACTTGGAATACTGTGTCCAGTTCTGGGCACCACAATTTAAGATGGATGTTGACAAGCTGAAACATGTCCAGAGGATGGCAACCAAGATGATCAAGGGTCTGGAAACTAAGCCTTGAAGCACTTGAAGGAGTTGGGTATGTTTAGTCTGGAAAAGAGGAGATATGATAGCCATCTTCAAATAAGTATACAGTATATGGAAATTTAACTGGTGAGCCAATTGCAGCATTGGAGAGGCAGAGAAAAGGGAGATGAAATTTTCATTGGGACCATGAAGTGGATACAAAGGATTAAACCCCTTTTGGCAGCTGTCTTGTTGGGGAAAAAAGTACACAATTTCTCTTTTGGCACCCAGAACTTCCCTACTCAAAAAAAAAAAGTAGGGAGGATCCAATTGCCAAAGCAAAAGAAATGCATGGGAGAAGGAAGAAGAAGAAGAAGAAGAAGAAGAAGAAGAAGAAGAAGAAGAAGAAGAAGAAGAGGAGGAGGAGGAGGAGGAGGAGGAGGAGGAGGAGGAGGAGGAGGAGTTTGGATTTGATATCCTGCCTTTCACTCCCCTTCAGGAGTCTCAAAGCGGCTAACATTCTCCTTTCCCTTCCTCTCCCACAACAAACACTCTGTGAGGTGAGGGGGGCTGAGAGACTTCAGAGAAGTGTGACTGGCCCAAGGTCACCCAGCAACTGCATGTGGAGGAGCGGAGATGCGAACCCGGTTCCCCAGATCACGAGACTACCGCTCTTAACCACTACACCACACTGGCTCTCAAGGGAACTTAAAATCCCCCTCAAGGCTGAGCCAAGACATTTTACTATCTGAGGCATCTTTTCCCTGTTCCAGTTATACAAGTTGACTGGACTGGCAATGAAGGCAGCAGGCCAGATTAGGGGCCCCAGGAGAGGCTGTGTGCCACAAAAAAGGAAGCAGGAGGAACAACCAGGAGCTACTGGCCCCTAGCATCTGCCGCCTGAGGCAATTACCTCATGCTGCCCAATGGTAGGGCTCGTCGTGTCTCCTTTCCATGCTTGACCTGCCCACAGCCCCTCTCCCCAAGTACTTTTCTCTTAGGCAGGTTCAGTTTGGTATTCTAACTACATCTGAGGGGAAACTGCATGGGCAGAGAAGTTATGCAGTGATCAGCTGCGCACAGACCTTGGTTCGAGGAAGGTTCTGCAGTGCAAATCCACACACCCCTTTTGTTTTTACAAATGCACCTCCCATTTCCACATGATTGGGGCAGTGCCATGTTTACACACACAGAACAACTTCAAACCTGTCTAGCGTGGCTTTATGCCTCACTCTGATCTACTGCACAGGGCATTGCAAAGCTAAACCAGCAGCCTAAATTCTTTGCACGAAGGATGGGATGCAAACGGTAACAAATAAGTGGCAGATAAGAACATGCAAATTAACGCAGAACAGAGTGCTGGGAGAAAACACTGCCAGCTGTGAAACAGCAGGTGACTGGCATTCTTTCCTTCGGGGAAGGAAGAGTTATGACCTTGGGTAGCCATAACGCAGCTTGATCTAATACCACATGCCACAGAGCACCAGCACTGGGATGTTCACACTCTTCAGACTGCAATTAGTTTCATACAGGGAAGACAAAATGCACATTATAAAACAAACCATTTCATTTCTACTGAATGGCTGTGGCCACAAGGCCACCCCAGGGAGCTATAAGGGATTTAAGATATGCATTTTGCCATAAGTACGCCGTGTAAAATGCTACACACAAATAGCAAGATTTCTCCACAGATAATTGTGAATAATTCCCTCCCCCCCCACCTAAGTGTCACACAACTCCACTCCCTTAACAGCATTTCCCAGGGTAGAGAAATGATATACTGTGAGGTGTATTTCCACCTTGTTTTTTTTTTTTTAAGTGAGGGCTTTCTGCTTTACCCATCTGCATGACACACAAAATTTGACAGGTGCTGTCTGTCCAGCCCTACATTTCTGTGCTGAAAAAACAAGCATTATTTCCATTAAAAAGGGGGGCCTGACAGCAGCCATGATATCAAAGGTCCTTGCTACTGGCTGCATAGGGGCAGGGGGCTCTTGGGATGAGCGAATCAGCAAAAAGATGCAAAACTTCCAGGGATGTCTCAGTGAAAAAAGGCACACAAAGACTTTAGACTCTCTCTGGAAGATGGGCATGTTGGTATCTTTTGGAAGGGGGGATTTATCCCTTCCGAGAAGAGAAGGCCTCAAGATGGGTTGCTAATTCAGATCTCTGTGGCACATGATTCAAGAGGGGCACCTCCTGTAAGGGCTGCTGGCATAATAAGAACAGAGGAGCCTCCTGGCCCATCTAGTCCAGCATCGTCTTCTCACAGTGTCAACCAGATGCCTGCGAGCAGGATCTGAGTGCAACAGCAATTCCCTTCTCCTATGTTTTCCAGCAACTGGTATTCAGAAGCATTACTGCCTGAAACAGTGGAGGCAGAACTGTCTGATCCTTTTTTCTTTTCTTTTTTTTTGAAGCCACCTACGTTGGCTGACACTGCTACATGTTGTGGGAACAAAAAACCACAGAAACTTTGTCTCTGTGTGATGAAGTCATTTCTTCCATCTGTTGGTAGAGCATGAGACTCTTAATCTCAGGGTTGTGAGTTCGAGCCCCACCTTGGGGAAAAGATTCCTTCATGATTGCAGGGGGTTGGACTAGATTACCCTTGTGATCCCTTCCTACAATTCTATGATTCCGTGAACTTCAGCTTCATTGGGTAGTCCCGAGTTCTAGTATTATGAGATGTCTCCCTATCCACTTCCTAATCGTAGAACTGTAGAATTGGAAGGGACCCCAAGAGTCATCCATTCCACCTCCCTGCAACTGAAGGAATCGCAGCTAATCTGAGGGTCTTCGTGGTGTTTTTGTATGTCGACCCCCGCCTGTCATCCTGGTATGGTCTCCCATCCAGATCCTGACCAGACCCGGTCCTGCTTAGCTTTCCAACAATGTGGCTGCGTTAGGTGCCAAGTTCACAGACCGGGACATGTTTCCACAGGCCCTTGTGTGGCGCGCGCCTCCAATCGCGAGGCGCTTCGTGCGGCGGCATTCCTAGAAGCAAAGAAATAAATGGACCAAAAGTTCATTGGCAAGCGAAGCGAAGCCACCACGTGAGAGTGACGTGGGTCCAAAGAAGCCGTCTAGCTGCTAGCAGCAGCGAGTGGCAGACCTTCTGCAAAGCCAAGCAGCGCTCGACAAGCCTCAGATCGGGGGGGGGGGCAGCAGCTCCACTCCGTCCCCCCTCTCCGGAGGGCGAGGCGAGCGACCCCCAGCGCCGCCTCCTCCCCGAGACCGGGCATCTCCCGCCTACCTGCGTCCACCTGGTGTGATGTGGAAACATGCTGTGCTTTTGGTCGGGTCAACGCCGCGCAGCAGGCTATCCGCTCGGTCGGGGCTCTAGTATTTATGCCGTGAGAGCAGCAGCCCTTTTCCTGCCCGGTTGCTCAAGAACGGAAAGCGGGCGGGAGAGGCACAGCAGCGGGGTGCGCCTCCTTTGCCCAAGGACCGAGCGCAGCTGCCCTTGGAGAGAGAGGCTGGGGTGTGGAGTGGGGGTTGCGCAGGGCAGGTGAGAAACGAAGGCCGCCAAGCTTTCTTTGTCCATTGCTGGGCTCCTGTGCCATTACTATTAGCAGCAGCTTGGCAGGCAGAAATAAAGCGGGTAAAGCTTCTCCTGGCACAACAGTAGGGGTGACAGGGTAGGACGAGGACGCCCCGGAGATCAAGGTTCAAATCCCCGCTCAGACATGTATCCCAACCTCGGGCTGGCCATAGTCTCTGAGCCAACCTGGCAGGGTTATTGTGAAGATCAAATCAGGAGGAGCCAACTCGGAGGAAAACTGAGCTGTAAATGTAATAACTATAATTAATATTATTATTTATTACAATTAATAAAAAAAAACCCTAAAGCGATGGTGGAAAGGAGCTCCGATTTCAGTGTTCCATACTGCCGTCGGGAGACACAGGAGTAGGATCCAATCCAAAAGCTGACAGGTAGGGGTGACCTGATGGCTTTGATCTCCCTCCCCTGTCAGAGACAGTATGCTGGGAGTTGCAGGAGGGGAGGAGTGCTGCTGCCTGCTAGGTCTAGCTTGTGGGCTTCCCACAGGTATCTGGTTGGCTGGGGATTCTGGACTAGATGGGCCTGATCCAGCAGACTCTTCCTATGCTCTTAGAGTGGTTTCAGAGGTTACAAAGAAATTACACAGAAAGCCTGAGCAAGAATTAGCATGGAACCAAGTTTAGTGTGCAACCACGTTGGCATGAGGTGGTGGTAACAGCACGCCTGAATGCATATCACTGCCTGTGTGTACATTGTTAGAAGGTGGTACAGGGCCCCTGTGCCCAGATCTTTTGTACTAGGCATGCCCCAAATTTCCTGCCCCTTTCCCTTTTAAAAACTTGTTTTTGTTTTTTTAAAAAAACCTTTAATATGAGACCCCAGCCACATGCCATCCTTCTTTTTTTATATGATATTTATTAAAGTTTCAAATAAAAGATTACATAAATAAAAAGAGAAAAAGAAAAAAGAAAGAAAAAAAAGAAAAAAAATACAAAATACAGAAAAAAGATAAAAAACACTTAAAAAACACATCAATCTTTCCGTGCCTTACATTTCATTTCCTTGCTTCCCTGACCTCCTCACACCTCCCTTTTTTGTATTCCAGTTCTATTAATTAATTCAGCAATTCCTTTCCCTCTTTTTTTTGTCTTAATCCTTTAACTTAATATATTATAACTTTAGATTTTCACCTGTTAACAATCCGTTTTTACATACACCTTAATAACATTGCTGCTAAAACCACTTAACTTCATTCTGACATCATTCTAACATTCATTAATTTTGCAGTATTTCTGTAAATAGTCTTTAAATTTCTTCCAATCTTCTTCCACCGACTCTTCTCCCTGGTCTCGGATTCTGCCAGTCAATTCCGCACATGCCATCATTCTTTGCCCAGAGACAACTGTACATATTAATTTATATATGCAAAGATCATACAAATTTGTTCCATGGGCCTCTGCTGCAAGTACACTTCTGGGTACTGTGTCACACATTGTGACAAATGCATGGTGAGGACCAATGGCCAGTTCTGGCTCCTTCATTCATGAATGTTTCTTGTGGCAGGTGTGGGATGGAATATAAGCTGTCAAACACAACACTTCCCATTTGCTCAGGGGGATTTCCCATTTGTGGACACAGGGGGATGTTACTCCAACCAGGAGGACTTCCGGTCACACCTGGTCTGGAGCATCCTCCTCTTGCGTGTGACCAGGTAGATGGGCATGACCCTGTGAGACCCCATAAAAGGGCTGGTCACGCAGCCATCTTCCTCTTGATGCCATGCTCTCTTGACTCTTGACTCTCTTGACGCCATTTTTTCTCTTGATGTTGTTTTGCTGTCTGCTGGCTCCTAGCCAGCAGCACATGAGCTCAATCCCCATATGGGATGAACTCAAACTCTCTTCTGTAACTTCCAGCTAAAGCCTGCCTTCAGGGAACCTACTGTGAACTGAATGTGAGTAAACGTCTTATTACTTTTAAGAGAAGACTGTTGTGTCATTATTCTTTTTAAGAGGGATTAAAGGGGAATTTACCAGGAACAATCCCAGTCTGGAGAAGTCAGATTGGATTGCTTAAGTAGAGAGATTCAAACGAATCTACCAATTAGCTCCCTGCAATATACTGGGGAATGTACTCTGCTACTGACTCACTAGCGTGAGTGAGAAAGGATAATATTTCAACAATATATCCTCTCCTACTATCTACAACATTCCCACGAATATATGCAAATACCATGCAAATTTGTGCCATGGGCCTCTGCTGCAAGCACACTGCTGGGGACTGTGTCACACACTGTGGCAAATGCATGGTGGGGACCAGTGGCCAGTTCTGGCTCCTTCATGCATGAATGTTTCATGTGGCAGGCAGGTGCTTGTTGAGTATATGCAAGCACACATGCCCTTTTGGTGTACATTAAAAACATATTTGCATGCATATCTTAAGGGCATGATGTACATGCCAACAATCGCATGTACAGTATAGTGGTCTGGGGTCATGAGGGGTTGAAGGGTCCCTGTCTCCTAGAGCTGCCCAAGCAGCATGAAAGGTGAGGTTTTTAACCACTGAGATGAGGAGCCAATTGGGAGTGAAAGGAGATGAGTCAGCTGCTGAGGACTGGCTCCTAGGGTCACTCTGGAGAAGGCACTTGGGAAGAACACCAAGCTAAGCATTTGGGAACACTGAAAACTCAAGGTTCTGCCATTTCAAGAGAAAGGTGTGGAAGTTCCATTACCTGCAATGGAACTTCAAGGACAGCACAATTTAAGTCACCCCAAAAGAAGATATCAGAGCATTCCAACTCATTTGCCTGTGTACGTGCACAGAAATAATAGTTTTGGCAACACAGCAGAGATCTGCATTGATCCATTGCAATGCATCCCTAATTGCTATTGTATAATTATAAGATTATTGTGTAATTTTAGGAGATTGTATAATCTTGGAAGGGGGCTTAGCTGTGGCTACCATGAAGGGACCGTGTGTCAGTACATTATTGGACATATAGCAGTTTAGTTCAACTAAAATCTAGTTGTCCCCTTTCACTTCCATGCCCCTATAATCTCAGCTGCTGGACATGTTTATTACAAATCTGAAAAGATTTAATTGTGAAATTTCCCCACCAATAAACACGAACACAGGAAGTTGGCCCATAATACCAAGTCATACTGTTGCTCCATCTGAGTTTAGTGTTATTCACACCCACACTTACTGGCAATGGATCTGTAGATAACCCCAAAACAGGGGTCTTTCATAGCCCTTCGTGGAGATGCCAGAGATCGAACCTGGAACCTTTTGCGTGTGATCCATTTGTTCTGTCACTGAGCTGCAGCCTTCTCTGCCACCCCATAAAAAGGAATTATGGTATTATAACAAGCAAGGTATCACTTGAAATATGGGGCAACTACAATGAATACACCATTGAGTTTAGCAAAGGTTGCACAAAGTCCTTGGAACAAAATTCTGATTCAAAGACATCCAGTCTCCCTCTCCTGGTTTTCTGATTTCCTCTCCTGGTTTCCTCCCACATCGGTCAGCCAGCATTCAAGCGTGCTGAGCATGCTCATTTCACATTGGCATGTTTTGGGGTGGAGGTGCGACACTGGTGCCTAATCTCAGCTACATCTAATACAACAGGAGTGGGGAGCTATTGCAGGCATACGGCCTTATGGGTAATTTCCGGGGACCTGTGGTTGGCTGGGCCCGAAGCAAAAGTGGGTGGGGCAAAATAAGTCACCTACATTCCAGCCACTCAGAAGGCAGAGGTTTCTGCACACTCTTAGTTTCTCCATCCTCTTTTCAGGCAAGCAAGGGGCATCGTGACACTTTAAGGACCCGTTCCAGCCAAGCAGAAGCACTTGAGGAGGACACAAAGCAAAACCGATGAGGGGTGGGGCCTGGGGAAAACCTTGAAGACCAGACAGAGAGGTCTGGAGGCCATATTTGGTCTCTGGGCTTGAGGTTCCCCACTCTTGTAATACATTATTTTGTGCCTCCTGCGGGCAACCAGATGCCAATGGGAAGTCTACAAGCATGACATAACTCCAGAAACACCCACCTACCAATTCATTCTTCCAAGCAGAAGTTATTCTGAGGGATACTGCTTTTGATTCTGGGGGTAGTGCAGAGCCATCGTGACTAGTAGCCATTGGTCGCTTTAGTCTCCCACTCCCCAGGGCAAATATCCACGGGAAGTGGTTCCGTTTGTGCTGCACATATGAAATGAGTGAATTCACAATCTTTTCACAGGCACATTGGCTACAATTTATTTGGTTTCAAGATCTTTAGAGAGAGAACATCTTTTTTATATTAGTGCATACATTGGATTGGCTCTGAGAAGACGGACTGGCAAAAGCTGAAGTTTCTAAGGGTGAAGTCATGGAGGAAGTTGAAGGCCTGATGAGTTTCACTGAGAGTTGGGTTGGAGCTGTCAGTGGGTTGAAAGATATATATATAGGCTGGAGAAGGCAACTGTGTATCTAGGTTGCAAAATCATTAAAAGGATTTTTAAAAGGAGTTCAGGGAGATGATGGTGATTTCCTTTTGTATGTCTGCCTTTCTTTCAGCACCTACTAAAGAAAGAACCATACTGTGAATTTCACTAGTCTTTTGAGAGAATATAAAACATAAAAGTTTAGTCCAAAAAAGAAGCAAAAAGCATGCAAGAGATGCTAGGAGAGGAAACTGTTAAACTTTTTTTTTTGTTTGGATTGTACTATGCGTACAAGACAACTCTCTGTATCATTATGTTTGTACTTTTCATTTCATACTGGATCATTTCAAATGGAAGCTTCATAATCCTTAACCAGAAATTCTCAGTCTGTCTGAAAACTACCTCTCCCAAACACCCTCTTCAAATACGATTCTGAAGTAAGAAAGCTCAAATTGTGTGCTCAGAAATAAGCCTTTTCTTTCAGACAAGGAATTGAAGGAAATTATTTATACATAGGAGTTCTAGGGATATATAGGCTGTAGGAAGCCGCAGCCAAAGGGGAAAGAGAGTGGGCAACATTTTGACCTCCAGATGTTGCTAAATTTCCACTCTCACCATCCCTGGTCATTGGTCATGTTTGCTGGGGCTGATGGGACTTGTAATTTCCATGCTTGCTTTAGACAAAGATCCTTTTGCAGATACTAGGCTGATCTGCAACTGCATGCATGCCACTACCTATCAAACACTTGTTGTGTACTGCTCAACTTTTTGTGTACACAGATTGTAGACATGTTGAACGTAGCGTGTAAACACCCTTTATGACTGCCATTCATGGGGAAGAGAGAGAAACCTTCAGTAATAATATTGCACACATTTTCTTTTAGTCAAAACTTCCTTTTATTGAGCTTTCTGATGAGGACCTCTGGAATAGAGATTGAGCAGCATTTCATCTTGGAGAAGAGCTAATTCCACTGAAGATGCCTTCTCATGTACCTCTTCCTCCTTTGCTGAAGCGATACCCTCCTCAGATGGATACTGCCAAGCCTCTGGCTCCGCTGGGCCTTGTAGCGGATGGGGAAGAGGTTCCTGCTCATGATACTGAGACGCTCGTTCAGCTCTGCCAGCCTCTTCTTCATGGAATGTACTTGCTTCAGGAGATTGTCAATTGCTTCAGAGATAGGCCGGAGGCTGCCGGTCAAAGAAGATCAATATTAAGAATGTATACAGATCAGGATTATTATGGCAGTTCACTGACAGTTTTTCTCAGTACGACTCAACACAGTCAGCACAGTTCAGAAGCCTGCGTGTGTGTCACAACTGTTGTGATGATAAATAATCAGCGTGGTAGGAGGCTGCCGCTGATAGGAGGTGATCGAAGCCTTTTGCAGTGTTAGTGTTAACAATGATTCCTCCCCAGGGATCCATCAAATCTCATGCCTACTGGACCTAGCCCAGCCTTACTCGTTTTTGCTACTGGGAGAAAAGCAATAGGACCCATTGAAATTAAGGACACATCACACATTAAGTGCCCTCAGCTGCAATATGTACTTAAAACATGAGATAAGTATGTAGAAATATTTTAAGTCCTGCCGGACTTTTTTAAGGCTGTAAGGCTGCAATCTGATATGCCCTTACCCAGGAGCAGATCCCATTGAGATCAGTTGGACTTCTGAGTAGACATATTGTGACTTGACCGTAAGAAGGGGGCCTGAGGCTTGCTCTGCCAGTTTGCAACGCTTAGGATGAGGCACACCAACAGTTGTGTTAAGGCATCATCAAGCAAACTGTTATAACGCTGCAGAAAATAGTATATACCAGCAAAAATACTTAGATCTAGCAGCTTCGTCTGACCAAGTTTGAGAAATCCACTTCAAGGTTGGGATAGATGGTGGTGATTCTTCAATTAAATACCCTAAAAGTAGTAATTATTTATATAGTGTTGTTTGCAAGGTGGTTATATGAAAACTAACACTCATCCTGTTTATACATTTTTCTGTTGGTCATTCATTCACACACACTCCTCTTTTGAATACATTTCCCCATCACTTTCCAAACTGCAAAAAATCCAGTTCTTCTTTAAAGTTGATGTGTTGCACTTGGGTGACAAAGCCCTTTAATCCACTTTACCTGCACAAACCTAAAGTTCCGGAAGATGCTAGAATCAATCCTGCAGAATGGTGGTAGCCTGGAGGCAACCTGAGTGAAGCTTTGACTCAAGGACATTTTGGAACACAGCGCTCTTAGGCTGCAATCATTCATTACCTCAGAGTAATTCCAATGGGACTTACATCTGAGTCCTGCTGTTAACCACTAGCCTCTTAAAGGGCAGGCCTAGGGATGTCTACTTTGCATCAGCAGTAAGTCTGAATTCGGAGGAATTTCCTCCTTGCTATGGGTATAAGCCACCTATGAACACAGATGCAAACAGAAACTGCTGCTAAAAACATTTTTGCTCTAACAGAAACAACATTATTCAGTGTAATCATTAGAAAAAATATTAGCACCAACATTTATTATATATTTACGTTGACATTTCTTCCCATATAAACAGCCCATTAGGGACATTTGAACAGTTAACTACCACTCACGCTAAGTTTTACACTCACTTTTAAGAGCATGTTGTCCACATGGGAGTCTTTCACGCTCACAGCTGATGCCATAACTAATTCAAAATATAAGCAAGCAGATCTAAAACATTCTGGTATCTTTCCCCATTAAAACCCACTTTTTATTGTTTCTGCCAAATATAGGTAGGGTTAATTTTACTAACTGCTTTGTTGAAAATGGGATGGGTTTTTAAGGACATTTTGCTCCCCCCTCTCCCCACCAAGCTCTGCTTCAACTTTCGCCATCATATCTGGATGATATATAAAAGAGAATATTTTTGCCTAAAGGGGAATAGGATCGCCCCCCGCCTTGAACTGCATATCAGTTATTAAACTGAAATGCTTGAAAACTAGCCAGTTTGGACCAATGTATGAAATGTGTGAAACATCATACTCATGCTTATTCAGGTGTAAATCACAGTGAGTTGGGACTGAGGCTCATGACACCCATATTGTTGTTTAATGCAGATAGCTTTCTGTACCTCCATGAATCTCTATTCCAAGTCACTGCCTTCCCTCTCTTTCCCCTCCCTCAATCCAGAATTTATCATGCCCTCTCCTTTTCAGAGTGTCCCTGGTATGAGAAAAAGTGGGCTCATCACTTTGAGAGTTGGTCTGTATTTATGCTATCGGGTAAAAGAAGTTGGGACAACCCAGGCATATTTCTTCCCTTTCTAGTGAGTCTCCATCACTAACAGAGTTTTAAGGCTAAAATCCTAGTTGCTCATCCCCTTTGGGGTATAAAGAGTTTCAACACTGGGGAATTCTCTGTTCCAGAGAAAGCAGAGTGGAGAAAAGGCCAGCATTGCTCTCGTATTCTTACCTGGAAAGTTCAGGCAGGAGTGCGTCAGGGTGACTCAGCAAAGAGTGCTTCATTTGCCAAAAGATGCTGTTCCCCCACTTCTCCAATGTGCGCGTAAAACTCTTTATGCCTTGGATATTCACTTTATCTGCTGCAATATCAGCAGATATTCACGTGAGAATGAGGGGAAAGAAAATATTCAGGGAGGGAGAAGCAAGTCATTAATCAGTTATTTTATCTTCCAGTACACCTAAATCTTCATGGATTAAGTATCACTATAAATATACACATGTTTGCGTGTAATCCAGAGGTATGTGTCTGTGGGATTGCAGCCAGGTGCACAAAATCTGGCACATTCAGTTCCCGAAGATTGCTTTTTGCTTTTTTCAACACCTGGTTTCTAGTCCTATGAAAATGGAGAAATTCTCAAATTCTCTCCCAAGAGAGGCTCACCCTTCCCATCACTGACGGCTTCCCTGGTGTTCAAAAACCTTCCTAAATGTTGCTCTCACTGCTGCTTATATTATTCTATTAATATTTTGTCTGCTCCTCGCTAATGTTTTAACCCCCACCATTCACAGATTTGTATTTCTGAATTTGATATTTTTCTTTAGCTACATCTCTGAACCTAGGTGTGTTTACTTAGAAGTAAATCTCATTGAGGACTGTAGCCTAATGACTTTACTTGTGCAATCACATCCCACAAATAATAATTGCAACTGATACACTATCTGGGGTAGTAAGCGCATTCATCCAAAGATAAAATTCTGTGGTGGAAGCATGTGACTGTACTTCTTCTGCAGGACAGGTGCTGAGATCCCCCACCCTTCCTTTAGGCAAAACCATAGTACTAAGACTCATTCACAGTCACCAGGTGGCACTTCAGCTCCCAATACCTGCATGTACACAAATACTGTAGCATTGTATATTTGGCTTCCTGTAGTGTGAAGGGTTGCCATACATCCATAATAACCAAGATTCGGTTGTCAGAAACATATGTCAGGGCTGAAATGTCTGGGAAAAAGCTCAACAACTTTTGTGTGTGGATTTTCACTTTTTGAAATATGGCAACCCTACTGGTGAGGAACTCAAGACTGGGCAGGAAACTAGAATTCACACAAGCCTTTATCAGAAACGTTCTTCTTCATATTAAGACGGTGTTATCAGTGCGCATGGGCGCCTTGCAGAGTTAGAAAACTAAAAGTGGACAGGCCCCTGCCTTCAAGGAGCTTACAAATGACTCCTGCCTCTGCCTTGGCTTGCTAGCACCTCTTACCTCCTTCTCTGTAATTCCACTCCTGAATGTGATTCTGAAATGCCTTCTGACAGCTGCTGCTGGGCAGGAGGTGGAAGAAAAGGAGAAGTGTCAGGGTGCCAACAATGGGCACAACCAGAGCTTTCATCTTTGTGTTCCTGTTGTAAGAAAAGAATAAAACCTGCTTTGATTTCCTGTTCTTTCAGAATCAGTTTGAATGTGCCAAAATAACACATGGTACAGCCCTCACTAGGCTATATCACTATATACAGCACCAGGTGAGGAAGGCATGTGTTGAACAGCCCTCCGAAGGAACATAGGAACTTGCCTTATACCAAGTCAGCCCATTGGTCCATCTAGCCCAGTACTTTCTATTGTGACTGGCTGCAGCACTCCAGGATTTCAGACAGTGGTCTCTCCCCACCTCACTTGAAGATGCTGGGGATTGACTGTGGGACCTTCTGCATGCAAGGCAGATGCTCTAGCTCTGAGCTATGGTCCTTCCATGTACACTCCCCATCTCTAGAAAAGTAGCCAGTCAGAAAAAAGCCTTATCCATGACAAGCTAGTTTTCTATGTGCAGAAAAGCAGGGGAGCATTCAAGCCTTCAGTCCTTCCTATACAGCCTGAAGTGCTGCTGTCCAGACAGGACTGTGGCATGTGCTGTTTCTGCATATTCAAAACAGCCCTCACATAGGGTTGACAGTGAAAGGAAAGAAGCCTTTGAATGATGTGCATCACTCACAGGCCCCAAAAGACTGTAATGGAGTCTAGGCAATCTACTGAGCATTCATCCTGATTTGCTTGCATAAAGTTTACATAGAGGTTAGATCCTATCTGGTCTTTATTGAGCATTCATTCTGACATTTTTGCCAGGAGATTATATGACTATATGTATCTAACTTACACTCGTCCTGATTTGCTTGTGGGCTGCTTATATTTTGTCCTGTTAATCATGGTTCATTCCACACTTTTCAGCGCATTTCCTTATCAGTTTCTAAAGTGTGAGAAGTCTAATTCTTTTTTTAAAGTGGATTTGTTGTACTAGAGCGACAGAGTGCTTTAATCTGCTTCAGTTGCACAAACCTAAGCGCTCATCCACACTTTTGTTTGTCCCATGAAGATGATGATGATGATGATAATGATAATAATAATAATAATAATAATAATAATAATTGTTACTTATACCCCGCCCATGTGGCTGGGTTTCCCCAGCCACTCTGGGTGGCTCCCAATAGAATTAAAAGCACAATAGAACACCAAACTTCTCTAAACCTGGCTGCCCTCAGATGTCTTCTAAAAGTCAGATAGTAGTTTATTTCCTTGACATCTGGTGGGAGGGTGTTCCACAGGGTGGGTGCCACCACTGAGAAGGCCCTCTGCCTGGTTCCCTGTAACCTCGCTTCTCACAGGGAGGGAACCGCCACAGTCTTTTTCAGACTCCCCACTGTCCCTGGGAAAACCTGCTGGCTACTGTTGAATCGGAACAAGGGGCTGTAGCTCAATGGCAGACCACATGCTTGTATGTAGAAAGGCCCCTTACATCGCTTGCATCTCCAGTTAAAAGGGGTCTCTAATAACAGGGCCAGGGAAGACTCCTACCTTGTGACCCTGGAGTGCTGCTGCCTCTTAGAGCAGTTAGTCCTGGGCTAGCAAGACAAGCATGAAGTTAGTTTCCTATGTTAGCACCTTCTGTATGTCAGAGTCTACTTTGCCACGCAGATCTCCCTTGCTGGACTGGGGCAGCAAAGTGTGCAGCCCAGTGAGAAAAAGGTTCTAATTGGCAGTACAGTGGTACCTCGGGTTACAGACGCTTCAGGTTACAGACTCCGCTAACCCAGAAATAGTACCTCGGGTTAAGAACTTTACTTCAGGATGAGAACAGAAATCGCGTGGCGGCGGCACAGCGGCAGCGGGAGGCCCCATTAGCTAAAGTGGTGCTTCAGGTTAAGAACAGTTTCAGGTTAAGAACGGACCTCCAGAAAAAATTAAGTTCTTAACCCGAGGCACCACTGTATTACCACCGAACAACAAACATGTGCTAACATGCTAAATCTGTTAGGATTAGCATGATGAGTTTAACAGGAGTTTAACAGGCACTTCTCTCCAACTTCATTGCAATATGAATTTCAGAATGACACATCTGCTTGCTGGTGTTGCAAGGAGGGAGGATCCCCAGAGGGCCAAAGAAACAGTGCACTTGTTGTGTAAATAGTAATGGAAGGAAATCCTGAGCTGCCTGGGGACTGTGTGGGATGGGGAGGGGAAGTTTAACTGCATCTCTCCCTGCCAAGGTCGGATGGAAACGACCTCACCAAAAGGGATCCTTGCCATTTTGGGGGAAGCCTCCACTAGCATGCAAATAGTAGCTTTAAGTCATGGATGAGTTAAATTAGCCGTCCCCACTTCTCCCAGTCTGGAGGGGGGCCCACCCTGTGGAACACCCTCCCATCAGATGTCAAGGAAATAAACAACTATCTGACTTTCTGAAGGTAGCCCTGTTTAGGGAAGTTTTTAATGTTTGGTGTTTTATCACATTATTATTATTATTATTATTATTATTATTATTAATCTTCTGTTGGGAGCCGCCCAGAGTGGCTGGGGAAACCCAGCCAGATGGTGGGATATAATAAATAAATAAATAAATAAAATTAGCAGGCTTCCCTTTCAAAAAGCATGCATTCCTCCAATTAACATGGCATTTACTTGGGCCTTAATTTTATCACCCCAAGGAAGTTCGCCTGGTGCCTTCACTATACACCTTTAGGTGCCAGGCAAAAACATTCCTTTTTAACCAGGCCTTTGCCTGACTTGATTGACATCCTATACCCTTTTTAAAATGCTGGCTCTTTGCGGTTTGTTTGTTTTTTAAAAAATTGGATTGTTGTTTTTGTTTTGATTTTATGTATTTGATATTTTATGTGAACCGCCCTGAGACCTTCTGGTATAGGGCAGTATAGAAATTAATTTAATAATAATAATAATAATTAGAGAAGGGGCAGTAGCACCTGCCTTGTAAGTAGAAAACTCAAGGTTTAATCCATGACACCCCACCAAATAGGGCTGGGAATGTCTCCTGCTCAGTGGCGGTCACTGGGGTAGAGTGCTCCCCTGCCCTCCTGCCCCCCCCCCATTTTGCTGCTGCTTGGTGGGAGGGAGAGAGGGAGAGGCACCGGTGAGGCTGGTACTGGCCTTGCCACTCCCAATGCTGGTGACGTTAGGCCAGGTGAGCTGCCCCACTGCCTTGCCAACTGCTGTATGAAATCCTGGAGAGCTGCTGCCAGTCCGTGTAGACAGTCCTGAGCAAGGTGTACTCAGTATAATCTGCTTCCTGTGTTCCTTGCCTAGACTTCATGAAAATGCCAGAAAATTAGATCCTATCGGATCAAGGTTATTAGATGAATTGGCATAAAGCCGACAATGCCGTTGACTCTGTTGAGTCTTAAAAATGTTCTTACGACAGAGAAAGGAGAAAGTGGCTGGCAAGCGCCGTATCGTTGAAAGACTTGGAGAAATAAGGCTTCCCCTTTAATTCAAGCTTGGCTAAATACATACTTGTTTACAACAGAAATGAATAGACTGAATTCTTTTTAAAGACAAATGTACGAAACGGAGAATGCTTGACATGTCTTCTGAGAAGATACAGCTACAATTCATTTTATCCTGGAACAATTTAAATCCTAACTGTCAAGTGGAAAGCCATGTTTTATTGATATGATGAGGGTTTTTGGATTAATCTGTCAGTTCATCACAGCGAAACTGTTTATTTGTTAACTGGAAACTTATATATTGGATTAATCCATCTACAAGTGTGTATTGGCTGAAGAAAAAACAACCACCATATCCCCCCCCCCCGTATTATCTGTTTTTCTGATACGACATTCTGCGTATAAACAACCTTTAAATGGAAAATAAAGGAGTCTGAAGTTCACTTGCTTGGCCTGACTCTCTCCAACAAAAAATGATCCAATAAAAACAAAGCCTCTTAGCATTTCATTCTACTTCCAGTGTTCAGACTCTTGAGTGTCATTGTGTATGTCACCAAAACAGCACCAGCAGCATACAAGGAGATAGCAGCTGTAGGCCTGGGGGGCAACCAAGGTTTGCAGAAGTACAAATCAACGGGGGGGGGGGGGACGGGGACAAAGGGAGACCTTAGAACAGCCCAGTGAGGACTGAGTGTTCCATATTTGTTGAATGCTTATAGAGAGGTGGGGGGGGGGTGTCAGAAAATCAGGGAAAGGGAGAATAGAATGAAGTGGCTGGAATCCTGTGGCTCTATGCTGCAAGATTTTGTTGCAGGTCTGAAGGGTTTATTTTATGGCCACATTCACAACACGTATCTACCAAATTTTGCACTCCTAACAGTTTTGTGCCTGGGGCAATTTCCCCTGTGGCCCCCCTGATGTTAGGCCACTGGCTGTACGCAAACTAGACACCGTCAGGTCTGATTCACACAAAAGGGAATGAAAGGAGTTGAGGTAATACAAGCAGAGGCTGGGCCTATGGGAAAACAGTCCTATGACTGATTCACTGTGTGCCCCATTTTGCTTTACAAATGGATGTTTGACCACAGCCTTCCTCGAGTTGGTCAGGTGTTGTGCTAATTTGCTTTTCATTAAACTGGGGAGGATTTTGTTATTGCTTTGAGAGGGCTAAGTCAGTATTGCTGGCCATCATCCATAAGGTTTATATCATGATTAATCAGAATTGCATAGTTTCTCGTTTGAGAAATGACTGACAAACTAATAAAAAAAATGGCAGAGACACAGAATTCATGTATTTCAGCTGCTTGGTCTTATGATAAACCCCTGAGAAAATTCAATTACCCTTCCATTGAAGTATGACCTTCATCTCCTAACAGCCTGGGAACAGCTCCAACCCAGCCACTTGGTACCCTTAGGAATTAGTCGGAGTTGGTTCAAATACGAATAAATCTGAGTTCATTTCCATATTTAATGAAATATAGTTTCCTTCTTGTTTTATGTGTGTTAATCATTGTTAGGTTAACACTGCTAAGATTAAAATGATGCACACAAAAAAAGACTCCGATCCTATGGCTGTTCAAAAAGAAGTCTAGCTGAGTTCAATTTTTCAATCTTAGTTTTGCAGTCCCTCCTCCCTTTCAAATGTTTTAAGTTTTACAATTTCAAATAAACAGGTTTTACATTACCAAATGGACAACACCACCTCTGCCACCGCAGTGTGGCATCCTTTTCCATCCATGCAATTCTACCCCATATGTATATTTTTAGACATAAGACCCACTGAGCTCAAGTACATGTGGATAGAATTGCACCGTCAGTCTACACCAGAGATGGGAATCCCACGACCATGCAGACATTGTTGGACACCAACTCCCATCATCCTCAGCCAGTGTGGCTCAGGACTAATGGGAAAAGTAGTCTTTTCACCACCAACTGAAGATGTATCCGTTCCACCTGGCCTGCACAGGTTAATGAGATGCCTCCTCCATCACTTTATGACTATGTTCTGTGCTGCGGCCAGCTATATTTATGATAATTACAATAACGGTGGTTTTTGTTGTTGATGTTTTTATTTGTGTTTTACTGTAGACTGCTTACCAGTCTGAGAATTCTTGTTGAAGGGCAGTTCACAATTATCACCATCATAATTACCCCCCTCCTTCTCCTAAACTTACTGTCCCAAATGCCTGGTTTTCAGGTAGGCTTGAGCCCCGTGGCCTGCTATTCTACAAATTAAGGCACGCAAGCTGCACACATTTCAAAATGGGATGTTGGTGTGGGGTTTTTGGACCAGTTCCACCCACCCAACAACAAAATTCTTCCATACGTATAGTTCAGTTCTAGAACTTCAGGCCAAAAGCAGGAAGGAGCCTCATGCATATGTGCCCCTCTTTCAGGTAAGTTGCTTTAAGGCCAAGATGATATACGTATATAGTCAACGTTAACCTGAGGACTGATACTGAAAATTGGTGGCGGCAATATCACAGTATTTAAAACAACAATGTAAACATGGATAGGGCTGCATTATTAAACTGTTTAAATAAAATATGCAAGAATATCTTCTCTAAATACTTGGAACCTGCTTACGACTCTTTCTTTCTTTCTTTCTTTCTTTCTTTCTTTCTTTCTTTCTCTCTCTCTCTCTCTCTCTCTCTCTCACACACACACACACACACACACACACACTTTTACTCTCTATGATTTGCTGGAGATTTTTTTTCCTGAAGTACCAGCCGTACCATATTTCACTGGTAATAATATTCTCACTGACTTTCTCTATAAATTCTTATTAATAATTAATCTCTCCCCCTTTCCCCCCTCCAAATAAACAGTTTTTCCTTTTAAAATGAATTCCGTAATGAAAATGTCTGATCAGCCATTCCCAGCAGAGAAGGACCAAAGTATGTAATATCAAAAGGCTGAAACGGCAGCACAAATCTCTGAGGTCAAATAGACCAAAGAGGAGGATGCACCCGCTTTTCGGCAGCTTCGGTCCTATGAGACGAGGTGACTTTGATCTTGCTTCGTTTAGGATATGAAAGGCAGCAATAAATCCCCTCACATCTGGGGATCCAAAACCTGACCTTCTTGATCACAGGTTCTATAAAACATAAACTGTAAAATTTCAAACACAAATCCCAGATGTTGCATTTTCTGGGTCTCCTGAGACCCGTACCTCCTCCATTTCCCATATTATCATCCTTTGAATTCCTATTGATTTTGACGTGTAACATTCTTTACCGCTGGCGAGACAACAGTATTGTTTATAAAACAATGCCATTTCCCTGTGCCTACTGTTTATAATTTAAGACTGGGGACAATTGTTTTGGTTGTGCTTATGTTTTCAGACAGCTGAAGGTAGTGTGACAGACCCCTTATCGCTTGTGGTGGCTGAACTCTTTTGTTATTTGTCCTTCAGACAAGCAGAGCTTGTGTCCATTTCTATCAACCCAGAGCAGGGCAGTGGCTTCCAACAGTCAGAGCATGGACTGATCCAGTGGCCTGGACCAGTTGGGGAGCTGTCCAGCAGAAGCCAGAGTTGGGCTAGGCAAGATTATATGTGGGACTTCTTAGTTGCAACAGCAGCTAAGAGGCAGAGATGAAGGGGTTTCATTTTAAGGCTTGCCTCTTCCTCCAAAGTAAATACACATTGAAATACTTTATTGTACAACTTGTATACAGTGAGATTACACAAGCACCCCCCACTCAGCTCTCTTAGTCTTAATTCCCCTCGTTTACTGACGGACACCTACCAAACCCGAAAGTCAGTTGCCCTGTTGTTATCTTTTCATTCAGCAGCCTAACAGCCCATGGATAGAAGCTATTCTTTACCCTGTTGGTGTGACTAATCATGCTTCTATATCTTCTGCCCGAGGGCAGGAGATCAAGAAAGTGCCGGCCAGGGTGTGAATCATCCCTGAGGATTTTCCTCACTCTCCTGGGGAAATTAATGCTTGCCTCTTCCTCCGAAGTAAAGCTGAGGGGCAGCAAACCTTGGGCTGTTGAGCAGACATTCTCATCTCAGGTCTGGGCTTTTGGCATGAATCTGTCACCACCTCTGCCCCTACTGTGATGCTGGACCAGATATTGGGGAAGGGCCCCATCAGGGTGTATTGGACCCCTCAGTGTCACAGCTTTTGAGGGCCAGGGTGTCACCAAGGATGGTAGCCTCAGGCTGTCCCTCAAGGGGCATTAGAGACATAGGCTCTAACCTACCTTATACCAAGCCGGAGTGTCACCCATCTATCTTGGTATTGTCGACTGGCAGCAGCTGTCCAGGGTTTCAGGAGATATCAGAGGTTAAACCTGGACCTTCTGCAAACAAAGCATGTGCTCTGCCACTGAGCCACACCTTCTCTTCATGACTCCAGTCTATGCCCTGACCTGCGGGCGGGTGTGTGTATTTCCTGACACTGTGAAAGGTGAACAAATTTCCCCGTGTGACTGGAATCCCTTCAAAAGCCAGGTCACCTTGACATTATCAGGTCACAGGTTTCCCTATGCCTCAGACAGGGAGGCAGACACATGTTCCATGCAAATGCATGAGAGCCAGTGTGGTGTAGTGGTTAAGAGTGGTAGACTCCTAATCTGGTGAACCGGGTTCGCGTCCCTGCTCCTCCACCTGCAGCTGCTGGGTGACCTTGGGCCAGTCACACTTCCCTGAAGTCTCTCAGCCCCACTCACCTCACAGAGTGTTTGTTGTGGGGGAGGAAGGGAAAGGAGAATGTTAGCCGCTTTGAGACTCCTTCGGGTAGTGATAAAGCGGGATATCAAATCCAAACTCTTCTTCTTCTTCTTCTTTTGGCTTTCTGTTGAGCTTACAGTTCTCTTCCCCCTTTCTACCCCATGCTCTGGGCTCGAGAAAGGGCTCTGGCCCCAACCCAAGCTCCCTCAGAATCTGTGCCTCTAGATCCAGCCAGCAGGACAGTCCAGTGTTTTGTTGTCTGCATCTACACTTTACAATCTCTTACCCCTCCCAACTCTCCTCTCACCACCCCTGCCCATTTTGATCCTCTTTCCCCATCCTGGGTGTCTCTTTCGATGGAGCTTGCCAACCAAGCGTCTTCGGGTGCAGTTGTTTGTTTCTTTCTTTAGCAGGAACATTTAACAGCCTACTCTCAGTCCAAAGAATCCTGGAGCGGCCACCATAGTTTCAAAACAATCACAACTGTATCAGTGAAAAAATGTTTGGGTTTGTTGGTTTGTTTTTAATTAAACCCAGCAGAATCAGCCTAAAAACAGCACTGAAGGTTAATTTCAAGATGTCACAGCTGAGGGAAGTGCCTCAGTCATAAGCATGCAAGTGGGTGTGTGGTCTCATGCTATGACTCCATAGCAATGTTCTCAACTATGTGTATAGGACACATAAACACAGTATCTTTAAAGCACATGCTCCCCCTCAAAGAGTTCTGGGCATTGCAGTTTAGCCCTCATGTGAGTTACAGTTCCCAGCAACCCTTAATAAACTACAGTGCCCAGAATTCTTTGAGGGGAATCACGTGTTTCGAATGTGCTTTAAAGGTATAGTGTGTACACAGCCATAGACTCTGGAGTATGTAGAGTTTGTACATATATAGGGACTGTGCAAATAAGGGGTTAGCATGGGGGTTGCCAACCCATATACCATGGCATCTCCAAAGGTGACCAAAGAAAAAAGAATAAAAATTCACAAAAACACTGACTTCATTTCCCTTGATTCTCAACCAATCTTGCCTCATCTACAAGCATGTATTTTATTAATGCAGTGCCTATTGGAAAACAAATGATTTCGCTGCCACTATATTAGAATTTCTCACTGACATAAGTGATAATTACTTCTTTTTCTCCTTCAAGCCATTCCATGGAAGCTAGTTAATCCAGTTGGCTCAGGAGAAGGGCTGACTGCCGAAGCAAGTCCACGTGAGAACATATCCTGTGGGGGGACTTCTTGAGCCAAATCTTGCTGGAAGGATTCTCATTAGCTCTGCCAAAGTTTGAATCAAGCCCTGCGCTTGTGTTGAAACAGAACAAAACAAAACACGGCTGCAGTGCTAGTCAGCGTTCATTCCATGTCTGGCGAAATGAATGGTGTTAAAATATGGGCCAAGCTAGACACAATGGCAGTAGATCTGTGAGATGAAATATGGATCTGGTGCCATCGCATTGAAAGGTGAGGTCAGCTTTGACCTCCTCCTCCTGCCCAAAGCTGACCTCAATACAGTCAAAATTAGCCAAAAGCGCTAATTCTGAGAGCAAAGCACGTGGGGCAGCAGGAAGGTAGGGGGCAGAGGGGGAATGAGTCTGAACTCTTCACATAGGCTCCTTGGATCAACAAATCCACCCCTAGGTAAACTATGGAACTCACTTCCACAGGACAGCTTGGAGGGCTTTGAAAGAGGATTGGACAAATTCATGGAGGGTGAGACTATCAACGGTGACTAGTCATGACGGCTATACTCTGGCTCCACGGTTGAAGGCAGTAATGGTTCTGAATATCAGTTGCTGGAAAACACAGGCGGGGAAGGTGCTCTTGTTTCCCAGAGGCATCTGGTTGACCACGGTGAAAAAAGGATGCTGGACTAGATTGGCCATTGGCCTGATCCAGCAGCCTCCTCTTATGTTTTTATGTTCTTTCTTCCTACTTGATTGGGGAAGTTTTATGTTGAGACATTGTCCTATCTACCAACATCGCAACTAGTATGGGCCTCTGAGAAAGAATTTGATTCTTTCCTTTGCCCAAAAGCCTCGTGTTGTCCTTTCAATTCTTTGAAATCTCCACCTCTGGCACCATCAGGCTCCATCAATGATCCAGCAGATATTTCTATGCGCCAAACCTGCCAAGTTCTGCCTAGTCTTGCTTTGGTCCACCAAATTCAAACACAGCTCAACAAATGACATACCAGATTCTACCAGGCTCCATCCATAACCCAAAGAAGTGAAGTCTCACTGGTTGTCTGAAATATGATGGGTAGAAACACACAAGAGGGCTTTCCTGACCACAGGACATAACTGTTATTATTTATTATTATTTGATTTATTTGATTTATATCCCTCCCTTTATCCAAATTTTGGAATGCCCTCCATAGAGAGGCCTGCCTGTCAATTTTACCACTTGGGTTTTGTCAGACAATTTAAAGGAAGATTTGAGGATGGAATAATGCCCCTTACGTCTGCTGAGCTGTTGCCATTTTTTCTTGCTCTCTTGCTGTCCATATTATTTCTACTTAATTGTTTTCCTTTTTATTGATGTTTTTAATGTTGTCTCCTGCTGAGGACCATTTGAAGGAAAAGTGGGACAGAAAAGTTTTCAATAAGCAAATGCTATTTGAAAAATACAAACAAACAGATGTAACCACCAACATGAATCTCTCCATCTCTTTTAGTCATGAATCCCACCATCCCTAAAGAATGTATGGGGAATTTGTCATTCCTACCCTATATCCTCATTTCTCACCCCCTCTCCTCACATGACATTCCTCTTCCATGTGATAAAAAACAACAACATCTGCTGCAACTAGACGTGTGTGATGCTCTCAGGTCACCAGGATTCTACACTCTGCAGCCAAATAATGCGCAAATATGTCAGTTCCCAGCTTCAGATTCCTCCCCAATTTTCTCTTCCCTATTTGCTTTCAACATTTCTCCCCAAGGTATTCTATTTCCAATATATTTTATTCCTACATATGACAGAGATAAGCAGAGACATAGCAAAGAGAGATTTTATGTGCATCTGTCTTAAATCCTTACGGCAAAGGGGAAATGTTCACCCCCTCAGTTTTCATCACCACAGAACTCTTACTCTCCCCCCAATACAGCTGCAGATATTCAAGGTTATTCTGTCCCATTGCCAAATATGGCCTTCATTTCCGAGAGGCTGCTATCTCCTGCAGCCTGATGAGAACATGCTGTACTTAACACAAGAATGTGAGGAAGTGAGGTCTGCTTTTGCTTGCTTTTGACTGCATCTATTGAGTAAAACAATACTGGGCCAGGAATAGTGGGAGTGTTGCTAAGGAAGGTTAAAGACCTTTAACTAGTTTTCAGTTGCTCAGATATTTGTAAACTGCTCTCATACAATTTTGAGCAAAACAGGAGAGCTTGACACACATTTCCAGGTTTTTCCACTGATTTAAAAATTGTGTTTGAATTAGGAGAGATGTGATTATAAGTAGCATATTCAATTGCTTCTGCTGTTAAAACACAGGCTGCTTCTGCACTTTTTTTTTTTAAGCAATGCCCTGGTTAAACACTTCCATCCAGACTAACTGAAGAAAGTTGAAAGTGGCAATATTTTTTTTCCTCTGGAAAATCTTCAGCCCCCTATTACTTTACATTATTGTGCTGGAATACGGTATCCTAATGCAGACTACTAGTTTAAATTATTGGTACACTGATAGTAAATACAAAAATAAATGTATCTGTGATTACTGGGTAACAATGGCTTACCATGCCATTAGCTTACCAAACCTTATGCTGTTATGCTGTTATAAGTAGTTAAAATGCATCATCTTCAGGACTGACATGCTCATGCAGAAAGTCTCAGGATCAGGCAAGAAGTCTCATTGAACTCAGGTAATTTGGTCCATATATGAATTACATGCTATTAGTAGAGTCCTTAGAACGAAGGGGAAAATGAATTTGTGTCACACAACTTGCTAAATAATATTGCACATAATAATTCAGATCTGATAGCAAATTAAGAATTTGCTGAATTGATAGATTTAATAAAGACATATGTTTCTACTCAAAATATGAAGTGAAATTTGTGCATGAAAAATTGTAGCTATTGAGATTTTAAACAAAGCTGGAGATACCTTTTGTGCCTTGGTCTTTAAAACTCTTTTGCCCAATTTTGCCCATAGAATTTGATGCAATAAAATTATATGCTTCATTGCTTATTCTCTGATTACTATGCTAAGCATATCAGGCTTTCATTTTCAATGATCAAGAGAGATAAATATGCCTTTCAGGCTTCCTGCTACATTAACTGTCTCTTAGTTGGCTTTCATTTGCAGAGTTTTATTGGGTTTTGTTTTTTAAAAAAAAGATTTTGAAAATGAGTTACATTGCATTAGAGAAAATGCAATGGTTATAAAAGAAGAAGATATAAGATCTAGATAGATTCACCTCTAGGTACAATTTGCCCATTATTCACTATAGATAGGTAGATAGATGATAGATAGATATAGATAGATAGATAGATAGATAGATAGATAGATAGATAGATAGATGATAGATAGATGGGGGTCTACACTAAAAGTGGGAAGTTGTCTTGGAACGAATAAAATAAGAATAAAATGAAGAAAATAGGATGACCTTGGGTCTATGCAGTTGTGCATCAACAGTACATAATAACTATATAGGTAATCTGTACCTTTCAGAGGCTTATATTGTCACACACAGAATATCCACACAGAAACAATTACAGTTATTTACTTTCTTCTTGCAAGAAACTCATCTTGCACTGCTTACAACTCTCAGCTTTTATGAACATTCAGTTAAGTAAGACTGAGCTTTTTTCAGATAGAGTCTACTTTCTTCTGCCTGGATTTCTCTTCTGGTCTATTTGCCACATTCAAATTTTGAGATGGTTTGTTATGTCGTGTAATCAGCTATGTCATTAGCTATGGAAGACACAAATTATTCCTTGACTAAGGAAAGGATGAGTCTACATGCAAACTTTACCTGGACTCCACAGGACAATCCTCCTGAGACGAGGCTCCCAACAAGGCTCTGTTGCTTCTCCTCCTCTTTCATTGCCACCCCTCTGGACCTCAGCTCACAATGAGTGACGTGTCCCACTTCTTCTCCCTAGTCCACATGTTTTCCCCAACTTTGTTTGGAGCTTCTTCCAGCTGCTCCTTTCTCACCCTCCCCTCCCATCCACCCATTCAAGCTGAACATCTCCCCAACATATGGGAGCCGTATGGGACCATAAACTTCTGACAGTGGCACTACAATGCCTTTTCAAAGTTTATTCTCCTGTTCAGCAGCAGCTTCTGGTCCATGGATCCCTGCTACCTTCATAGCCCCACAATTCTTTGGCAGCCAGTATCATTAGAATGTCTCTCTTGCTCTCCATAGTTTCCACTACTAAGTAGCTTCCCTTTGTGGAAGACAGAGATTTCTAGCCAGCAAGTCGTGAATTTGTTCCCCTAAGTTGTTTCTGTTGATTGCCAATTAATTCACTGCTGATTACTTCATCCTTGAGACATTATGCCAAAACTATTTCTGTCAAAGTAAACAAGGAGAGTGGACTTGGGTTTTTGTGTGCGTGTGTTTTTGACACGCATTCCCCTACTCTTAAGTTCCTGGGCTGCCAAGCTAAACACAAGCAGACCTAATCAATATAGTTGTATAAGAGACTTCCCAAGAAACATGAGGTATTGCAATCTAGTGACTGAACTAGTGGAGTCCTGGATTCAAAAGTGAGCCAGTACATTAAGATGTGCTGTGCAAATATGTACTAGCTGTGGTTTATAAAACAAGCCATGAATATTGTCTTGCATCATGGGTTGCAAAACACACTTGAAACAGTTCAGTGATCTTACTTTCTTGCCCAATATCCCTCCTGAAGCTTCCATTTGCCACATTTGCTATTGTTCAGTTGAATTTGGGGTTTGTTGTTTTAACCATTTTGATCTTTGTTTATGTCTTTTTAAAAATCTATAAGCCACCAGAAGTGTTGCTGTCAATATATTATAAATTGTAGTAATAATCAATACCCTTAGTCTCTCAGGATAAAAGTTAGTTCCCAAGATTCTGTCACACTCTAGTGTGACCAAGACCACAATGTGGGAGATCTTCTGAGATTTGAACTGACCTCTCAACTCAGACATTAATTTCACAATGGACGGAGGGTAATACAGCCCCCACCTCACTGTTGCTTCCAAGTGCAGCCTGCTACTTTCTCCCACATAAATGAATGATTGCCAATTGATTTTTACACGGAAAATAACTTTTGTAAGGAATGCATATAGGGACGAGAGCAAAACTAGTCCTATACTCAGGATGGTAAGTGGCTGGGCCTCCACTGATTCTGCAGGATGGTACAATGCAGAATACTTAGATTCACTGCACTCCAAGGGGACAACTTATGTAGTCTTCCTTCCACAAATACCACCTGTTATAATAATAGACATTTTGCTAGAATGCAATATAATACAATGCTGTTTTCATGCCTTACCTATGTAACTAGATCATGGTGATGTATATCTGTCATAGTGAGTTTAGTTTCAGAAGTGACTACATTTCAGTGGGTGGTGAATTCCTCAGGCAGTGTAAAACAATCTGATTAAAAAACAAATCCACTGCAGGCAACCGGCATACATAAAGTATGCTATAGACACACAGCACCCATGAAAATCATCCAAGCACCAGTGGATTTATTGGTGATATGGTTATTTGTGCCAGATGGGGCTGTCACCCATCCTTTGCAAATCTGTACCATGTTTTTAGACTGCTTTGTGTAAAGGCATATCTCTGTAAATGTCAGTTATTATTAATAGCCTTTAGTTGATGCCTTATGGTCTGAGAGAAGCCTTCTCCAGCCTGCTGAAGTTTTTAACAACAGCTCCCATTAGTTTCAGCCGTATGGCTGTCCTCACTGGGGCTGATGGAAATGGTAGCCCTAAACATTTAAAGGACACCAGGTTGGCACAGGTTGAACTAAAGAATGCTTGGTCTGATGATCTCCCCAAAGCTGGGTGCCCAGCTAGGAAGAAGCTCTTTACTGTGAAGATTATTGGGTTTTTCAAATCTACAGAGCACCAGGACACATGGTTTTGACCTTGTAGAAGTACCATTCTGTTATTACAGTGCTTCTCAGTAGAAAGATTGTTTTTCTCTTGACTTGGGTTATAAGACTAGTCGAGATGGCTATATGTAACCGTTCTGCACGTTTAGAGGTAGCAGGTCTCCCAGTACCTGTTGATGGGGAGCAACAATGAGAGAGAGAGAGCTATTGCCTTCATAACCTCCTTTTCAGCTTCCCAGAAGTATCTGGTTAGTCCCTGTGGGATACAGAATGCTGATCTAGGTCAATCTTTGTTCTGACCTAGCAGGACTCTTCTAACGTTTTGGGTTCTCTGGAGCCTTAGAAGCATAGAATTGTAGAGTTGGAAGGGACCCCTTGGGTCATCTAGTCCAACCCCCTGCAATGCAGGAATCTCCACTAAAGCCAACCAACCTCCACTTAAAAACCTCCAATGAAGAAGAGGCCACCACCTCCTGAGGGAGCCCGTTCCAGTGTGAGACAGTTCTTACCATCAGAAAGTTCTTCCTGATGTTGAGTTGGAACTTCCTTTCTTGTAACTTGAAGCCATTGGTTCGAGTCCTACAGTCCAGAGCAGAAGAAAAAAAGCTTGCTCCATTAACGAATGGATATCTATTGCACTCTAGTAATTGTAAAGCAGCAGACTAGTGTGTCATGGCATGTAATTTTGGGTCTTATACTTTGGATGAATAATGATATATATGATACTTTGCCACAGCATAGCATAGCACAGCATGTTCTGAGAACAGATTAGCATACCATATTGATTTTCGTGCTAGAAAAGAGGAATTTCACATAGTAGGTTTTGATGATATATACTTCTGATACTTTTTATAATATAATGTATTGTGATGTGGACTAGCATCAAAAAGTAAAGCATAGGATCAAATCACATAACAGCATTTTCCAAAAAGCTATTATTATTGAGATGTATTTCTACTGTCCCTGGATATGTTAGCAATTTAGGTTGCTAAGGCAAAGACCTGGGGGAAAAGCAAATAAATAATTTTAAAAGAAGCCCAAACAATAATCCGGATCAAATGGATTTCTCACAGCTGTTTTCATTTCAAAAGGGCAAACACAGTGCAGTTTTCTTCATCATCATTCTGTGGAAAGAAGAGCAAATAAATTCCTGGAAGCATCTTAAACTTCGGAAAACAGGATGAAGGCACTTGATGCAGCAGCAATGATGAAAAGTTTAGCCTTGATCAGCAATTTGTATGCTTTTAAGATTCATCCATGAGAGGCATTTACAGGTATCAGAAGGTGTGAATTTTTAAGATACATCAGCCAAGCAGTACTAGCTAAAACGGGCCAAAATAATAATCTAGCAGTATTAAAGATAGAGCTACATTACTCTGCATGGAGTATTTATCTCAATGAACTAATGTGCTTACACTTAAGAGAGTCTGCTATATTAACACCATCATTTTCATGTTAGCTAATATATTTTGGCTGATGTGCTAAAATTGCACAGCTCACCACAAATTAAACAACATGAGGATGAGTCCTCAGAACATAATCCCCAAATCATTAGCTAGCTGGCAAAGCTCCCATTAATGATGAGCGTTGCAGAATTTTTAACTCTTGTGCTGTGTCTTCCCCAGATTGGCTCCAGAGAGGGCATAAATATAATTCATGCCCAATATCCTTGATTTAATGCAGACTACCATTTTTTTGGACATGGATTTGTGTTTATATTGTATAGTACAACCACCTACTGTAATTCAGGTTCTTGTGATAGGAAGAGCTTAAACAAATGCTTCCTTAGGATACAGGACGGTAGTCAGGCAGATGATCTGTTTCATAAAATGGTGCTGGCATTAACATTGTCTTGTGACACCTTGTATTATCTTGTAACCTGAATGAGGGCCTACTCCAGGGGTAGGGGAACTTTTTGAGCCTGAGGGCCCTTCTGGGGGCTCATGGTAGGGATGGGCAGGGCCAGTCCACCCGTGAGGCAACTGCCTCAGGCAGCAGATCTGTCCCCCAAGGAATGCATCACCCAGTGCTACTGCAATGGCTGCTATGCTCTCCTTAGAGGCTAGATCTGCAGCCTCCTTGGCTGCCACCATCCCAGTCACATTCTGCCTCTACAGAAGCTGCTTGGCACAGAGAAAGCACTGTTGGTCTCCTCCCACACCTAGGAAGGAAATGGCAGGAATGCCCTCTGGGGTCTCTTGGGCTCTGCAGCAGAGTGGACCCCTTCCCCCACTGCTACAGCCTTTGATTCTCACCTCAGCTGCTGGGTAAGGTTGATTTGACACTCTCCTTCGCCCCACACCCCCATTCCCACTGTAAATCACCACTCATCTTTGGTTCACCTCAGGTGCCAAAATGTCTTGGGCCAGCCCTGGCCAGAGGCAAAAGTGGACAGAGCAATGAATGTAAGCTTCACCTTTGTATAATAGGCTAGGATCCCTCTCTGTAACAAGGGCATGGTAGATAACACTGGCCTATCTTACAGGACTAATGTAAGGACTGCATGGATAATACAGGTGAAACAGCTTTGTTCATTTTTATTTCAAAAAAAGTATACCCTGCTTTTCACCACATCTGTTTCATGAGCTAATTACAAAAAAAAGAAAAAAATAGAAACATACAATGTATAAAATTGAAATAATACCATAGAACCATAAAACTGTAGAGCTGCAGGGGACCCCAAGGGTCATCCAGCCCCCTGCAGTGCAGGAATCATAGTAAAGTGGTACCTTGGGTTAAGAACTTAATTCATTCTGGAGGTCCGTTCTTAACCTGAAACCGTTCTTAACCTGAGGTACCAGTTTATGTAATGGGGCCTCCCGCTGCTGCCGCGCGATTTCTGTTCTCAACCTGAAGCAAAGTTCTTAACCCAAGGTACTACTTCAGGGTTAGTGGAGTCTGTAACCTGAAGCGTCTGTAACCCGAGGTACCACTGTATCTTCCACACTGGGTGGTGGGGGAAGTAACATACTCCTCTACCTCAGGAGCCAACAGTTATGTTATTGCCACTCAATAACAGAGATGGGAGAGCAGAACCGGCGGGAGGGTAGCTGAGTGCAATAGGCCACTTTGAGAGATGGGTGAGGCCTCCCACACCTGACTTCATATGCCACTGGGCAATTTCAGCATCAGGCCCAACCTCCAAAGCAGGAACCAGGAGTGCACTTGCAATCATCACTTTGACAACACCCAGCTCCCTTTCCATCCCTAAACAGCCCCCTTCATGCCAGCTGAGCATCCCCAACTGCCTCTGAAGGATAAGAGCTTAAGAAGAGGCCTTCTGGAGCAGGCCAAAGACCCATCTAGTCCAACACCCCACTTTCACAGTGGCCAGCCAGAGGCCTCCGTGGGAAACCAGCAAGCAGGATCACAAGAGCCCTCTCCCCTCCTGTGGTTTCCAGTGACTAGTACTCAGAAGCTTTGCTGGAGGCAGAGCACAGCCATGGTGGTTATTAGTTTTGCTCGGATGCTTAATCACAGTCCTAAGCTCATCCCTTAAAGCAGCCCAGGTCTAAAACAGACACAATGGCTTGTTAAGGCAGCAGGGTAGGAAAAGTAAAGATAACGTCAACATCAGAGAATTTATCATTAGAACGGCACTCAAAGTGCACAGGCCGCCTGAAATAAAACCGCTTTGAATGCTGTTGAAATGTGCTGCACAAATGTATTAAATAAAAATACCTATATCCAGAGGTCACAAACAGTGTCCTCATCTAGTTTTACGTTGGCCAATCATGCTGGCTACATACTTAACCAAGGGAAGTAAGAATATAGCCACGTGTTAATGATACATTAAGGCTTTCAATTCACCAGGGGTTCTTTGAGGGACTATCACAATTATTCCTTTGTAGTTTACAGCCTCTGACAGACTGAAAATATCTCAGGATCTCCTGGTGAGTATGTGTCTTTCATAAGCATAATAGCTCCATATATTTGTCTGCTCCAAATGGTAACTATTCTGTGGTAAAGGTAAAGGTAAAGGTACCCCTGCCTGTACGGGCCAGTCTTGCCAGACTCTAGGGTTGTGCGCTCATCTCACTCTAGAGGCCGGGGGCCAGCGCTGTCCACAGACACTTCCGGGTTATGTGGCCAGCGTGACGAAGCTGCATCTGGCGAGCCAGCACAGCACACGGAACGCCGTTTACCTTCCCACTGGTAAGCGGTCCCTATTTATCTACTTGCACCCAGGGGTGCTTTCGAACTGCTGGGTTGGCAGGCGCTGGGACTGAACGACGGGAGCGCACCCCGCCGCGGGGATTTGAACCGCCGACCATGCGATCGGCAAGTCCTAGGCGCTGAGGTTTTACCCACAGCGCCACCCACGTCCCGCTACTATTCTGTGGACATAAGTATTATAGAGTATATAAACAACGTAAGCTAAATGACAATTTAAGAAAGCACTGAACCACAATCATATACACATTATCTTTCAGACGGAAATTAAGGGAAATCTTCTAAAATCAGTGAGACATTATGTTCTCTGAGCTCTTCCATATCCATATGCTCTCTGAGCTCTTCCACATTTGAGTCATAAAATGACACAAGAATGGCAGAGAGTAAGGATGGGATGGGTATTATGTAATAGGTGTTCTTGAAACTCATGCAACCTAATTCCATGCAGTACTTGTAATGAGAATAAGCATGCTGACTAGAGGAAAACATACATTTTTCCTGAAAGCAAAA
Source organism: Podarcis pityusensis (assembly GCF_964106645.2). Classification (NCBI taxonomy): domain Eukaryota; kingdom Metazoa; phylum Chordata; class Lepidosauria; order Squamata; family Lacertidae; genus Podarcis; species Podarcis pityusensis. The sequence goes on along the minus strand of NC_138035.1, from coordinate 34,295,228 downwards.
AACAAAACAAAAAACACCAGCCAGAATGCCGAGAGAGCTTTATGTCTGGTGCACCTTCTGCGGGAAAACAAAGTTGGATCCCATGTTAACACTTGAATGACAATGAGACAATTATTGTGTAATAAAACTAATGTGAAATAGCCTTTCTCAGCCTGTCCACATCCCTTATCTCCTTTTTATTTATTCATTCATTTGGGACTGATTAATGAGGAGGATGTGCAGCATTTACTGTTTCTAGCACCTGATTATCCTGTCACTTCACTGAGACAAATTATCAGCTCAGGCTTCAATTCTGTGCATATGCATCAGGGATTAAATCCCACTGAGTTCAATGGGGCTGACTTCTGAGCTGACATGCACAGAATGCAATAATTGAAGCCAATGAAATCCATTTCAGATTTTAGTCAGTGTGGTGTATAGTGGTTAGAGTGCAGGACTAGGACCTGGGAGACCAGGGTTCAAATCTCCACTCAGCCATGAAGCTTACCATGGGCCAGTTAGTCTCTGTCTAACCTACCTCACAGGGCTGTTGTGAGGATAAATTGAGAGAGGGAGAACCCTGTATGCCAACTTGAGCACTTGAAGAAAGGTAGGATATAAGTGCAGTAAATAAATCACTTTTGACTTTGTGCTGAAAAAAATAAAGGGATTTAAAGAAACTTGTCAAGAATCAAAGAGGTTTTTATTCAGAATCTCCACTTATTACAAATCACTCACTACTTTAAATATGCAGTATGTGCAGCAGTGTAATCCTATGCATGTTACTTGGAAATACATTTCACTGTATTCAGTGGGCCTGACAGGAAAATGTGCATAGCATTGCAATTTTTTTAAAAATCCTTTTTGGTCCATGAGTGATATAAATCAGTCTTATTTTCCTTTCACAGCTGGTTAAAGGAGTCTGAACAAGATCCTGCCAATGCCAGCAGACTACTCACAGAGAGGTCTGAAGAACACAAGTTTTGTACAATGCGGCAGTCAGTTGCTAAGTTGCATTATCTCTGTGTTTTATGTTGGCATCAGCAATGCGGCTCCCTTTGAAAAGCTACCTTCTGATTCAAGCCAAAGGGCTGTGGCCCTACACATGTTTACACAGGCAGTTTCACATCAGGGCAGACTGAACTCTGTAGTTTGCAGCTGGAGCCAAGTCAGCCTTTGGCAGCAAATCAAAACTGTGTCCAGTGTTGAGGTATTAACGTTTACACATCTGGAGCAACAAATACTGGTGGTACTATTTGCACATCCAAAATGTTGATATGGGTGCCAAGAAGAGGTGGGCAGCTGTTCAGTGAAGGGGAAAAGACAGAATAAGCTGAAGCCAGAAGTATGGATGGGATAAATATCAGTTCCTGTAAAAGAGCATCCTGACTGCAAACCCCACTTGTCTTCCTTCCATTTATGACCTCAGTGAGCTTCTCAGTGGGAAATGTTCATTCTCCAAAGGAACATACTGAATTGATCCACCTAGCTCCGCACTGCTGACTGCACTGGCTCTCAGGCAGGGGTCTCTCAGTTGTAGCTGGAGATTCTGGGGTTTGAACCAGACCTTCTGCAAAGCTCTACCACTGAGCATACACATCATACACTGAAAGCACATTATTTCCATCACAGAATCCTGGGAAGTGTAGTTGGTTAAGGGTGCTGGGAGCTGTAGCTCTGGAGGATAAACCACAGTTCCCAGGCGAAAGTCGTGCACTTCGAAAGTATGGTGTGCATACAGAGGCTTTGATCATACACCCTTTGATGAGATTCTCAGAGGGCTTTTAGAATTTGGGCGCGGCTCTGTCGCCAACTGGGGATTAATCCATTTCCCAAATGCCACTATTTGCAACGCTTGGCGGCAGCTCTTTCTTCCTCGCACCCCGGGATCCCTTGCAACGCCGCGAAAAGGTTGCACCCCAGTGTCCCCTAAGATGCATTGCAGCTCGCACTTCTTGGATCATGGCATTCTGGGTCGCACTTCTTGGATCATAGGGTCCAGCCAATTGGGGTAGCAAAATACGTCGTTCTGACTCTGTGAAGCCAAGAGTCCCTTCTCTCTCTCTCTCGCACACACACATATCTGAAATTGCCAAGAAACTATGGCCACGACATCCCACCCCCACCCGCAGCAACCTAGCGCTGCCTCGCGTTCTGCGCCAAAGCGCGCGCAGAAGCCCCAACCTCCGCACCTAAATTCGGGCTCGCTGCAGAACTACACTTCCCAGGAGGCAAAAGAGCCGAGCGCATGCGCGCTTCCCGTCTCCAGCATGGCTACGGTGCTGTCACGGGCGCTGAAGCTGCCAGGTAGGGGGTCTGGGCTCGCCGCGTGGGGAAGCGGCAGGGGGCGAGACTGGCAGCCCCCGGCGCACGGACTTGCCGAGGCGCCCCCAGCTCCGCGCTTCGTCATGGGGAGAGAGCATCCGGGTCCCACCTAGGAAAGGCACCCTCGCCTCCCCCCCTCCCTCGCCGCCCTTTTGCATCCGGGTCTCAGCAGGTGCTCCTCATCTCTGGCCCCAAAGGCGCGCGGAGGGGGGGTGAAAGCTGCGCGGGTTGGGAGGTCGGGGATGCGATGCGAAAGGTGGGGAGTGGCGGGAGGGGGTCGTGATGATGAAGCGCGCCTCCAGCTGCTCCTGGGGGAGGAAAGGGCGAAGGGAGGGGGTCGACTTGGGGTGGAAGAAGAAGAGGGATTACTGGTCCCAGGATGGGTGGGGGATGATGGGGAAACTGTGTGAGTCAAATTGGTGTTGTTCTGCTGCCAAGGAAGAGAAATGGGAATGAGGTCGAAGCAGTCCTCTACGCTCCCCAAGGCTCCCCAGCGGTAAAGCTTCGGTTTGCATCGAAGTATCAGCCTCCACTTTTATTTTTATTTTTTTTAAGTTGACATTTCACCATGAATTACATCTGTCTGAGAGTTAGACACGACCTACGTCTGGAGGAGGAAAAGATAACAAGGACTCGAACCCAGTACTGGTTTGAGCAGTGCTGAATGGGTTGCAGCTGACCTACGTATCAGGCTTTGGCATCCTTTTCTTTAACTTCAGGATGTTTGCCTGTAATTAAACTGCTATTTTAAGCTCTTCGTAGCTGAGCGAGGCAGCTCATTGTGCCACGTACAAAGGTTAATTAATAATACTTTTTTTGCATCTTGGTGTATGTTGCCCAGTGGGTTTTTTTCCTGCTCCTGTCAGACCGATTAACCTGTTTGTCGTCTTCTGCATTTTAATTGGTGCAATGTACTGACAATGAGTTGAGTCTAAGCTAAGTTCATTATATCGACAGAGCAAGTCAGTCATAACTAAAAGAGATGTCCCTTTGATTGCAGGAAAAAATCGGTGCAATTAATTTAGGCTAGATTCAACCAAATTGCTTTAAGTTAATTGAGCTTTGAATACGATTCCAAGTAAACAAAAACTATTTTCATAGTGTTTCACAAATGCTTCACATCCATCATTTAAACCATTTAAACTCTGGTTTTCACAAGCAACTTACAGGCACCCCAGATTCACATATACATATTTATATGGACATTAAAAGCTTAGGTGTATATTTCCCCCCTGTGACTCTTGCCAGTGGGGTCTTGCATATTGTTGGTGCATTTTAAATTTTAAACAATAGTGGCAGTGCCATATTTATTTTTTAAAATATGAAATAACAGAAACCAGTTATCTGCTATATTGCAGACCCATTAGTGATTTTCAAATACACAGCTATTTCAAAAGCATAAATTACAAACTAAAGTATTGGATTTTTTTGATGTAACTAGATTGTTGTCTGATCCAGAAAAATCTTAAGCATTTGATTCCCCACCCCATGACAGTCCTATGCAGCTTTGACATCTTATACTGGTTTAGAATTTGAAAATACTTTTTCCAGCTCTGGGACTTGTGGTCTGTAAGACAAGAAGGGAAGCTGAGCTAGAAGAGAAGACAGTACATGTGACAAAAGTAAGAAATGTAGAAGAGAGCCCTGTCATCTCTTATGCTGGGCTTTGGCTAATAACTCTTCTGGCTCACTTTCCTTATGTTTGCTTGGACATAATCCAACTTCCCAGCAAAGTAGTACTCTAGAGAGGAGATGTGGCACTTTTCCATTGGTTAGTAGAGGCCATAACATTATCCACATGGCCCCATCTCAGTTGCTTACTCATCTACCAGAAAGCCTTGCTAAGGTGCTCCTTTTTTATCGGATTTAAAGGACAATGTGTTCTCCTTTGTAGCTAATGCTGTCCTTGCCTAGTAGTTAGCTATCCTCTTACTAGCACACTCCTACAGTGGGTGTGTCTTCCCTGTTTTTGCCCAATTGTCCAATTTACTCCTGAGTCCCACCCTGAACTCAAACAGCTGCTCCAGAAGGATACCATGGTCAATGGTACCAAAAGCCACTGAGAGTTCGAGAATTAACAAGGACACATTTGCCCATCTCTCTCCCGACAGAAGTCATCATACAGGGTGACCAAAGCAGCTTCTGTGCCATTCTCCCTCTGACCACTCATCGTTGTCCCACCACCAGTCCTCAGGCTCTGAGCCTTCTACCCTACCTGGTTTCCCAGCTGCTTTCTCCCACCATATGTCTGTATCCAACCAGTTCATGACACTTATGTTATAAATGCCTTATAGCAACAGGTATAGGCAATAGTACACGTCTACTGAGTTCAGTGGGAATTGCTCCCAAGTAAGTGAGTATAGCTTGATTGTAGCTTGATTCATTTCATTTCATTTGATTTGATTTCATTTCATTTCTATCCTGTAGGCTTAGGGAGGCTTACAGTGCCTTAACATTTCTTTCCACTTGCCCTCTCTCACCTTCTTACAACCTACCTCCATCCACCTTTCCCATTAAAACAATGAATGCAAATCTTTAATTAAATGTGCCCCTCCCTCCCTTTTCACATATATTGAAATGGAAAAAGAAATCCACACGCCCCTCTCCTTCTGCATGCAGCCTAAATTCACTCCCTTTTAATTAAAACAAAAACAAAAAAACCCTGCAGCTGTACTAGATATACAGGAGAAGGGGGTTTAATTCCTATTCCTGCGCTTTTTGAAGGGAGAAAAAAAAAGCTTCACAAATAAGTAAGGCAGTTGTATCTCCTCGACAGAGTATAATCGCCTTTCTTGCACACGCCTTTTTCTCATCTTATCAAGGCAAGGCAGTGCAGCAACTTGAATGAATTGAAAAGCGTTATCGGCTAAGGCAGGGTCTGCACATGCTGCAGAATAAGATTATAGAAAGAGTTGTAGCCCTGCGCTTCATAGAATTGTAGAATTGTAGAGTCGGAAGGGAACCCAAGGGCAGCGGTGGAGGAAGCCCAGGGGCGTGGTGAGCCACCCATAGGGGCGTGGTGCATCGCAGCGTCTCCAAAGTCTGCCTGCCTCCTCCCACTCAGCTGCCCTACAGCTGGAGGGGGGGAGGCAGCGGGTGGACCATTTGGGCAGCACGGGGCCTGCGCACGCCCAAACCACTGCATCTTTCCCAGGAGACCCCGCCGTGAGTGCCACCCGGCATTTTGTCACCCCCCTCAGTGGTGACACCCAGGGCGGCCTGCACCCACCGCACCCCCCTTCCTCCGCCCCTGCCCAAGGATCATCTGGTCCAACTCCCTGCAATGCAGGAATCCTGTCCGCAGCAGTCCATAGCTGGGCTCGAACCACCAACCTTCTGGTTAACAGCCAAGCGCACTAACTCACTGTGCTACCAGCCCTGCCATGAGATGCCAGGCATTGAACCTGGGACTTTTTGCATGCAAGGCAGAGCCTCTCTCAGTGAACTATAAAATAGGCGGGCCACTTAAGGCATCAACAAAAAAGAGAGCACAGATTTGTGTATGCTAATTTAGACATAATTACTATAATTTAAAAATGCAATGCATGTGACCTGTGTGCCTGCTCAGTCTGCTGTCTAAGTGTTAACCCTGCTGTCCTTTCTTGTGATTCTTCTATATTTAAACTGGACTTGCCTTTACTTGCCAGACTGCCCTTTGTAAAAGTCTTAACACATGATAACCCTGCTGCAAACTGCATGAATGAATAATGATCATTGTTGGCATTCCTCTATCTCGGGAGACAATGGAAAAGTGTGCCTTTGTGGGTGAAGTCAAACTGTTGGAAGGTTGCACTGCAGTGCCTGCTGATGCTGTAGAGGCCGATACGGGAGAGACATGGTTTGATGCAGCTGGGGCAGATGTGCCGATGCAGATGTCCCATGGCGTTTCTTCTCTATGTGTTCCTCCCAGCAGTCAATCCTTCTCTGGTCACTGCTGTGGATACACAACCTGACTGTCTCTCTCAAAGCACTGTGGTCGTGTGCAGGGGATTCCCACATGGCGGGGTTAGTGTTGCCAGCAGTCGTATCATGCTCATTATGTAAAAAACTCCATGTGATCAGAAAAGTAACGCAGCAGGGAGTTGGCTGGGTTAGAACTTTAGCCTTCTGTGCTTGCCTGAAGGGAAATCTCCTGGCATAACAGTTTTGAAGGGATGAATGGTTAGTAGGGAAGGGATGCACACACTGGATAATTGTTTTCAAATATGATTTTTAAAAAAGTTTTATTTTCATTTTTTACTAGGGGAGCAATCCTAATTCCACCCACACCTCCCACCTGGGAAGGGTGACTACTGTATCCTCAATCTTGCTGGCATAACAGCCAGGGTGGAAGGAAGGGACGGGGAGATAATGGTGTAGCGATCAAGACTGGATCAGTCCCAATGCAGTCTTGAGATGGCAGTGGTTCCAGTTCAAGATCCAACAGATTCTAGGATGGCTCAGTTCTGCCCCATAAAGCCCGATTTTAGGGGGATTTGCTGGCTGTTGCCAGCAAGGAGGCTACCTCTTCTGTGGGCAGAAGAGGGAGCTCTGTGCCAGCAGAATCACACTGGCAACACTGCAGGCATCAGGAGGCTGATGGAGGCCAGCAAGGCTGGGGTGTGTGGAACATATCTTCCCTATCTACCTCCACCCTCCAGTTTGGCCAGAAGGATGGATTGCTCTGTAATTTGTAAAGTAATATGAGGTATTCACTGGTAGTCAGTGGATTGCTCTGGCTCTGGACTGCTGATATGAACCAAATCTTCTGTTTTTGGAGAGCATCATAAATCCAGACTCTGTACTTTGCTTGGAACAGGACTGCTATGCCTTCTGCCAGAGAAGTAGCTGGTGACATTAACAGGATGCAATTAGAATGACAGTTTTCAGTCTGTAAATAGTTATTAATGGTATGGATTAGAGTATCTCTTCACTCTTAGTGAACATGCAAATAAGAAAAGATATGAGTGAATGCTCAGTCAGCACTAGTCTGTAGAATAATTTTCAGATATGAGTTGAGATGGATGCTTGCCAAGTCTGGCTGGAGTTTGTACATGAAATGGGTGGGTTCCGTCTTGTGCTTTGGTTCAGGCAGCAAAGGATGTATTTGGGGTGGTCCTAGGAGTTGTTTCTGGCATCCACACCCATGCTGTTTGGCTGCTCTGGAGCAACAGGGTTTCTCGTACTAAATCTATGCTTGGTAACACATGCCTTGAATGTGCAGGAAGTGGTAGGATGCTGGTCGAGTTCTTTGAGCCCTGGTAGAATGTGCATCAAATGGCTAACTGAAAATCTCTGCATGATCAGGGAGTTAACTTGAGGTTGAGTAAAAGATAACATGCAAAAATTTGAACCGTCAGGCTGTCTTCCTCACCTGTGTTTCATTCCAAGCAAATTGGTTATGTTAAAATCACCATAGTCAGTATGTTGGTTGGGCAGAGGTGCAGGAAGTTTACACTAGAATTAGTGACTAAGGTTGATGCCTTCAGAGTTGCCCAATATAAGTGGTCAAATGGTGTGCAGATAAAACAACTTGAGGGTCCCCAAATGTACAACTAAACAGAAAATGAAGGTACTGATTTGTGAGAATAGGAAATTGCAATCTTCTGTCTCTTTCTTTTACACTCTGACACACACTCCTAAAAGAGCCCCAACTAAGCCAAATAGCTAGCCTAAATGAAAAGGAGGAGGTAGTTAAATACATTGAAAGTTAGGGATTTTCTTTGCCACCGTGGTTGCTTTGCAAGTAGGCAAGGTATGGTTTTGTTCTTGAGCAAAAACATTGTTGTGGGGGACAGAACTTTGGCGTGCGTAGGTTTAAGCATATAATAGCAAGAGCACAGGGCTTCGGAAAGCAGAACGTGAAGGCATTAGAAGTAATTAGGCAAATTATGTTGTATCTTTTCCTTTTTTCCAGAACTGTTGAGCTCTGCCCATTCCTTCCCTTGCATTTAATCTTCAGAAATGTAGAGGGGATTCTTCTCACTGTCTTCCCTTTTTCTTTCCATTCCCCTGAAAAATTGCCTCTCTGGAAAACAGATCCTTTTTAGGGGATCCAATGATGCCAGAGTTCATTTAACCTCCCCCTTCCCTGAAACTATTATTATTTCCCCAAGTTTCTTACCTGCCAGTTTGGAAACTACAACTGGTTCAGACAGATTGCTGATGGGGAGCTGCAGGTATGGTCATGTAATACCCATTCTAGCACATAACTGTGCTGACTGCATATACATTTTGGAGCCCAATTCAGAGAACTGGCCCTAACCTATAAAGCCCTGCACTGCTTAGGACCTTTGTACAGTGGTACCTCGGGTTAAGAACTTAATTCGTTCTGGAGGTCCGTTCTTAACCTGAAACTGTTCTTAACCTGAGGTACCACTTTAGCTAATGGGGCCTCCCGCTGCCGCCGCGCCACTACTGCATGATTTCTGTTCTCATCCTGAAGCAAAGTTCTTAACCTGAGGTACTATTTCTGGGTTAGCGGAGTCTGTAACCTGAAGCATCTGTAACCTGAAGCGTATGTAACCTGAGGTACCACTGTACTGCTCAAGACCCGGATGCCTCTCTCAGCATGAACCTACCCAGACCCCAAGATTGTTGTCTGATGCCCGTCTCCAGTTGCCCCTCCCCAATAAGTCCAGAGGGTGGTGATAAAGGAGAGGTTTTGTTTTTTTTGGCCCCCACCTCTGGAATGGACTTCCCAGTGATTTCCACCCTGCACCACGATTTTTTTTTGGAGGGGGGGGCACCAGGTTTTAAAAAAACCCTTCTCCCAGGCATTTGATGGTATGAGATATGCTGGTTCTGCCCCTTGATTGCAGATTTGTACCGTTGATGGTGCTTTGTACTGTTACAATGTTCTATGTTTGTTGGTTTTAAAAATGTGTACATTTTTAAACAATTGTGTGATTTGCCCAGAAACCATGAAGTTTTAGGTGACAAACAAACCAAATAAAATAAATTCTCTCCCCATGACTGAGAGCCAGTGTGATTATAGAGGTTAGAGTGTTGAACTACTAGGACCTGGCAAACTAGGGTTCAAATTCCTACACAGCCATGAAGCTCAAAAGGTGACCTTGGGCCATTCACTATCCTAAACCTAGCTACCTTCTTGGTTTTTTTTGTGAGGGGGGGAATGGGAAAGGGAAAGAACCGGGTGTGCTACCTGGAGCTCCTGGGAGAAAAGGTGAGCAATGAATATGTATAGCAACATCTCTCTCTCCTCAGGCAAGAAGAGCCCAGACCTTGGGGAGTACGACCCTCTCACTCAAGCCGACAGCGATGAGAGCGAAGATGACTTGGTGCTCAACATACAGAAGAATGGTGGCGTCAAGAATGGGAAGAGCCCCCTGGGGGAAGTGCAGGATGTGGACTCGGATGCGGAGGTCAGGATGACGAAGCAGCACCTGTCGGAGGGTCTGGCAGAAGAGTACCCCAGCGAGGCCGCCAGTGGTCTGGAGCAGAAGACCGCCAACTCCATGATGCCTTACGTGCGCACAGCTGTCTTCTTGCTCACCGTGGTCGTCTCCATGATCCTCGTGCTGGTGTGTGCTTTCCTCATTCCTTGCCCTCCGAGGGACTTGCACAATACCTGGATTCGCAACTTGGGCCAGGAGGCGGGTAAGTTGCTTCTGGAACACTTCCCTGGCTTGTCCTAGTGGGATCTGATGGGGAGTGAGGAGAACTGCAAGCGAATTGCAGCCCACTATCCATATGTAGAAAGCTCATGCCTAATGAAGGAAATAGCAATCAAAGACCGGTAGAAGATGGAACGAGGAAAAGATTCTGAAAATGCAAGATTCAAACATTAATTAGAAATGCATAATGCAAATTTACTTAAACATATTTAATTTAGATGCTAGAAACAATTTGTAAAGTTTTGGGCTGGGTTTCAAAGACTCTATTTAGTTGAACATCATCATGCGTTAATGGTTAGATAACAGAACAACAACAACACGTGCTTATCTTTTAAAAGTGGTTGAACCTCACATGAAAGAATTGATTAAATTTGATGATTTGAAAAGAGGAATCCCATCTGATGAGTTAAATTGCTGATTTAAGATTCTTTAAGTCAATCTACCCTCCTAGGAGATTAAACAATTATCCAGCTTTATTTTCACCACAAAAAAGTAAAATAAATCCATGCTGATTTCACTTGTCCCACTGCCTATCCCTACAGCTGGTGATACTACTTTCAAATGTTATTGTTGTTGTTGTTGTTTTGGAATGTGGAGTCTTTTTCTCTTTGAATCACCTTGTTTCCCCTTTAGAATCATATCAGCACTGTCAAAAGTAATTCTGTACATACTACCTTTTTGTTCTGAAATAAGCAGTTGTATAGAGCTGTGAGGTTCTAGAATGAAGGACAAGTATTTGAAGTAAAAGATATCTTGCAGCCATATCAGGGATGGAAACAACCTTTGAAGCATCATGGCTCCTGTGTCTGGTCTCTGTTTGGCCCTTTCAGAATCTTGAACCCCAAACCAGCTCTGACATACTGTTTTCCTCTAGTGTCCTTTCCTTTTCACATAGAAATATATATTTGGGGCGGGGTGTGTGTGTGGAAATCTAAATACTACATTTCAAAAATCCTTGCTGAATTTACTCTGGATGCCTGCCTTGCATCTCTAAGTTTGCAGGAACATTTGACTGACTGAAGATATTCTTTGTCATTGAGGGCAGCGAGGACACCTTGTTTTCAAACTGGGGGCCAAAGAGTATTAGAGCTCTCTCTGGACTGCAGCTGTGGCAGGGGGCAACTCAAGTCACTTATTCAGGAAGTATTTCTGAATGGACATACCCTTCGAAATCAATGACAATAACCGCAGGTTGTTAATGATGGAGGTTTCTTTAGGTCGGGGTGGAGAACTTGTGACCTTCTAGTTATTGTTGGACTCCAACACCCATCAGCCCTTGTCAGCATGGGGAATCGTCAGGGCTGATGGGAGCTGTAGTCCAGCTTCCTCACCCCTGTTCTTGGTCATACTTGACCAACTTATCTAGATGGGAAGCAATTTCTAGAAGAGTAACTTGTTTCACATTATCCTTTAGGCGGAGTGCTGTTTCCTCCAGAACTTTTTGACGTAAATGGTGATGGTCTTCCTGACATCCTGCTCTCCTTCACAGCTCTGAAAAACGCCAGTGTGTTGGGTAAGCATTCCAGATGCCCATAAGTAACCCCAAATTCAATTGCACAAGATTTCTCTTTGTTTAACATTTGTATCAGGGGCCAGCAAATTTTTTCAGCAGGGGGCTGGTCCACTGTCCCTCAGACCTTGTGGGGGGCCCGACTATATTTTTTTTGGGGGGGGGGAATGAATGAATTCCTGTGCCCCACAAATAACCCAGAGATGCCTTTTAAATAAAAACACACATTCTACTCATGTAAAAACACGCTGATTCCTGGACTGTCCGCGGGCCAGATTTAGAAGGCTATTGGGCCACATCCGGCCCCCAGGCCTTAGTTTGCTTACCTATGATTTATACTATCATGCTGTACAATTCAGTTCTTCGCTTGACTCATGCTGCTTAGAAATTGAGATATCCCCCTGTGAGTTTAATAGATATGATTGCTCCATATGTGATACACTTCTTTTGATTTTCTAAAAATCAGTTGCTTTAAAAAGAGAAAGCAGTCCACATTCATTTCCCACTCATTTATGGAACTCAGCCTGCGAGGGCACTGTCAAGCAGAGATTTTGTTTGAGATTTATCACCTTTTTACAAGCTGTCCAAGTGTTCTGTGCTTTACCAGAGAAAGACACAAGCATTTAAGATAAGGCTCCATCCCTGATCCATTCTTAGTATGAACTGAACAGTTTATGTGAGGGTTGTGCTTGAGCACATGAGTAATCCTATCCTTCATGCCCCACTTGAGCACCCAGACTCATCACCTTTAGGGCAGCCTTCCCCAACTTGGCGCCTTCCAGATGTTTTGGACTACAACTCCCATCAATCCCAGGCAGCACGGCCATTTTGAACAACAATCTCCATCGGTCCTGGTACTGCCTAGTTGAGCACTAGAAGTTGAGCAGATAATGTTATTGGTTCCATGCTGTGGAACACTTTTCCAGCGGAGATTCAGCAGGCACCCTTCTTTTGACTTTCAGGTGTCCCCTGAAGACTGTTTAATGCCAACAGGCCTATGCAGTTCTTCAAAGTGCCCATTGAGTAGCCTGCCATTTAAATGGTTGCTTGGTCCTGCTTTTAAATATTTTTAATGTTGCTGTACACCACAGGAGGGCAGCATATAAATCCTTTCATAAGTGAATACATATTTATGTCTTGTGCTCTTGTGCTCTTGTGCTTGTGCCCTGCTTCCAGGTTTCCCACAGGCATCCTGTTGGCCACTGTGAGAACAGGATCCAGGCCTGATCCAGCAGACGCTTCTTAAGTTATAAAACAAATATAAATTAAACTGATCAACTGGATGGAAGCTGTGGAGTTGCCTTCCCCAGCTTAGTGCCATCTCACATGTTTGGGACTAAAACTCTCATCAGCCCCAGCCAGCACACTGGGAGTAACAGCTGATGGGAGTTGTAGTCTACAGGCCACCAGGTTGAAGAAGACTGCCCTAGACACTGTGAGTCTTTAGGAAACACAACCATTAAGTGGATTGGCAGGGCTGTAACCAGGACTTTAGTACACAGCAGAGAGTGTGCAAGGTAGATAGTTGTGCCTCCTTTTAAGATCTGGATGGCTAATGTGTTGCCCTCCATTGATGCTGGACTACAACTCCCATTATCCCTGATCATTGGCTCCTCTGGCTGGGGATGGTGGGACCTGAAGTACAGCATCCTCCAGAGAGTCTCAGGTCAGCCACCACCTCTGTAGAACTTCACATACTCTGTTCAGAAGAAGAAGAAAACCCAACCCCTGCCAGAGACTTTAAGCTGCATTTTATTTATGCAATTATTCAATATAATGAATATTTAAACATTCATAAACTGTACTTATTCATCTAAGGAAAACCGAGACAAGCAGCAGAGGGGAAAGAGCTGGAACAAATTTCATTTCGATTGATGTGGAGAAGAGGGTTTGAGGCGGGCCCTTTCCCTTGGGCCCCCGCTGCCTGCCTGAGGATGAATAAGCTTGTTTTCTTAATTATCCTATAATTGACACAGTAGTTACAAGCTGCGAAGAGAACGGCACCCAAACTTGCAACTAGTTGCACACGAGAAAACCTGGAAGTGCTCAGTCAGTGCTGGCCAACACACATTTCCTTGGAGCCTCTCTTGTACTGCAGCCCTTTCTTCCTGGGTGGTGCAATCCTGCACATGTTTGCTGAGCGGAAAGTCCCACAGAGAACTCAGGATGGGCCCTTATACATCGCCTCCCCAAAAGAAGAAATGCATGATAAAATAATGGCGACTAAGATTTGCATGATATTTCCGTAGACTAATGTTATATGCCTAGATGCCAATTTGAAAAGAATTGCTGTGATTTCAATAGAAATGCAATACATTACATCAGAGTGGGGAATCATAGATTCATAGAATTGTAGAGTTGGAAGGGACCCTGAGGATTCTCTAGTCTTACCCCTGCAATAGCAGGAATATGCAGCTGTTCCATACAGGGATCGAACCTGCAAGCTTGGCATTATCAGCACCATGCTCTAACCAACTGAGCTATCCAGGAAGACTCTGACCAGGTCATCTGTATGCTTGCTCAATCTGTGGTCCAGTGGCTAACTGTTGACAGGCAAGTTGATTGATTGAGTTTACTTATATGACGCTTTTCTACACTGAGCTGTACCCACAGCAGCTCTGAGCAAACATTCAAAACATCAAAATACAAAGGATTGAAGATAGAAATAAACAAAATGCAGAGCGTGTCAGTATATTCAGAAATGGCAAAAATCAACAATTAAACAAAAGGAGAATAAATTCAATATTACACAACCAAATCAATGTTTAAAAACATAAATACAAAGCAAAGGAGAGTTAACCAACAATAAAGTTTCTGATACTGGTCTTGCTGCACTTCAGCAAATTACACTTCAGAGGGGAGTGGTAGATGACATACAACTTCTAGGCCTCTGTTCCTCGGTCTTCTGAGGCGGGGGTCAGTTACATTTATTAGACATTCTAGTACTTTCTGTCTCTTTTCATTCAACAGTAAAATAAAGAACAGTCAAATGAAATACAATGAAGTGAGGCATAACACAAACATAAATGGATATAAGACACCCCTAGCAACTTGAGCTTGCTTAGTTACATGTAGCCACTTGCTAAAATGCAAAATGGATTTAGCTTCCTTAACAGATTCTTAAAACCAGTAGCATTAAAAAAATGGAACCATTGCTTCAGAAATAAAACCTGCAATTTAAAAACGTTAGGGAGCCATAAACCATCTGATATGTGGACACGCCCACCATAATTAAAATAAAAGTTTATCACAGACATATAATGTAAAATACCACTCATGTCACTCTGCAAATGTATGTTGGTGGTGCTGTGAAATAAATATTAATGATTAAGATAGCCAATAATTGATGTTAGCTCCTCTTTCATCTTATTTGTCTTTATCTTTAAACTGAACTTTGACCTTTCAAAGAGAGAACACATGGCCACCTTGCATGATCTAGTAATTGTGTTTAATATTGCAGCCTTAGGCTGCCGAAGTTTGCACACATATTTGAGAGTTAGTAGCTCAGTTCAACTTACTTCTGAGCAGACAGGTATAGGATTGCATTGTAAGTATCATAGGGACGCCCAGCTGAACTGATCAATAATGTGATGGGGATTTGAGATTATTCAATAGCTGTATCTGAAACTGCTGATTATTCAGTAGCTTTATCAGAAAGGTGGGAGCAAAGGTAAACGACAGGTCACAAAGAGATCTGACTGCCTTTTTTGTATCCCTCCCCCCCACCCCAGGTGTCTCCAAGCCATGGGTGACTGTGATGGCCCTATCAGGAATGAACGGAAGCACCTTGTGGTCCAGACACGTTAAAGAGGAGATTCGGAGTGTGCAGTGCAAGGGTGTAAACTCTGTGTCCCCATCAGAGCCTGTCTGTCTCATTACTGGGACTTCTAAATTCCTCAGCCTTCTGAGAGCCTCTTCAGGTGAGTCCAACAAGTGTGAGTGCATAATTAACAGAGAAATAGCTTGGTCACCAGAGCTAACAAAGCCATAAAATTGGACTGCAGTTGTTGGGCAACAAGTCCTTCAGTTCTTAACATTCATTTAGGCTGTAATGGGAGCAAGTCCCATTGAATTTAATGGGACTTACTTTTGAGTAGACATACCTAAGTTTGCACTTCTAGTGTAACATGGCAAGTGACTGATGTTATTTAAATACTAAGAGTCATTATGAGGAATAATTGGCAGCTGCTGGACTTTGTCACACTGCAACCCCTTAAACCAGGGATGAGGGACCTGTTCCAGATGTGCCAGATGTTGTTGGACCACAACTTCCAGCGTTCCTCAGCACCAGCCACGCTGGCTGGGGCTAATAGGGTTAAGGTCCAACACCACCTGGCAGGTCACAGGTTTTCCATCCCTGATCAAACTATGAACGTGCTTAGGGTTGCAATATATTTAATAGGTGAATTGGCCAGATCAACTTGTAAAGTTGATTAAAAGTATAAAGAGAAGCATTTACAGAATAAAAGCTAGGGTGGCCAGATGTGAAAGAGGAGAGAGCGTTTGCACCTTTGAGGGTTGTGTAGAAGAGGGAATTTTAGAAGCTATTAAAAATAAACATGCCTTGTCCTCATTTGCATCTGGCCATACAATAGCAAGCATCGTCTTAAAGGCAGTTTCCTCTTCTTTCCCATCAGCCTTGGAATCAACGACTTCTCTAAGATGATGCCTACTTGCTTTATCTGCAAGCTGAGAAAGTATATGCATGTGTCACATAACTATTGTTTTTATGCAAATTCATTCTGTAGATTAATTGACTAAAACCCATACAGTTAATTGCTTAGAATGGCTCTAATGAGGTTGCAGCCCTCAGAAAGTACATTATCTGAACGTTGAAGGATCCTTGTTCTGTAAAGCAAAGCAAACGTGGCGGGGAAGATCACATCGTGTTTGACTGAACTCAGAGGCAGGATATCTGTGATGGGCCTCTCCAAGAAACTCATGCCGGTGAAATACTCCTGATGGGAGATGCTTCCATTTCAAACTCACCAGTTTGAAATGGAAGCATCTCCTGTCACAAATATCTCTCGCCTTGCCTTGCCATGCAGTAACCTTGGCCGGTCTGGACCGAGAGACAGAAACTTCAACATGTTCTCTTTTCACTACGTAAGGAACACTGACAGCTGCCCTTACACCAGGGCAGCCTGTATCTCCATCTAGTCCCTCTGCTGTCTATGCCACCCTTCCTCTGCCTGGTACCTTCCAGATGTTTTGGGCGGCAACTCCCATCATCCCACTAACCATGATGGTTATGCTTAAGTCACCATGGTAGGAGGCAGTAATGCTTGTGAATATCAGTTGCTGGAAACTGCAGGAGCAGAGGGTGCCCTTGTGCTTGGGACCTGCTTGCCCATTTCCCACAGAAAACTGGTTGGCCACTGTAAGAACAGAATGCTGGACTAAATGGGCCACTGGCCTGATCCTGCAGGTTCTTCTTATGTTCTTCTCCTGGACTCTTGGCCATGGTGGCTAGGACTCATGGGGGGAGTTGTTGTTACATCCTGTATTTGATAGTCACTTTTCTCACAAAGGTAACACAAAGCAACTTGCAATAAAACCCAATAAAAACAACAATAAAAACCTAAAAGCAACAATTCAAATAAAATACAAAAAAAAAGGTTAAACAAAAAGGCAGGACTACAAGTCACACTCCAGCAAATGAGTACGCAATATCCTTTAAATTAAGGCAAGAACAACATATAATTGTTTGATTTTCTGGTATGTTGCAGACACATATTAATGCAAAAATCAAGCCGTTTACAG
This sequence comes from Podarcis pityusensis, assembly GCF_964106645.2. Classification (NCBI taxonomy): domain Eukaryota; kingdom Metazoa; phylum Chordata; class Lepidosauria; order Squamata; family Lacertidae; genus Podarcis; species Podarcis pityusensis. The sequence goes on along the minus strand of NC_138035.1, from coordinate 34,278,035 downwards.
CACTTTGCTTCTATTTGGTGTCTAGCTGCAGCCTGAGCCTGATAAGCACCATCTGCTTTGGGCTGCAGTTCTTGACATCCAGTGACATTTGTGACATGGCAGTGACTTTGGAAGGATCTCTTCCAGCTTCTCCTTACCTCTGGCTTCTGCTAACACTGAAGTCTTCATTTGTCTGCCTGCAGGAGAACCCATCTGGACCCTTGACTCATCCCACCTGCCCAGTGGGACCTTGGCTGCTCCAGCTGTAATTGTACCAGATGTGGATGGAGACAGGGTCAGTGATCTAGTTGTTCTGGCCATCGGAGAAACACAGGTATGAGATATAATCCCATATATGCAGTGGTAAGGTAGGGAACTTGATCTGGCTCTCCAAGCAAGATTTTCCGCACAACCCTGCCAGGATGCCAGTTGCCCCCTCCCTGGTCATCAGGTCACTCACTTGATTTGGGGCAGTGGGCACTGTCTGTCTGCAAGGGAGTGCGGTTGTGGATGAGAGTGTCGGGTGGCCACAACTACTTTGGGTATGGGGCTCCTGGAGAGTAGACCAACAGTAAACGTGGCACTTAGGCCAAAAATGGTTAGCCATCCCAGAAAAAAAACAATATTCCATAAATGTGCTTCTTTCCCTGGAGCAAGAAAGCAGACTAAATGAAATGCATTGTTAAGAAGTGGGAGCTGCAACAAAATGTTGCAGTGTGGAGGGTTCCTCTTCACTGCTGTAGTCAAACAGCTGTGCTCTCCTCCGGGATAATCCATTCCATCCCATTCCTCCTTCCACCTAGTTTTCTGTCCCCTACATTCCATGGCCTCTGAGCACATTCAGTCCTCATTAGCCTGTTTCTGTGTCCTGCCCCCACTCCACTTAGAGGGGGTTTTTCCCTGTATTTTTTAAACTTCTGCAAATCATGGGGCTCCCCCAAGCCTCTGTTGTGTGTGCTGTATATCAGAAATATGGGGAATGATACCTATCATAGAATTGTAGAGTTGTAAGGAACCACGAAGGTCAACTAGCCCAACCAGGAATTGTTTGCCCAGCGTGGGACTCGAACTCAGGGCCCTGAGATTAAGTGTCTCATGCTCTACCAATTGAGCTATGACAAAGAGTTATACTTGTTAGTTTGATTGAACGTTGATTGTATTTGCATACTGCCTTTCTGCCAAGGCACCCAATGCAGTTTGCAGTTTTAAAATACAAAAACAAATAAGTGATATAAATGTAAAGTTGGCCCTCTGGATGGGGTGGGGGAAGGGACAGTCCAACTGGAGCAGGCCCCAATGTTGTCTTGCCTGCCTGCCTTGCTTTCTTTCCTCTCACAGAACAGATGGTGTCCCACCTCTCTCTCTCTCTCTCTCTCTCTCTCTCTCTCTCTCTCTCTGTGTGTGTGTGTGTGTGTGTGTGTTGGGAGAAGGGGCAGTCTGACTCTCCTGTATACACACTTCTCATACCCATACAAGGCCTTTGCACCCATTGTCTGAGATGTGCTCATCCTACTTTGCCTCTTATCCTATGCCTCCCCTCCACCCACCAGCAGTTTGGCTAATGAAAGCCTCTTCAGATCTTGACAGCTTTAACAAGAATTTGATGCAGGCCCCTGGCTTCACTTATGAATGGAAAACATTGTTGAATGCAGCACCACGTGACTGGTGCAGCTTTATGCACAGGGAATGGATGATAGATTGCATTGTGAGGAAAAGAAGCTCTGTATGCATGCAAATCCACCCTGACCACCCTGTGTCCACTTTCTGTCTCCCATGTAGCCCGACTTGTGCTTCATCCTGGTATCTGGTAAAACCGGAATCCCTGTGGGAGGCCCTGTAAAGTACAGCATCAATGGAAATGGAAAACTGATTGGCCCTCAGGCCCACATCAGCAGCCATGGAGCAGTCTACATCCTGTTTGGCTTTGGTAAGGTGCACTATCTTTGTAGTTGATAAATGCCCTGGAATTGGAAGAACTGCAATTTAAGGCCCTCCGGAAACCAGTAATCAAACACATGTGGAAGGCAATGAGCGCATGAAATGATGCTCCGTAACATTTGTTGCATTTTACATCTGTCTCATGGCCTGTTTTTTGTGTGCAGTGCACTGAGAGCTCAAAAGACAATATTTTATACCTGGGAAAACATTCTTCTTCAAATTGCCCATTCTGTGCTATTGTGCATAGAATATGGTTGCACTGTGAGCATGTCCATACTAATTGGATGTTTTTGTGTATGATGTAATTAGTGACATTCATCTCTGCAGCACTTTATGGCCTTGTTTAGTTTAGACTTTATTATTTATTTATTTTTCTGTTTCTTTGAAGGCTATACAAATTAACTACAGCAAGTCAGCAGTATTATTATTTTTTTATTCTCTTAAATGTTGGACAGTAGTAAGGCAGCTCTTTCTCTCCTTAACAACAATGTGCTCCCTTTCTGTCAACCTCTTGTTTTGTTTCCTTTTTCATTTTGATGCCTCTCTGTTATTGGACTGCATGCATAAAAAGTTTTTGTTTTGTTTATTTTTAAAGAGGGAGGGGAATGCAACACAGCCATCCCTTCATAAAAAGTCATATCCCACCCCCCAGAACATGTGAACACTATATTGTAATGAGAGTGTGGGAATAATCCGAGCGATCTCTCAAGGATCCCCAACTCTACCACTGCCACCATGCCTGTTTAAAAAGATGCAGCTAGAATGGGGCAAACCAGTTGCATGAGTGTTGCTGGGCAGGTTTGCTTTGTGTAGGGAAGATTGGTCTGAATGGCTGTCCATTGTATAGCTAACGAGAGGAGCAGATATTCCTTCTGGGAGGGGACAGGCCAGCTCTGTCTGCGTGAACTGAGACTGAGGTTTGGCGGGACAGACTGAGAGAGGCATAGAGAGTGAGAGCGATTCAAGGGGGCAGAATTACTTTCTTCAGGAATCATGTGGAGCTAGTGGACCCCCTAGAAATCTAGTGGGGCAGCAGGATCTGTTGGAATGGCTTAAGCTTAAGATATTTTCTTACACATTGAGCGTGAATTAGCTTTCATTCACACTTTTGCTCACTTCCCTGGAACCTTGTCACGAGGGGTGGTTAACCAAGTATTTTAAATAAATACTCAACCTATATTTGCAAACAAGTGCAGCCATTCCAAAATGCCACTAAGCCCCCAGTGATTTCATTCCAAAGGAAACAGACCTGGAGCACCTGCTCCACCCCTGGAGTTCTCACCATTTGGAGAATTGGGGACATGTATCAATATTACTACAAGGGGCATTGTGCAGAAACCAGAATGTGGTTGGATGATGCTTTGACTGTGGGTGTAGAAAAGGTGCGTGCATTCTGCTGAGCTTATGTTCAGGTTTTTCCCTTCCCTTTGTGCCTTGGAAGACCTGATGCAAAGGAACTCTGTGTCTGCCAGGGAGACAACACTGAATCCACTGAAAAAAGGTCAGCAGGATTCTCATCCAGTGGCTGGAATATGGCTCAGGCACACTTTGATGAAACATATGGAAAGGCCCTCATAGGAGTGTCCCTGCAGCAACCCTTGTACCTTGACCATTTCTGAATTCGCTTCCTACCTTTGTTGAGATGCATCAGAATTTTAGTCTTTGCTCCTTCCTGTCACCTAGGTAATGTCCAGGCAGTCGCCTTGCGTGATATCTTTGCTCAAGCCAGAAACCGAGACAGCTTCCCACCAGTTCTGCAGCGTGAGGAGCCAGAGTGGGAGAAGCGCCGGTCCATCAATTTGTCAGAACTTATTGACATCTACAGGTGAGCTATGATCTCCTTTCCACCGTGTAGAACATAGGCTTCCTGAATCTCAACTCAATAGCCTGTGAATTACTTTGCATATGGAGATGGCAGGCTCTTCCATTGGGTATACACAGCTGCCAGGAGTGCTTTTCATAGCTATAATAATGCCTTGCCTTAAGACAAAGGGGTTGAAGTTGATAACCTTTGGCATCTCTACACCTTTTTTTAGATAACTGTAATTGTTCAAAGTTAAGGAATATTTGGCTATCTCTGTAGTTCAGTACAGAATGTCTTGACAGCAGAATTCTGTATGCTGTTCCTTTGGTGTATTGGTGATACACACACACACACACACACACACACACACACACACACAAATGAATTCCTGGATGCCAAGAGCCAAACTTGGGGCAAGTACTCTTTGGTGAGAGAACCCCAGCAGAGTCACAAAATATTTAGCAAAGTAAAGTGTGTAAATATAGGCTGTTAGACTTTTTAAGATATGCCCTTCCAAGTGAGTTCCAAAATTTCCCTCTTTCCCCAGCATAGGAAAAGACCACACATTTGGTAATTTAAAAATGGTTTACTTACAAACTCTCCAAAGATCAGGCTCATGTGCTTTTCTATATGCTTATCCTATTCTTTTAACACTGTTCCCTTTCTTTGTTACGTTGCTTGAAATCTGATGAATTACAAAGGTGTGCTTCGTAAGCTGCCTTGTGTTCATCTGGTGAAAATAGGCAGGGTGGAAGTTTATAAAACAAAATGACTAAATAAATGATAGAATGCAGTAATATGGAAGCCCAATCACTTCACATTTGCTCTCTGCCTCCCCCAGTGGAGGTGTTGAGTTTCTGCAGGCAGTAAAGTCTCCAGATGGTAACTGCAGTGACCTCCTTGTGACTACGGAGCATGGTTTGACCTTGCTGCGGGGACAAGACTTGGAGCCACGCTGGGATCTGAAGCAGCAGCACATTGACAGGTTACTGAGATTTGCTTTTGTTTTTGCTTGGAAGGGCTCTGTCCGCAGCTTCTGCATTCTCGTATATACTCCTCCCATTCTCCAAAAGTCTGATGGAGGAGAACATCCTATATGCCATCCTCTCTCTCTCTCCAGATTGGTGATCCACAGCTGTGGAACACCCTTCCCCTGGCTATTTGCAAATGTCCACAACAGAGCATCTCAGAGCAGCTTAAAACTCATTAAGTTGGACAAGTGTTTGATCCCAATGTTTTTACGTTTGCACTTATGGTTGCAACCTGCTCTGAACGAACACTCTGAATTCCATATAAGTAATAAAAAGTAAGGAATGACACGGACACTGTGAAGACAAGGAACATGGGTTGGATCTTTGGTCCATTCTGGCCCTCTGCTTAAACTACTAGTCAGTCTTCTTGATAGCAACACCAAGATTATGGGAGTTCCTCCTTTGGGAAGCCCAGTTGACTCCAGTGAGAGGTAGGTGGGGAATTGCCCCAAATCGGGATCGTTACATGAGTGGTGCAAGACTCCTCTGCCTGATTCAGGCTATTCTCCCACTGCAATCCTGTTAGACACAGCCCACAATGTTCTGGAGGTCCTTCCTCAGAAGTCTGTTTGGGTGTTGCAGGAGAAGGAGGGGGACAAAGCTGCTTTCATCTCACACAATGTTGACTGCAACCTAGTTGGATCACTGTGGGCCATGAAGTCTAGACAGGACAGCAAGAGTCACAGTGCTAGCAGCATTTGAAGAGGTTTTCATTTTAGCTTTCACACAGCTTGGGACATTTCAGTGCACACAAAAGGTTCCATTGTGCCTGGTCTTTGGGTGAGTGTGCACATGTTCACTACTTGATGAAACTGCTGCCACAGACCAGACGCCACAGGCGATAGCTCTCATGCCACCTCAAGCACGATTTGTTTTCAACGGAGGCTGCTGTCATGTTTATGAATTAGCCAACTAAGCAGTTTGCTGCAGCCAGTGTAGTGCAGATATGAAGAGCACCAGACTACACTCCAAGAGTCCCGGGTTCAAATCCCCACTCAGCCATGACCCTCATTAGGTGACGTACTCACAACCTAACCTACTTCATAGCGTTGTTGTGAGGATAAGATGGTGAGGAATGGTAAAATAAAAATACAATTAATATTACAATCAGTGGTAAGCTTCTGCAGAGCTCACATGACTAGGAGAAATTTATATTGGTTTTCACGGGCCTATTGGCACATTTTTAAAGGTCTGGAGGATGTCAGGATAGTTAATGAAATGTGTGCATGCAAAGAATGAGGGTGATAAAACTGCATGCTTTCAGGGTGATGAACCAATTACATCAGCTCAGAGTTTTCTCTCATTGTGTATGGTTGGTGAGTAATTGGTTTTGGAAGCCTGCGCTCCATTGTCTGCCTTTTTCCTTCTCTTCTTCCTCTGCTGCATCAACAAATGGTCTTTTGCCCATGCCAGAATAGCACACTTGATGGATGAGCAACCTGATCTCTTTTGGCAAAGCCTGGGTGTGCAGGAATGCAGATGAGTTCCGGTGAAAGGAAGTGTTGCCTCTGAGGGTGTGGATGGGCTCGTTTTGGATGCTTTATTTGGCGCTCTCTCATTTCGACGATTGTTCTCTCCATTTTCTTGCAGCCAGCCTTCCCCAGGCTACTTCAGTGATGATCAAACCTTGGACTTCCTGCTTCAGGCTCAGATGGCAAACAACATCACAAAACAGGTACGTTCACTAGCACTCTAGAGAACAGCACAGTTCTGTGCATCTTTACATGGAAGAAATCCTAACTCTGTTTAGTGGGGCTTACCGCCTGGTACATTAATATAGGATAGCAACCTAAGGATGACACATCACAGTTTTGCTGTTAGTAACAGTATCAGGAGGTAACAGCTGCAAATAGTTTACAAGTAATGAGCAAGGGGAATCGACTGTTATGTGCATTATGGAAGGTGAGGGCCAAACTAGACTATGCATCTTTGCATTTAATGGGTACCTTTTTCTAAGTGCAAATAGCAGCCCCTGAAGGTCAGGGATTGAAAATCACTCCACTTGAAGCTGCTTGCTTGTGCTGGAAGGAAATTCCCCACTGGTACCAACGGGGGATCTTCTCCCAGTGCAAATAGCAACCTCACAGAAGGGATTTTCACCTGAACCGCAGTAGATGTCACATCTGATCCCAATAATCATCAGCCCCTGCCCCCACAAGTCCACACCACTGGTTGCTATTTGTGTTAAACAAAAACAAATCTATGCACATTCAACACAAATACACATTTAAAATTACATCCATTCTGAGCCTGAGTTCATAGATTGAAGTGGACCATTTTGGATTGCAGGTTAGAGGGACCACCTTTTTTGAATGCAGAAAGATTATATATTAAAATCCCTGCCGGATGCTCCTCATAAGCACAATGTGAGAGGGGTGGAAAGCTCTGCGATTTGGTCCTCCAGCAACAGCTAATCTGCTAATAGTGCCTCTGAATATGGAGGCTCAATTTTTAATCCTTGTGATTCCAGATCTTATTTTTCTTTTCTCCTTTCCCTGTCTCTTTCCATCTGTTGGACTCTTGGGTTCTTCCTTTTCAGCTGCTAGTGGTGGATGGTAAATCAGGAGAAAAGATCTGGAGCTCTGAGCTACCATGTCACATGAAGAAAACAGACGCCCTCTCGGTGATGACTTTGGACAAAAAATCTGTCTTTCTCTTCTGGGCTAATGAGAAGCAGTCTCTCTTAAAAAGCTTGGTAAGTGAGAGCCCAGCTCCCCAGGTTAGAGGAGGCATTGTGTAGGGGTTTCGTTTCCGACAAACAAAGGGGGATGTGGCTTTAGTCCATTGGCCCTGGAAGCCAGGTATATTTGTGGACAGGCACACAGCCAATGAGGAAAGGCGTTTTGCAGGTGCTCATTGGCATTTTCCTTTTCCTTTTTAACTTCACATATTTACAGGACTCAGCCCTGGTCTGAAAATAGGTTTTTGGGTGGCGCTTGACACAGGTTCAGCCTTGTGCAGTACGTGTGTGTGTTTTGATCCTCTTCAATTATCCTGGTGCTCAGACCTGTCATCGGGGAGAGGGCTGCTATTGAACTTACATGCATGGTTGATTTTTCAAATTCCTGCTACCTCTGTAAGATCCACAAAATTAGAACATTGTCGAACAGGACCTGTTTGTCAGGTCCCACACAGTCTTACTGGGGAAAGCTTTGGTACAGTGTGTTTATGCAAGAGAAGGACACATCACGAAGCAAATGAAACAGTGCTTCTGGGAGTGTTTACAAAGGCTTAGGTGAGACCTCCTTGTTGCCATTAGCCAAAAAGCTACATTGTGCTTAGAATCTACTACCTCCTTAGCTGCACAAATGCTTGGTCCATTCTGTCTGCAAAATCTACATTTGTGCTTGCTATTCATCCAGCAGCATCCATGTGGCTCTCCGATTGGATTTCTGCATTGTAGCCAAGCCTTCTGGTGTCATGTAAAAGCACTGCTTCTTTGGGTGTAAAGGTCATAGAGAGACTCCACTCTCCTTTAAGATGTCTCTGTACTGCATTTTGAGAGTATGCAAGAGTCTGTGCATAGCAGAAAGATGAGATCTTAGCCTGTGGAGAGAATCACTTATGGTGGTGCCTTCACTTACATTCTCTGATCTCCAGGATGTCTCTTCTTAACACTGGCTGAGTTTTACCTCCCAGTGGTCGCACCAGATAGCTGCAATGAGCATGGAAGACAAGACTAAACAATAGATGTGTGAGATAACTCTATGACAGGTACGTCCAAAAGATAGAGCATGATCTACTGGTAGATCACTGGACGTCCGTGGTAGATCACTGGTAGATCACTGTCTCCCCCCCTCCCAAGAAGCTCCACAAGTTTGGTTCCCTTTTTTTTGCCCTCATCTCTAAAAGCTCAACAACTTGGACCTGAACCCCCCAAAAAGGGGGTAGATCACTGCCAGTCTTTAATTCTGTGAGTAGATCGCAGTCTCTTGGGAGTCGGCCGCCCCTGCTCTATGAGATAAAGCAGAAACCTTTCCTGGCACCAGTTTTCATTTAGTTCCCACCTTGAAAATCCACTGAGTTCTACTTGGGTGAGATCAATATTGCCATCCATGTTAACTTCCATGAACCAGTGCTAACCAGCAGGTAAACTGGCACTCCTGAAAGCCTACACCAGACATGGCCTCAGACAAATTACTGCCTCCCAGCTTCAGCTCTCTAACTTTTAAGAGCGTATCTAAATCACAAACAGCTAATTCTTATGGTTTCCCCCAAAGAAACCTGGAAATTGTAGCGAATGAAAACAGTAACCTTATACTTCTCACAGGCATTGTAAGGCTAAGGGAGAAGATGAACATGGTTTGGTGCAACTTCCTAAGTGGTGGTGAACATGCCGTGGGCAAGTTAAGAGGAGTATGATTGCAATAATGACAAATGCAGTGGTTGAGAGGCCCCCGCGACAGAAAGCAAACAAACCCCAGAAATTTACGGAGGAAATGGATGATTCATGACCTTGTCGTTGTTGTTGTTGTAGGAGCCCAGCCCAAGAGTTCACCATCTTTATCTCCTTCATCCCAGTTTCCCTACAATCCTCTTGGACCTGAGCAACACAACAGGCACAGTGACTGCTTCATCCAGTAAGTATGCACAGGTGTAGGGAAAAATAAACACACACACACACACACACACACACACACACACACACACACAGGTCCAAGTAGATCAGGCATTCCCAACCTGTGGCCCTCCAGATGTTTTGGCGTACAACTCCCATGATCCCTAGCTAACAGGATCAGGGGTCAGGGATGATGGGAATTGTAGTCCTAAACACCTGGAGGGCCAAAGGTTGGGGATGCCTGAAGTAGAGACTTAATACCTTCCCAATTTATGGTGGGTAATGGTGGTTCTGCTGTCTTCATTTCTAGCTTGCTCATGGGGCTTAAGTTAAAAATTGTTCTGTGTATGCCTACAACTTGGCTGATAGCCTAATAATAATAATAATTTATTATTTCTACCCCACCCACCTGGGTGGCTCCAGCCACTCTGAGAAAAGTGGGTTGTGTAATTTCCCCCTGACATCTAAGGCAGGGTGAGAAACCTCAGGCACTAGGGCTGAATGCAGCCCTCCAGACCTCTCGGTCTGACCCTTGCAACTCTCCCTAGAACCATGCCCCTTTCCCAAGCCACACCTTCTCTCTCTTGGCCACACCCCTCACCAGCCCTGTGCCACACTCTCAGGGAGTGCTTTTGCCTAGATGGAATATGTCCTCTTGCTTGCCTAGGTGGAGGATGGTGGGGCGTGTGTGTGTGTAAACCTCTGGTTTTTGTGTGGCAGAAAACAGCCTGTTGTATAAAGATAAAAGTCCTATCCATTGCTCCCCTTTTGCCCCTGGTCCACCTGCCACTGACATGCGGCTGGTTTTCTAATTTTTATATTGCACTTGTAACTTGCCACTTGTAACCGTGTTCGCTAGAGCCAGAAATGCTGGTTGCGGCTGCAACCTTCATATCAGGTTCTGCAGAGACATTTGTATTCATTGCAGAGCTCCACACCGCAGAGCACTGTGATTGGATTTTTTTCCTATAAGTAGAAGCCAAGCCCCTGCACAGTTAGAAATAGCCAGTGGAAGTTAGCCTGGTCATCTGATCTGAATGCAGTTAATTGCTTAATTTGTGAGCACACCCCAGTGTTTCCTTTTCCCTTTGCATCTGCCAGTTGGAATCAATGATCTTCAAAAAGACGCATTTTATATCACCGTGACCACAAGCCCCACCTCTGAGCACCAGCCAGGGTTTCTGTCGGTCAGTAAACTCCGCCTGAGGTGGGCCCTGATGACGCAGAGCCGAGAGGTACCCCTGAAGGAGAGTGACCCCAAAATCAACCGCGGGGAATTGAGGCGATTTCTCTCCAGGATCAAATTCACTGATTTTGCTCACAAGGTGAGATGATTTGAAGAGGTCTTTGGTAAAGATGTGCACGTGAGAGGGAGGAGAACCGAAAGGGCTGCCCTTTTGCAAAGAAAGCGAATAGCAATGTCTGATGGGCCTGCTGCTTCTTTCTGAAATGAAATGATTCCCACAACTGATTCTTTTTTCCCTGGTTGCACAAATCACAGCTAGATTCAAGGCTATACATGAGGCTAATGCTAGTGACTGATGTCAAACCCCGAGGTAGGGAGATGCTGGGCACACTCTCCCCTTGCATGCCCCCCCCCCCATGCAGATTCTGAGTCAGTAAGCCTTTGTGTGCTCCCTCAAGCCTGACTCAGCTTGGTGCAAAGTGAGAGGAGGTCCTGCCCCCCCCCCCCCCGACACACTGTTGCTGTTCTAATTGATTTGACTGTGCCTCACTTAAAGCCTAAGGCCCTGCAGAAACCTGCAGGCAGCCTCGCTGCACCTGACTGACACCCATTTTCTCCCTCTCTCCCCAGTTCTAGCCATTTGCTTCCTCGGGCTTTCTGAGCAACGTGACAAAACCGTGGGCCTCGATATCAGCAGGCCAAGGTGGTTAGCCAGACTTTGTGATGCATTCAGTGCGTTAAGGAAGGAGCCTGAAAGACTAGCTGCTACTCACCCTTGTGAATGGCCACCTAATGCTGGGAGGCTGGACTGGCGGTGACCCTCTGGCATCCTGACTTGATGGAATACTGCTTGACCTGTTTGTTGCTGCTCCCTGCCTACATCTTTCCTTCTGGGTAGATTGAACATACAAATTTATGCAGAGACACTAGAGTGTGTGTTTGTGTATATATATGTGTGTGTGTATATATTTATATATTGTATTTTTAATTTATGAAGTGTTTCAGGAAGCTCCTACTTTATCTTAAATGCATAGCAACGTACTCTGCATAGTGTGGCCTTGGCTCATAACTTTCATTCTTTGGGTTCTTTCAGTTCTTCCTTCTCTTTTGTTTTAGGACTGGGCAAAGATGACCCATGGCTCTCAAAGATGGAGTTCAGCTCCCATCAGCTCCAGCCAGAGTGGTCAGGGATGTTAGGAGCTGTAGTCCAACAAGATCTGGAGGGTGTTGGGTTATGGTCATTGCTGTGTCCCGTTCAGTTCTTCCTCTCTCCACCCCACATCTCCCAAACCTGAGAGGCATTGTGCCCTTTAGTGCTGAACGATTGCATACACTTCTACCTTTTGGTCAGAGCCAGGCTGGGTTTGGTGCTGTTTGGTGCTGTTTAACTAAAAGTCTGTGTCCCATTGTCAAATCTCCCTTTTTCTGAACCATGCTGGGATCACCTGTTCGAGGGTCTACCGTAGTTTCGTATAACCAAAAGATAACAAAGCTTCCATTGCAGTACTCATGTAGATTTTCTGTAGCGGCACACAAGCAATGCCTGAAACATTCCATGGGCTTGCAATGTCCTATACTTACTGCAACCCTACTAAGTGTTGTCTCTTTTCAAGAAGGGTTCCAACATCTGCACAAAGATGTACAATTAGCATTGAGCTCTGCCTCTGGCAAAAACAGGCCAGCAGGTGTTGTGACCAAGTCACTAGGAATACCCAGTTATGTTTATGTTTAGAAGCTATTGTTGGCTAGAGTATACATAGAGCATCCTATGGGAGCATCTCTTACCTAGCAGAGGGATGTATGTAATATACATTCTCCACCCTATGGAACAGGAGTTTGTTTAGATAGGCTTATCTTTACTTTGTCAACTGGATTGTGTCCAAAACTCAATTTTCTCCTGAATGTGTTTAGTCTGCCCAGTATTCTGATTGCAGGAGAACCTCAGGCTGTGTTGTTATAGGCAGCTCTGTGATTCATCTTTGTATGTGGGAAAACCAACTATGTTCCTGGAGCAATGCACAAAAGCTCTGAAACAGCTTCTTCATTAACACTCCCTTCCCTGTGTTAAAGTTGTCTAAGATATTCCTCTTTTCTAGCTGGGAATAAAAAGCCTGTTCAGATTTCCTCTCTTTTTGCCTGTTGGCAAAAATGGTTCGTTTTACATGGCACAAGGCTCCTTCACTCTTTCAGCCATATCCCATAATTCAGTTATTTTCTTCAGCCGTGAAATTAATTAGACCAGGAGCAGTCTGCAATCTGATGTACTTGACTGTTGCTCTGCTGGCTGCTTTTGCACTGGGAGATGCAGCTGCAAATAGGAGGTAGCAAATCAGAGTGAGCAAGCTTTCACATCCTTGTTGTAAAGTTTCCCTTCCCTCCACTATATTTTCCTAATGATTAAACCACTGATGCTGGATCAGGACTAGCGCTGTGGTAGCAGTGAGGGAGAAGCCACTCTTGTTGGCTCCACACAAATTACAACCTGTACATAGCCATATTGCATCTCTTGTAAATGTCTCTTCTTCCTTAGCTTTCAACATGATACCAATCGGAGGCAGGGCCTCATTCCACCTTTCCCCTTTTAATCCCCGAGCTTTTGAAGAGTTTGTATAAGTAGAATAGGAGTCTGAGTCTATACTTTTCTAAATACTAGCACAGCGCATAGCACTTGTCTTCCCCCTGCCGTCTCCTAGGCGTGGCCCTTGCTTAGAAATAAAGGTAATCGCTCAAGGCATACAAATTGGTTCTAGAGTTTCCTCAGTAGGTAGAACTCCCATGTTCCTCAGCCCTAGCTGGCAAATGTTGCAACACCCCTACTTGAAATGGTACATGCCCTCCATTGCGTCCTTTAATGCATCCACTTGGTTTGTATTGCTTGGTGACACTGGGCCTTCCATAATGTGAATTTTCCCCCCTCCACGTCTTGTGTGCACTTTAAATAACAATCTTGTCTGTATATTATTTGAACTGTGAACCATGATGGGATAAATAAAGATCATGTACAGCACATTTCTGGTGTGTGACTTGCTTTTCCTAGCTTCTTTGAGCAAATTGAAGAGGACTCTGGGAACAGAGTGAATTTGATAGCTTCTGGCAAGAGTCCTGCTATGAACAGATGTACAGAATTTTCCTGGTGAATCCATCATGGTGAGCATGCACACTGCACTGTGACACCTACACAGACTTCTGCCCACACCTTGAGCAGAATGGTGCCTGCTGCTGATTGGCTAGTCTTTGTGACCCCTTCAGGGACTGGGCCTGGTTCTTATGGTACCCTTTCACACAAGTAAGGCATCGAGAGGGTGATAGAGAGGGAACCATCTTTGGAGGGAGATCGGGTGACTAAACATGAATGGAGGTGCACTGGTGTGGGAACATCTTCCCATTCTTCTCCCTCTGGAATGTCGTCTTTTTGCTCTTTTTAAGTTTTGCCTTTTTAACCTGCTTTTTATTTTGTTATCTGACGCTGGTGTTTTACATCTATGCCACTTTATTTATTGCATGCAAGTTATGTCCATAGTTTTTTTCAAGCTGTTTTCCATGGCCTTGGAATCTTCTGGTGAAGAGTAGTTAAGAAATATTTAAAATAAATACATTTGGAAACTCTCTTGATTTTAAAAATGGGGTTTATCGGGATGTTTTGGGTTGAACCCAACCAAAAGAATTATTAAGCTTTCTTTGTATCCCCCCACTCCCTCCTACCTGGATGCAAATATTACAAAAGTTATGATGGTTAGAAATTGTAAACAAGCAAAGAATCATTCATTGTGGAGGACCTGCTCATTCAGAAGTTCCAGGGTTTTTATTAAACAGAAATTTGATTTATTATGATCCAAATGCTGGCCAGCACTGCCGTGTTTCAACAGATCAAATTAGTCAGGGTGGACCTCGCTGAATCTAAGGCAGGGATGCCAATGCCTTCTTCATACACCTGCATTTGGCATCAAGGTTTACCACCCTGCAATATTTCCCTCCAGAAAAGTGATTTACAATCCCAAATAAGCAAGGAAATTCGATTGTGCTGTTTAATTAGCATACCGAGTCCTGTGCACATTGCAGTTTCCTTTGCATCAGGGTTAGATGCCGTCACTCTCTTCTGTGGTTCGACATCTCAAGGTAACACTTCCTGCTGTGCAGCAGTGTTGAGCTTCAGTGCCCTGCACCTCCTCAGGAACAAGCTGGATGTGATGGTACTCCTGTTGTTAGCTCTTGCGTGCCTGCTGTGTTAAATTTTTAAAGTGGCAAGGATACTTCGGGGACAAGGGTGGTCCAGATGGTAATCGTAGCATGGTGGGGTGGCTTTTGCTGCTGCCATCATCACACTCTAAATTCACATGCCTGCTATTTGCAGTGGGAGGAAGGCTTCCATTGGGAGCAACAAGAGCTATCCTCCCCGTTGCAAATAGCAAGCATTAAGCCCCCCTGATTTGGAGTGAGACTGTGACCAGAGCAAAGGCTTCAAGCACCTTCCCCTGCATGGACCCCATTTGATCCCCCTCCATGGCTATTCATGTATTTTAAAACCCAGTCCCAATGTAAAGGCCTGAGTAACATCCCATTTCCTATCTGGCTCATAGTGGCAGAGCACAGACAGACGGGCCCAGTCTCAGTCCCTGGCACCCCCAGATACATTTGGGAAATACCCTTATTTGAAACCCTGGAGAGCTGCTGCCAGCCAGTGTGTGCAGACAGTGCTGAGCAGGATGGAAAGAGGCAGGTTCCTATGGTCAGATGCATCCATGTCAGTGGCTGCCTAGCTCCCACCCACACTGAATTCCCCAGCAGAGCAAATGAAAAGAGAACCTTGAGGGGAAGAGGCTAAAGCTTGGTTTAGAGCTCTCTCTCTCTTTTGACTGTTGCACCGAGGCCTCTCTCTCTCCCCATCCTAACAGGGATCCTCCCCACCAGATTTCCCCAGGACCTCGTTCATCTCTAGGTCGGGCTCCCTCTGCAGCACCTTCTGCTGCAGCTCCGAGTAGAAGTCGACTCCTTCGGAGACGGAGTGGAGCAGCTTTTCTCGGTGCGGGTAGAAGCCGCCCAGTGGCTCTCGCTGTTGGTACTGAGGCGGGAAGAAGCACTGGTGGTGCTGGGACTGGTCTACCATGAGGCTCCCGTCGCAGGCTTTCTGGTGGTTGCGCTTGAACTCCAGCACGGTTTTGGTGTATGTGTTCAGGGTGGTGACGGCAGAGGCCATGCAGCAAGTAAAGGAGGCCCAGGCCATACTGAAAAAGAGAAACAGACAGGAGAAACAGGGGGAGAAGAAGGCTCTTATTTGTGTCTTTTCTTCTGATAGTTAACAATGGCAGATGGATAAAGTTACAGGATGTGCACCGCTTGGAAGCGAAGCAGTGTGAGCACCCCAGCAGGTTTGCAGGTGTAAGCGGGCTCACGTGTGACTTCCCCAACAGCATCATGAGCACAAATTACCATGAATGTGCAATAAAAAGGACATGGATGGGTCTATATTAAGTCAAACCAATAGTCCATCTGGCTCTGGTGGTGCTCCATCAGGACCCTGGGCAGACATCATGCCCAGCTTTCTACCCAAGATCATTTAGCTCATGACCTACAGCTCTGCAGATGCTATTGCACAACACCTTCTATAATTCTTGGGCATGCTGGACTTCCGGGGTGCCGCCATCGGTAATGGCGGACTCCCTCTGATCTGGAGGGACTAGCTCCATGGGAAACGGGTCTTTTCCGCTACGGCGAAGCGGGTACCCTTTCAAAAATCACAGACGGATGAAGCCCGTGATCATGGGACTCGGCGGGCACCTTTAGCGCCCCCCCAACCCGCAAAGGAACCCACTAACAGGCTCCGGAACGAAGAGGGGGAAGTGGCGCGGTGCTGAGAGTCAACTGCTTCTTCTGTGGAGTGAAGCCGCATAGCCATTGCCGGAGAGCGCTGCCTTTTTCCTGGACAATTTGGCTTTTAAAACAATCACCCATGAGTACTTAAATTTTGGGCAATTGGACTCTAAATAAGGATTTGCGAGTAGAAAGGAAAATTGGACTTAAAAGTTTATTTTAATTTGGCACTGAAACGGGAAGGTCTAAACAGGAAGTCAGCCTTCCGTTTCTTTGTAGATAGATTAAAACAAAGACATGGCAAACTAGAGTTCAGAAAATCGCTTGTAAAGGATTAACTTTCATCATTTAAAATTGTTGAACCCCCTTCGAAAGCAGGAGAAGAGGGGGGATTTTTTCCGGACTGTTTAAACCTGCAGAAGTGAGTGTAAAGCAAAGTAACTTTCCACCGTCTTGATCCTGGAGCGGGGTGTCAGGACTGACGTTTTTTGAAGCTCATTGACCAGAGACAAACGTTTTTGACAGATAGCTAAAAGAAGAGAAACATAGTGATTCCATTGTTCCCCTTCGCATTTTAAAGGAACAAATATTGACAAAATATCTGAAAAAGGAAACTTTGTTGTTAGATCTGTCTTTAAAAGAAAAGAACAAACAGAAGTTCTTCCCCTAGAGGGAGCCTGTGAAACTGTAACCAATTCTGAATCGGGGAGCTTGCAGCTGTTACAGATTACGATCGTGGGAATAGACTTCTGACCTTGCAGGACAATGCATTCAGAAGCTCTGTTGTGTGCTTTCTGTAAAACAAGTGCCCTACTGGAACAGCTACATGAGAAGACGGACTTGATGACTGATGCGATCAGAAATTTTGGACAGGCAGTGGGAAATTATATAGAGCCCACCCAGGAATCAGATCAGGAGTGTGCCCTGACAGAACAGATGAGGGAAGAGGATGTTGCTGAATCTTGGGCGCCAGAGATGGAGGGAGCTATGGCCCAGCAGGAACATGAATTCTTGGATTTGACAAATGAACTTGGAAAAAGCCAGACTTGGAAAGATAAAGTTTGGTTTGGTCTGGAAATGGGGGGTTGGATAGAGCCCCCTATGCAGGGATGTTTGGACTTTTCAAGTCTGGCAATGAGCTGTGAGATGTTTGGGGTTGTGGGGGCTCTTAATTTTGGAGGGACTTTGAAACATGTTCTTAAATACCACATGGAGCTTAGTCTGGACTATGGAAAAGGGGCTGATTTGTCGAGAAGGGTCAAAAGCATTGTCAAGCTGGAGTTCCCAAGAGTGAAAGGAGCAGGAGATAAAGGAAAATACAGCTATAAATATGAAGAGCCGCGGAAGGGACATGGAAGGGACTTAAGGGCCTCGGACATAAGATTACCAGGTTAATGTGCTAGATTGATGGGAAGGAATGGGCTGACAAAACCCGGGACCAAGAGGAAGAGACGCTGGATGAAGATTGGATTGTTTTTTATTTTTTTTATTAGGATTGTTTTATAAAATTGATGAATGTTAGAAAAATGTTGGAACGAAATTATTTGGCTTTAGCAAAAATGTTTAAAGAATTATGTAAGAATATTATGGTTATGAGAAATTGGTAAAAATAAGATTTAAGTTTTAAGCTTTAAGGTTTTTTTATAGTAAGATAAGATTAAAATAGATTAAGGTAATGTAATGACAGAATATTATGAAATATGGAAAGGATTTGCTGCGACAATTAATAACTAGGATACAAAAAAAGGGAGGAGGAGGAGGTCAAAGAAAGAAGGTAATGACAGTTAAGGATTTGAGAATATTGGATTTGTTTTTAAATGTTTGTGGTATATTTTTGTTTTTTGAGCGTGTTGTGCTATTTTTTTATTTTGATTTCTATTAATCTGTATTTGATGGTGGTTTGTTTTTTCTTTGTTTTTTCTCTCTCTTTTTCTTCTTTGTTTTCTTTTGTAATTCTAAAATTTTCAATAAATATCATTTTTTTAAAAAATAATAATTCTTGGGCATGCTGACGGTGGCTTCTTGGAGCTGGAATTCGAGAGCATGTGAAGGCCACAAATTCCCCATCCCTGACGTAAGCTGAAGTTGGTGGGGATCAAACCATGAGCTGTCTGCAAGTGCTCTACTGCGGAATTACGGTCCCTCTTCTCAAACTTGATCTGCCCTTCGATACACCAATCAAAGGACCACTTCGCTTGATGACAGCGCATATATTTTACAGAGTACTGCATACTGTACTTGCCTCACAGCTAGGACTAATTTTAATTCATGTGAATTACCCCTTAGTTGCGGGATGTGGCTGGCGCTGTGGTCTAAACCACTGAGCCTAGGGCTTGCGGATCAGAAGGTTGGTGGTTCGAATCCCCATGACGGGGTGAGCTCCCGTTGCTCGGTCCCAGCTCCTGCCAACCTAGCAGTTCGAAAGCACCCCAAAGTGCAAGTAGATAAATAGGTACCGTTCCGGAGGGAAGGTAAACGGTGTTTCTGTGCGCTGCTCTGGTTCACCAGAAGTGGCTTAGTCCTGCTGGCCACATGAACTGTACTCAGGCTCCCTAGGCCAGTAAAGTGAGATGAGTGCCGCAACCCCAGAGTCATCCGCAACTGGACCTAATGGTCAGGGGTTCCTTTACTTTTACCTTTACCCCTTAGTTACCCATGTTCAAGAAATTAATTCACAGCGTTTACAAAAACCCCAGCCCACCAAATCATTCTGGGGTGATTTAAATACCTCTGGAGAACCATCTCTTGCTTGCAAGGCCCAGTTCTGGTCTGTCCGCCTTTGCGATGCTTCTCTGTTTACTGACATTGTACTGACAACTTGTCCCTCGCCCCCTAGTTTGTTATTAAGGATGAAGATCACAGGGCTTCGCGTCAGATTTTGTCTACGGTTTTGGGCTAATAGCCAGGATTGGCAGTTTGCTCAACACTCAGGACTCTTGTGGAGTCAGCTACACAATTTACATGTGATTTTGACAAACCTGGCAAATGGCTGAGAGTTGGTGAAAATTAGGGGTGTGCAATACTCCACTGGAATAACTCTGTTTCCTTGGCTGCATGCAAAAGTCCTGGTTTATTTTTTGTTGCACTTGTGTTACACTATTGCCCCTCCAGGCAGCAACATGTGGTAGCATTGGGGAGGCATCTCAGAAGAAACTAAAGGAGAATAAATTCACCCACCGCTAATGCATTATTGGGTCAAGGACATGTTGCAGAAGACACCTGCAATAAAACAGCAGTCTGGAGGGGCCCGTAAAAGTAGCTTTCTATGTTATTGGGTTGTTACTCTTATTTTGATTATGTATTTTGTGGTTTTATATTTTGATTTTATTCTGTGAACTGCCCTGAGACCTGTGAGTATAGGGCAGTGTATAAAATCAATCAATCAATCAATCAATCAATCAATCAATCAAGTGTTAAGTGTTTTGATTTGTTTTTAAGAAAAGTGGTAAACATATTTTAGTAAATGAATATTGCACTTACTAGAAGGCCCAACCATAGTCCCATGAGTGTGGTCTCCAGTCCTCTGGCCCCAGGTTAACAGTTGCCTGGAAAACTTGGCTGTACATCATGTGGGCCACCATCCCCAGTAGGCCTATAGAGAAAGGAAAGAAGGTCATCCACCCAAAGCCACAATTCAGATGGTACAAGAAACATTTGCTTGATGTTCTTAGGAAATTCTTCTCTGATGGGATTAACATAATTCTAGCCTCTAATGCCCCTCTGTTCTCAGTCTCTCCCCTCTTATTTCCGTTTTCTGTTGCATTTTTCTCCATCCTTTCATTTGTGGGGAAGGTTGTAGCTCAGAAATAGAGCAGCTCCTTTACATCTGGGAATGTGCACCATCATAAACTCTGAAGAGCCGCTTCCTGCCAGTGTAGACCACGGATAAGGAACCTGTGGCCATCCAGATATTTGTTGGACTCAGACTTCCATCAGCCATCAACCAGTGTGGCTAATGGTCAGGGAAGTTGAGAGTTCTGGCCCAACAACATCTAGAGGGCCACAGGTTCCCTATCTGTGGTGTAGATCATATTGAGCTAGATGGATAAATAATCTGACTTGAAATAAAGCAGCTTCTCACATCTCATTTCCCTTCACACTCCCAGCTGCCTTTGCCCTGCTTATGTGTGCTCTTAATGAATCCCCCCAGTTCCTCATCCATGCCAAAGTGGGAGAGGCACTCACCTGACAAGACAGAGGAGACAGCAGCAAAGGCATTGAGCTTCAGCCCACAAACTGGGTTCCCTGTGTACAACATCTCCACCAGCAGGAGGATGAAACTAATGAGCAGCAAGCTTATGTAAATCATCTCTGATCCAAGCGACAACCAGAGGATACCTATTGTGTGCAACCAGAAAAGACAAATCAGTCAGGGATACAGGCTGGCAGAGCTGAAGTCTGCTCTCTTCCTCTTACGCTGGAAGGCAGCCAAACCAGTAAGGTAAACATGGCAGATAGACTGCATTTATAAGTTGGTAGGTTGCAAGACGTGCAGGTAGGATGGTCACCTAATGCATCACCAAAACAGATAATATGCATTGCCCCATAAATAAGACACAGATTTGTATTCAATTTGTGTTTGCTACTCTATTTGTATAGGTGCGAATTTAAAAACAGTGACCACAGTTTGAAGAGAAATAACATACATCTCACCGTGGAAGGAAGACTGTGACCAAGTGATTTGTGCACCCACTCAGTCTCCTGCCCATGTGTTAACTGGTGGTGGACAACTCGTCTTATAATTCTTTACCTTTAAACCAGGTAGGCCTTCAAATAACAGGGCTTCTTCAAATAAAGGACCATCCTTTGGGGTGCCTCAGGGTTCTGTCCTCTCCCCCATGCTTTTTAACATCTACATGCAGCCGCTGGGGGAGATCATCAGGGGGTTGGGGCTGGGTGTTCATCAGTATGTGGATGATACCCAGCTCTACCTCTCTTTCAAATCAGAACCAGTGAAGGTGGTGAAGGTCCTGTGTGTCTGGAGGTGGTTGGAGGATGGATGGCGGCAAACAGATTGAGGTTGAATCCTGACAAGACAGAAGTACTGTTTTTGGGGGACAGGAGGCGGGCAGGTGTGGAGGACTCCCTTGTCCTGAATGAGGTAACTGTTCCCGTGAAGGACCAGGTGCGCAGCCTGGGAGTCATTTTGGACTCACAGCTGTCCATGGAGGTGCAGGTCAATTCTGTGTCCAGGGCAGCTGTTTATCAGCTCCATCTGGTACGCAGGCTGAGACCCTACCTGCCCGCAGACTGTCTCGCCAGAGTGGTGCATGCTCTAGTTATCTCCTGCTTGGACTACTGCAATGCACTCTATGTGGGGCTAAGTTTGAATCATAGAATCATAGAGTTGGAAGAGACCACAAGGGCCATCGAGTCCAACCCTCTGCCGAGCAGGAAACACCATCAGAGCACTCCTGACATATGGTTGTCAAGCCTCTGCTTAAAGACCTCCAAAGAAGGAGACTCCACCACACTCCTTGGCAGCAAATTCCATTGTCGAACAGCTCTTACTGTCAGGAAGTTCTTCCTAATGTTTAGGTGGAATCTTCTTTCTTGTAGTTTGGATCCATTGCTCCGTGTCCGCTTCTCTGGAGCAGCAGAAAACAACCTTTTTCCCTCCTCTATGTGACATCCTTTTATATATTTGAACATGGCTATCGTATCACCCCTTAACCTCCTCTTCTCCAGGCTAAACATGCCCAGCTCCCTTAGCCGTTCCTCATAAGGCATCGTTTCCAGGCCTTTGACCATTTTGGTTGCCCTCCTCTGGACACGTTCCAGTTTGTCAGTGTCCTTCTTGAACTGTGGTGCCCAGAACTGGACACAGTACTCCAGGTGAGGTCTGACCAGAGCAGAATACAGTGGCACTATTACTTCCCTTGATCTAGATGCTATACTCCTATTGATGCAGCCCAGAATTGCATTGGCTTTTTTAGCTGCCGCGTCACACTGTTGGCTCATGTCAAGTTTGTGGTCAACCAAGACTCCTAGATCCTTTTCACATGTACTGCTCTCAAGCCAGGTGTCACCCATCTTGTATTTGTGCCTCTCATTTTTTTTTGCCCAAGTGCAATACTTTACATTTCTCCCTGTTAAAATTCATGTTGTTTGTTTTGGCCCAGTTCTCTAATCTGTCAAGGTTGTTTTGAAGTGTGATCCCGTCCTCTGGGGTGTTAGCCACCCCTCCCAATTTGGTGTCATCTGCAAATTTGATCAGGATGCCCTTGAGTCCATCATCCAAGTCGTTGATAAAGATGTTGAATAAGACTGGGCCCAAGACAGAACCCTGTGGCACCCCACTAGTCACTCTTCTCCAGGATGAAGAGGAACCATTGATGAGCACCCTTTGGGTTCGGTCAGTTAGCCAGTTACAAATCCATTGAGTGGTAGCATAGTCAAGACCGCATTTTACCAGCTTCTTTACAAGAATATCATGGGGCACCTTGTCAAATGCCTTGCTGAAATCAAGGTAGGCTACATCCACTGCGTTCCCTTCATCTACCAGGCTTGTAATTCTGTCAAAAAACGAGATCAGGTTAGTCTGACATGACTTATTTTTCAGAAATCCATGCTGACTATTGGTGATCACAGCATTCCTTTCTAGGTGCTCACAGACTGTTTGCTTAATGATCTGCTCCAGAATCTTCCCTGGTATTGATGTCAGACTGACTGGGCGGTAATTATTTGGGTCCTCTCTTTTCTCTTTTTTGAAAATAGGGACAACATTTGCCCTCCTCCAGTCTGCCGGGACTTCGCCTGTTCTCCAGGAATTCTCAAAGATGACTGCCAGTGGTTCTGAGATCACATCTGCCAGTTCTTTTAATACTCTTGGATGCAGTTCATCTGGCCCTGGAGACTTGAATACATCTAAACTAGCCGAGTATTCTTGTACTATCTCCTTAGTTATTCTGGGCTGTGTTTCCTTTGCTGAATCATTTGCTCCAAATTCTTCAGGTCAGGCATTGTTTTCTTTATCGGAGAAGACTGAGGCAAAGAAGGCATTGAGGAGTTCAGCCCTTTCTGTGTCCCCTGTTTGCATTTCACCATCTTCTCCTCTGAGTGACCCCACTGTTTCTTTGTTCTTCCTTTTGCTACGAACATACCCATAAAAGCCTTTTTTGTTGCTTTTAACCTCTCTAGCAAGCCAGAGTTCATTCTGTGCTTTAGCTTTTCTGACTTTGTGTCTACACGTGCTGGCTATTTGTTTGAATTCCTCTTTGGTGGTTTCCCCCCTTTTCCATTTTTTGTACACATCCTTTTTTAATCTTAACTCAGTTAAAAGTTCTTTAGATAGCCACCCTGGCTTCTTTAGGCACCTTCCATGTTTCCGTCTCATTGGTATTGCCTGAAGTTGTGAAGGTGACCCGGAAACTACAACTAATCCAGAATGTGGCAGCTAGACTGGTGACCGGGAGCGGCCACCGAGACCACGTAACACTGGTCTTGAAAGACCTACATTGGCTCCCAGTAAGTTTTCGATCACAATTCAAAGTGTTGGTGCTGACCTTTAAAGCCCTAAATGGCCTTGGTCCAATATACCTGAAGGAGCGTCTCTACCCCCATCATTCTGCCTGCACACTGAGTTCCAGTGCTGAGGGCCTTCTGGCGGTTCCCTTACTGCGAGAAGCCAAGTTACAGGGAACCAGGCACAGGGCCTTCTCGGTAGTGGCACTCGCCCTATGGAACGCCCTCCCACTAGATGTCAAAGAGAAAAACAACTACCAGACATTTAGAAGACATCTGAAGGCAGCCCTGTTTAGGGAAGCTTTTAATGTTTGATAGACTATTGTATTTTAATATTCTGTTGAAAGCCACCCAGAGTGGCTGGGGAAACGCAGCCAAATGGGCGGGGTATAAATAAATCATCATCATCATTATCTACACCCAGGGACCCAGTAGGAAACCCAGGGATCCTGTGCACAGGCCTGCTCTGTTTATTTAGCAGCCAGACATTCACAACACTCTAATGAAAGACCAATGGCTCAAAAATAGCAGCCCTGGAATGGAAATCCACACAAGCCATTAGATGGCACCCAGACCAACAACACAGGTAATTGGAAAGAGCAGGATCTGGAAACCTAGTCAGGAGGAGCGAAAGCCAAATTATAAAATGAAATTAGGAGTACAGAGGCTTGAAGAGAAGGGAGCACACCAGGCCTGAGGACCTTAAACATGGAGGAGTTAGAGTAGTGCACCATTTCTATCAGCTAATTGTCATACCTTTTAAGCTACATGAAGCTTGTTTGAACCTTTGGGTAGGCATGGAAGGGAAGGCCTGTATTAGCAATATGGTTATATGAATCCTAATAGTACTGAAAATAAGTTCAAATAAATATCACAGAGGCCTGCTGATCAGAGAATGACCAACATCCATCTGCTTAATAAAGAACTCTGGGATTTTTGGCAGGTTTCAACTTATAGTGGGTTGCATCCAGAAAAAAAAACCTGTCTGAATTTGGTTCTCATTAAATTCAATGGAATCTTAGTCATGATTAACTGTGTTGTGGATTTCAGTGGGATTTAAATTCAATTAACTTTTGACCCATGCCTAATAATAATAATAATTTTAGACTGCTCAATGCTAGACGCTGAGCATTTACTCAGGCTTTCTCAGATGTTCAAACATGTTGCTTAACCATGTTTTCATTGCTGTTTTAGTTACCAAACCCAAATAAATCCATGTTATTTTTATGGGCACTTTTGTTAAAACTGGAGAAATGAGAAACCGGAAAAAGAAGCCAGAAGTCTCCGCATCAAAAGTCATAAATCAGAAGCATGTCATGAGACAGAAGTGCTTTGCCAAAAAAGTAACAAATGGCAAATATCCAGATACAGCTGTTCTTGATCATGGGATCATGCCCATTCTAAAGGTTGCGCTGGTCCAAACCAGTCTGGGGTGGGACTTATTCCTACCTCTCTCTGCTGGAGGTGAAAGCTCAATGAAACTGCGACATTTCTCATCTGAAAGAAAACAGAATGGTAAAATTATCCCAGGAGCTGCAGGAAGGAGAAGTCAGCTCTTAAATCTAGATTATAGTGTTGACATTGTTCAATGTTTTTGATTGCTTCTGGGCTATGCTCTTCTATGTTCTAAGAGTAAACGGATGGCTGCCATTGGCTGTCTCTCCAATTCTCAGCCCTATGCTGTGAGGTAGGCAGGAGAGGGGAATAATATCCATTTGAAATGCAAGAACCATCTCCAGTTTAGAATACTGATCAGAATGTACGCCAGGCTTGGATGTGGCTGTGGCTAATGGTTTTGTTTATTTTTGCTTGAGGGCCATATTCACCCTTGGTCAATCCTTGGAGGATTCATGACTGATTGTCCATCCCCCACATACTCACAAATACACACACACACACACACACACACACACACAGAGAGAGAGAGAGAGAGAGAGAGAGAGAGAGCTCTACTTCCCTAGTTGATCCTTGCAATCAATTAACTTTTCATTCAAAATCTCTCTCTCTCCATTCAAATGTCCACCCACCCCTATAGGTTCACATTAATTTTTGTTCTTTTTGCTGCTGGCTGAATTTGTTCAAGTCTTGAGCCTATTCTAGGGGCCAGAGTAGCCTCGAGAACTAGGGCTTAGATCCATGGTAGTTCACTGGATGTCATCTGAGATATGTGCAGTACAGTCCAATCTTATGTATGTTTGTTTAGGAATAAGTCTAAGATCTATAGATTCATTTCATTAAGCGTGCACAGGATTGCAGTCTTCTTCTCAAGGTCTTCTGAATCTTCTGAAGATAAGGCATTACTGTAAAAACAGAATTCAGGATAAGATGGGCCTTTGGCCCGATTCTGTGGAACTGTTCTTATAGGCCCTCCATGTGTCCCTATTTTCCAGGGACGGTCCCTGGATTTACAGAAGCCATCCTGGGTTCTGATTTGATCCTGGAATTTCCCAATTTTCCTTAGGACATCCCTAATTTCATTGGAGAAATGTTGGAGGGTATGGAGTTATGGAGATAAGTAACTATATAACCTTCAGAAGGCAGCTGAAGTTTTTTAAATGTTTAATGTTCGATTATGTTTTTATATACGTTGGAAGCCACCCAGAGTGGCTGGGGTAACCCAGTCAGATGGGCAGGGTATCAATAAAATTATTTATTTATTTATTTATTTATTATTATTATTATTATTATTATTATTATTATTATTATTAAACAGGATGTCCCTGTTTTCATTGGAGAAATGTTGGAGGGTATGTTATTATGTTCACAACATGCATCACCTGTTCAATACATTGGGAAAAACACAGAAACAAACTAACACCAAAAGCAAATCTGGGCATCGGTCAGTTAGTTCTTTTAAATGTGAGTAAATTTAAGAATTCTCATTTCTACTAAAGCAAATTCCAGGAAGTAAAAAATTAAGGGATTAAGATGGATTTAAAATGGCCAAGTGGTAGCCTTCCATATGTAGTGTCAACAATTGCCAAGTCTATCTGTGGTTTTATATCAGGCTATAAACAAGTGTCCAACCTGTGCGTCCTTTGCTGCAAAGTCCTTCTTAACTATATTGGTTCTCAGGCTTCTGGTTCTGCAGATTATATTCCCCAGATATAGGTTTGCCTTTTGAAAGTTATTTTGTCCTCTCCAGCTGAACACTATCTTGTAGGTTTTCTTCCCCACCCCCGCTGCCTGCAAAGCTAATCTCTCCAGGTCCCTTTGTATCATTTTACCCAGCTTTTTGGTGTTCAGAATGCCTCCCCATTCTGTGACAGCTGCACATTTCATTGAGACTCTGTGTACTACTTCATGGGCAATTGAATAAAATTGACCCTGCTTACTCATACCTTGTTCCTGAATGCATTATGGGAGTGTAAAATGTTTATTTCAGTAGAGCTTGCTTCCTGAAGAGCATGATTATTTGACATCGGGATTTTATGGGGCTGGTTCTCCTCCCAGGATGTCACAAAAACCTCACAATGAGGGAGGAAAGCAAAGTGCTCTAGAGGTAGCTGTTTGGGTCCCATGTTAGCTGGATGACAAAAATGGGAACTGAACTAAAACCATATTAAATTGGCCCTCTTCTTACTATAAGAAAAGGATTGATGAACTGAGCAGGAAACATTCAGATCCCACAGTCAGCACAATGCAACAGATTCCCCTATCTTCATAGTTAATTTTGAGAAGAAATGTTTTTTTCTGGTATAATGCTATAGTTCCTAAATCGAGTTTGGTGCAAGTTTCCATGCAGACCTTTATTGCTGCAGTGGCTAACCTGTGGTTCTCTATATGTTGTTGAACTGCATTTCCCAACATCCCTGACCATTGGCCATGCTGGCTGGGGCTGATGGGAGTTGAAGTCCAACAACATTTGGAAGGTCAGAGGTCAGCCCACCCCTGCTGCACTGAAAAGCTGGCAGCCATACTCATTTCCTTGCACCGCTTGGAGACTGAGGTGGTGTGCAATAATATTATGAAAGGAAGAAGTCCTCATTCCCAGCTTCACCCTTTGACTGACTGCCTCAGTGGGAAAGCAAAGGCAGAAATTCCTTCTCTATTGGCTTGGCTGGGATAAATTGCCATTTGGCTCCTCCGTTTCCAGAACAATTTCTCCCAGAGCCATCCTACCTGGTCGTTATGTAACTTCATTACGCAACAGTATGAAAGAGTCAGTACCTTTTGTGTTATGTCTCTTGTGTTATGATAAAATGTCAATCTCCTTAAGTGCTTCGGCAGAAAGGCAGTACATGGAAGTGAATGAATGAAGAGGCAGACTAGAGAGATTACCTGAGCCTTCGATGTTCTCCTCGCAGGAAAGCCACATGCCTGTGTGGAAATACCGGAAGGCAAAGCGATCGTCCCCGGTCTCCCAGCTATAGTGCACCACATCTTGGGAGGGTGCAGAGGAATTGCTGGCCCCTCCGTCAGGAGGCATGGGGACACCGATGCACTTGGTGTTCTTAGTCTTCCCGCACAAAGGCTTGGGGACTTTCTGTGTCCCCACACACCAATAACTGCCCAGCAGGGCTGTGGTGGAAAGGCTGAGAGCCAGCAGGTTCAGGACCACTGCCAGAACAGCCCGACGCCAAGGGAGGATCTTCAAAAGCTTCATCTGCAAGAGGCAAGCAAGATAGTTCCCTCAATTCCAGGGATTTATGAATCATAAGGAAATAAAGCAATATCAGGGGGAAACGTTTCAGCTCTGATGCTTCAGGAATTGTAAACTGCATTCAGCAATATAATGGACAGTACAATATAAAGGAGAGCATTCCTGGAAGAAGACCTGTCACATGCACCAGCAATGGGGAATCTATAGTCTACCATAAATTGTTGGGCTACACCTCATGTTGTCCCTGAGCATCGGCCATGTTGGCCACGGCTGATGGGAGTCCAGCAACATCTACAGGACTACATGCTCCCATTGCTGACATACATGGGTGGAAAGCCGAGGGCCCAGAAATACGCTGCCTTCAAGTGCAACAGACATACCAATAAATGTAAACAATAAAGAAGCCTCTCTCTTTTTAGCTACATATTGTCATGGACCAGCCTGGGCCCCATGATTTTACACAAAACAAAAGAATTGCTGTGATGTTAAAGTCAGGAGCACTTCAGCCCTGTTTTTGAGTGTCTGCCCTGTTTTTGAGTTTGTTTGAAACTTAAAACCTCAATTTCTTATCACTACTGCTTGATTCTCTTAAATAGGGCTATGTTTAAAACTTGTCATTGAGGTTTTCATACCTTTTTTGTAAACCTGAGGAAGCGTTTCAGCCCTGCTCTTGAGTTTGTTTGATATCACTTAAAATCATTTAAGGTTTATGATTTCTTTATTTCCTTCTGAGGAAACTGATTAGTTCAGTGAAGCGAGCTTTGTGGCCGGCATCTCATAAAGTCTTTGTTTAATTCTAGGTTAACTTTTCCTTAAATTTTTTGATTTTTGTTATTTAATTCAATTCTATAGTCGATTACTTCTCGTTTCAGGGATTTTCACGGCAATTCTTTTGTTTTGTGTAATTTCTTGGTTCCATGACTGTCTTTTTTTCACTGGGCCCCATGATTTGGCATACACAGAAGGCATGGAAGAGGGTGCCAGCAAAGGCAGGGGATGGGGGGACACTTCAGGGGAGGGGAGGAGACTAGCACTGAGGGCAAACATCACCCGGGAGAGGCTTGCTTGGGGGGAAGTGACTGCAAGGGTGAAGAGTGCCCTATGCCGAGTTGCCAGGATGAGGCGGATATGGGAGACCTGGAAGAGGGCGGCAGCAGCAGCAGCAGGGACTGGGGAGTGAGCAGGGGACCAGAGGGGCCTGATCCAAGCAAGAAGGGAGTCCAAACGCCCCCTCCCTGCACTGCCGCTGTCAACTTGAGCTCATAGGCGGGCAAGGAAGGAAAAACCATGCTGTTTGCCTAGATGAGGAAGCGAGTGGCTGTGTTCATGTAGTCAGCAGCCTGGAGAGAAGGTGGAGAGATTCCTGAGGAAACGCTCACAGCCTTGCCTGGCCAGGCTAAGACGGGGCTGTCGCTGCCCCTGTAGCCGATTCAGATTGGAACCTGCCCTAATTGTAGTGCCCTATTTAAGGAAAGGAGAGGCAAGCCTCAAGGGTCAACACAACACTCTACAGGGTAGGCACAAAGAGGAGGAGTATTGTGAAGACAGGGGGTGATGTAAGGAATTGGAGAGCAGAGGATGGAGTGACCCACTGGGTGAAGGTGCAGCAGAGATGGCTGGGGCCAGGTGCACAGTGAGAGGAAGCAAGGGCCCTGAGGAACAAAGCACCACTAAGAGCAGCCAGATCGAGGCCAGGCACACGCTATGTGTGTGTAAGTAACTATCTTGGACTTGGCACTGGACCACCCCATCTCAAGCCTGCACCAACAGCGACACTTATACAGTGGTACCTCGGGTTACAGACACTTCAGGTTACAGACTCTGCTAACCCAGAAATAGTACCTTGGGTTAAGAACTTTGCTTCAGGATGAGAACAAAAATCGTGCAGCGGCAGCGGGAGGCCCCATTAGCTAAAGTGGTACCTCAGGTTAAGAACAGACCTCCAGAACGAATTAAGTTCTTAACCCGAGGTACCACTGTACAGTTCACACCTTCTTGCCCTATCTAAATGGATAATAAACTTCCTTGTTCTGTATGATAACAGGGATGGTCTCTTCATGCAATTAACATTCCATTCTTTCAATTGCACCATCAGGTTTTGAGCAGACAGGCAAAGCCCATGCATGCACTTGGAGCAGGCTCCCCACCGCATTACCTTTGCTGAACACAATTTGCAACATCTGAACCAAGCAGGACCATTTCAGATCACACCACAACAGGCAGAGCCACCTCCGCCCAAGGTACATACTCATTCTACAGGTTTTCAGTATTCGTTAACTTTTCAGCCCTTCACCCTAAAGTCTGGTTGCCACCTTTATGCATCAGTTTATGATTTTAAAAAAAAACCCTCATGAAAAATTGTCAGCATATTAGTGTGAATATCTAATAAATACATTTTGTCAGCACTATTTTCTAATTCAATGCAGTTTTACATGTTGCTTTCATCAAGGGATGCATTTGTATCCAATTTTCCCCCTAATACATACATTTGTGTGTGTGTTTGTTGCTGGAAAACTGCACTGCAACATTCACAGAAGTGTGGACTTCAAAAGGAAGCCGTATTTTGGTTTCTTGATTGTTTCAGGAATTGCAAAGTAGGTGGGATCACATAGTGAACTGAACCAAATTTCTGTACCATCCTGAGTTCTGCGAACTCCATTGAGTTAACTTATTTTAGAATCCAAGGCATCTGAAAAACCTGTGAGCATTATCTACCCTTCCTGCTCCCTGATCTTTTCTGAGGCAGCCACGTGTTTTTGCATTCCCACCCAACATTGGTCATGCATTTTTGTACAGGAATTCTGCACACACGCATGCAAATGCACACACACTGAGAGAGAGAGAGAGAGAGAGAGAGAGAGAGAGAGAGAGCGTGAGAGACTTTAGAGCCAGCAGAGTCCAACTGAGAACCAGAAGCCAATCACAATCTATGTGGAGGTAGGAAGGAAACCCCTCTGACTTGAGGGTTGCTACTTACACATTACCGAACAAGAGAACAAAAGAGACCCCGGTTTGCATTAAAATCTGCCTGTGCTAAATTATAAGTATGTATGCAGAATTTAGAAATAATTGCTTTAATTTCGATAGTAAACACATCTCACCATTGTGGGGAAGACTGTCACTGGGTGGGATCTGTATGCCTAGTCATGTGCTTCATTCAAATAAAGGCCTGGCCCCTGAGAACGCTTCAAATAGAGGGTGCCCTGGATAAAGTAGGACACATGGCCACTCTAGATTACTTCCCTCACTTGCAGACTGCCTCCTCTCCACTGCAACAGTTTTATAACATACCAAAGCATCATCAACATTATATTTCTTACCCATCCTTCACTCTAAGTTTCTAGAGTGGGTTGCAATAATTATAGCACCTTGCAAAGTATGACAGAGACAATTACCTTTCTGAAGGCTTTTCCAGTTGCTGCAGTTTAATGTGCAAGCTGCACTGAATGTCAGGTTCTGGGATTGCCTTGAATTCCGCACATCTTCCCGCTAGGTTTGCAGATGTCAAACTCATCCTGACCCCCTTACACCTCTTCCTCCTCCCTTTACCCACCCACCCCCCAAAAAAAATCTCAGACGCCCCCTCCCTTCAGACTCCTCAGTGATTATTAAATGCTGCCCATCCAGTCAGCAGCTGTTTTGCGGGAAATGGGCATTTTATAATCCACAATGCAATCACAGCACAGCTGTTCTGGGAGATTACGGAGAGAAAGATTGGTATTGCAGGCTGGGATTAAGCATAAGAGGTGACCTCCATTCACTGCAGGAGGAAATCTTTCAGGGAAAACAGAGCTGGAGTCATTCATGACCAGTGGCGATTAAACTGGCAACAGTTCAGAATGAGTTGGTGGGCCTCAGCTCAGGTGTAAAAGGCCCATGGCACAAAATCTGGGGCAGCCACTGATGCTTCTCCACAACTTCAGCCTTACCAAGATAGGCAAGGGGTGCGAGTGGTCAGTAAAGACAAAATGATTTTTCATATTGTTATTGTTTCATACGTGATGCAAATTTATCTACATCTCTTCAGTCATATGCCTGAATATGCAAATGCTGAAAATGTGTATGGCGGGGTAGTCCCCCATCTGTTGTATGGAGAAAGTCTGCAGGGGGCTTCTGCAAGTAGAGCTCTCCCCGTGGTCAGGGTGAAACAGGGTCCACGATCACACGGAGGTGTCTACTTACATTTCAGCAAAAGTGAGTTGAAACCCCATGCAGACCTTCTCTAGGACTAAGGGAGGTGCACTGTGTGCAAGGACATTGGAGGTGAGGTTTGCACACCTGTCCCCATCCACACTTCTACCATTCAAGTGTTCAGGTGCTCTGATCAGACACCCCTCGGGGGTTCAGGTGCAAGAGAAGACAGGACTCTGCCAAGAGCTGTGCTGAAGAGCCGAAATCCCCTTTTGTTCTACACAATTTTTAAAAGTAAGTGCAGGAGGCTTCTCTTCTTTTGCAGCTGGCTACCTTAGATCCGGGTCATGTGAATGGCGGGGGGGGGGGGGGGGAGAGAGAGAGAGAATGAACACATTCCAAGGACTGGAAATTTGGCACTGTTGCTACTTTAAACTTTCTGATAGCATTTCATTTTAATTCAAAATTTCTAACATGAGGCTTGGAGCGAGAGCACGGGGACCAGAGAGCACACAGCTGCACAAATTGCCAGGTGTGCAATTTAGTTTTTGTTGGATTACGCAGGATTAGGAAGTCCTTGAGGTAGGCATCATCCCTTACATAACTATCTAACTGGAGTAGGGAGTGTTTTTAAAATTGGTGTACGCAGTGGAGGACTGATTAATTTAATGTCCCCCTGGGGAATCAGAGCAGCTTATTGGTTTCTGGCACTGCAGCCGCACCACTAGAGTAGGGCTGAGGGATTCACAGAGTCTGAAATTTTACCCTAACCCTGAACTAGTTCTCTTGAGGCTACTTTAACTCTAGATAATATAGACACGGGGGTTGAGTATTCTATTTGCTTTGATGGTTTTCCTGTCTCTTACCCACATATGCACAGATCCTCCTTGTCCACACTTATCTAACACTTGCCAGCACCCTCAGCAGAATGACCTGAATGTGTAGGCTGTTGCATAAACAAACTCTCAAATGCACAAAGCCTCTACCTTTCCAGTGGACCCTGGACCTAGTGCTATGGGAGAACACAGGAAAATGCCTGTTGGATCAGACCAAAAGCCCATCTAGAATAGCGTTCAGTCCTCACAGTGGCCAACCAGATGGGGAACTGCACTACATTTTTCTGCACTTTGATTTGAACTCTGCCAAGACTTAGAAAACTCATATCTAGGAAAAGGAATACAAAGCAAACAGTGGCAGTTATTTATCCCAACAGCAGGTGGCACTCCTTCCTTATAATTCTTTCTGAGGGGTGGAATCCCATTTGCTCCAGCTTTTGAAAATCTCCTACCACTGGAAGGGTAAAAGAATCTTTCCTCCTTTTAATTTTTGATTTTTAAAAGGAACAAACAAAAACATTTGGAATTCTTTTTTCTCTGAGTGCATTTTACCCCCTTCTCCTCCCTCTGTGACTATGGAATATTTGTGATACCACCCTAGAATTTTTATATAATCAAACCAATTATCTTGAAAATATCTGCTGCATCATCTCCCTGCTTTTGCTGTGTCCATCCACCTAGAATTGGGCTTTCACAATATACTTGTTTTGAGAGACAAAGCCCAAATCCCTTATTCTTTATTGTGCCCATATCTTGCTGCTCCCAGTTCTCTTCCTAGTTTCATCTTCTGCCACTTTCCACTATCTAAGGTGATCCCTTGACATATTAGCATGATGATTTCAAATATGAAAACAATGCGCCATTCATCCCTTTTCCATAGATAAGCATATCTACAAGGGATATATCTTATTTTGGAGGGTGGGAGGGAGGACAGGCAGGCAACTGCTGTATTAACATTTGGTATCCAAGCATATATATTTAAGGTCATGGTTAAGTTAGGCTCAGCATCCCTTATGCATGATGATTCAAACACTTGATTCCTACAAATGCTGGTAGGATCTTCCTGTACTCACTATCAGTTGAGGCAGATAAATATTTGCCCTGGGGGTAGTCAACTATATGAGGGAAAGTAACGCTGAAATAAAGTTCAGCATTTCAGTACTGTCTCTTTGCACTGTTCGCATTACCGTGATGCTACATATGCCTATTCAGGTCAAGTCTCAATGAGTGATACTTAATGACACCGAGTCAATGTTAGTCATAACGCAAGGAGAGCCATGCAGGATCAGGCCAAGAGCCCATCTGTTCCAGGATCCCATTCTCACAATGGCCAAACAGATGCCCCATGGCAAGCCCACAAGCAGGACCCAAGTGGTCTTCCCGGGTAGAGATGAGATGTGCTGAATCGGCAGCCCTGCCCTCCCAGTTCAAAGGGCAACACCCCACCTGTGACTCTCAAAGATGGCACAGCTCTTCATAGCTCCTCACGGGGGGCACAGGAGGTTTCTTCCAGTGGTGCTTCAATGATGAGTCCTTGGTAGCAGGCCTGGAAAGAGATGGGGGACTTCATCACAAACAGGAACACCAAGACAGGACAAGGCACAGAGAAATGCAGAGAGAGAGAGAATCAGCCATACCCAGGCAGCTTATCCGATGAGGCGCTGGTTACATCCAACCCTACAGCTTCTCTTTTTTGCCCACTTGAGTTAAAAAAATTCCCAGGAGATGGTCCTTTTCACTCTTTGGCTTCTGCAAAGGAAGTATCCTTCCCAGGGCAATAGCACCGAGACTGCTAGACCTCTCAAAGCTGGAGACAGACTCAAATGACAGTGTTTTTTTGTTTTGTCTTTTTGCTTGAGCCCTAAGTAATTCCACTCAGATTGTAACCTTTATTTAGCTCTTTAACCCTTCCTTAGCAGCAGTATACGTGGGATGCGCATTTTTAGCTGGTAACTACATTTGATGGGGAGACGTGATTGGCTTTCACAAATCCCCTACTATGAAAGGCATCAAACCCCTCCGGAGATTTTAAAAATAGGAAATGACTTAATACTGGGTATTAGAAAGCTCCGGAATCAGAGCTTATTATCCAAAGAGGGGTGTTTGTCACAATTCCTCCTCCCCAAGCCTTACGGCGTGGCCGCCATTCATTGCAATGGCAACAGATGCGCAAAAGATGCTCAGCCTTGTGTTCTGCCACAAAGATCCAAAGTCTTGTGGGTCCCCTAGCAGCTGTGTCTTGTCTGCTCTTAGTAAAGTAGACTCCAGAGTTCATTCAAATGAATGAGAAAGAACAACAGCGAGCGTGAGAAAGATAGTTTTCTAAAAGAAAAGAAAAAGCCGGGGGGGGGGGGGGAGAGAATATCATGGAGTTGCTGTGTGTGTGTGTGTGTGTGTGTGTGTGTGTGTGTGTGTATGACTCCTATACATTTGGGGGGGGGGGAGGCATTCCAATGCTCAAAAAATGCCAGTTACATAAATATGAAGATCAGATGGAGCCACAATAGGAATTTTTGGTCCTGCATCATGTGAAATTGTAAGCTTAGAAGTGAAATGTGAGCACCCGTTACCCATTTCTCTCTGTCTGTCTTAACAAAGCCTCAAATTTCTGAGGGTCCTGACCAAATGTCTCATTTCCGTCATGAGTTTATTATTTCCAAATTTGTTCATTCGTTCTGAATTATGTCACAGAAGTGGCGGGATTTCCACTTTTGCCCAAGGTGCTGTGTCCTAATCTAGAAGCGCTCCTCAAAGAAAATCTTGCCAGCCTCGGTTATGTCACTTGAATGGATGTTTAGCCCAGGGATAGGGAACTTAGTCTTATCTTGGTAATCCTTACAACAACACCGTAAAGCAAGTTAGTTTTACTGATCAATGCTAATCAATAAGGTAAAAGATAAAGGACCTCTGGATGGTTAAGTCCAGTCAAAGGTGACTATGGGGTGCGGCACTCATCTCGCTTTAGGCCGAGGAATCTGGCGTTTGTCCACAGACAGCTTTCCGGGTCATGTGGCCAGCAGGACTAAACTGCTTCTGGCGCAAAGGGGCACCGTGACAGACTAATCAA
This sequence comes from Podarcis pityusensis, assembly GCF_964106645.2. Taxonomy (NCBI): domain Eukaryota; kingdom Metazoa; phylum Chordata; class Lepidosauria; order Squamata; family Lacertidae; genus Podarcis; species Podarcis pityusensis. The sequence goes on along the minus strand of NC_138035.1, from coordinate 34,241,630 downwards.
TATGAGCATCCTCACACAGCAGGTGGTGAGTGGACTGAGGCTGAGGGGAGATTTGAACCAGGGATTTCTCAAGCTCATGCTATTAAGCCTTAATTGCCAATTATGCAGTCTCTTTCTGGAGAACACTGGGAACATTGGAAAGATGTTCTCTGTCCAGCCCAAAGGGGACTTTGATTTCTTCAGTGGAAAGGCGGCGGCGGGGGGGGGGGATTACATAAGTTTACAATAAGTACCTAGAGACATTCTTCTCTCACTGGATAGTACACAAGCCACTACTATGTTAACAGGGGGGAAATATACATATCTGGAAAATGCTTTCTTTTTTTAGTAAAAGAGATGGGGGGGGGGGGAGCAGAGACGCATGGTCACTCAATAAGCATTAAAAAAAGAGTTTGGTGCTGATTGTCCGTATTGTCTACACTGATTTGCAGTGGGACTTTAGGGTTTCAGTTGGGGGAGGGTCTCTCCGACCACTTCCTGGAGATGCCAGGGATAAAATCTCTAACCTCCTTCATGCGAATCAGATGCTCTGCCACTAACCTATGACCCGTTTCCCTGAAGACAACACAATGTGTCAGGAATTAAGGAATTGGGAGATGGCAGTGGTTACTTAGCTGTGAGGGATAGACACTCTGCACCAGCTCAAGGGCAACCCTAATATATAAACTGGGCAAACTGTTAAGCTAGATACATATCTATTACAGAAGAAGAAGTTTCTAGGACAGACAGACATACAGTGGGGTACCTATACGGGGAATTGTGTGAAATAATTGTTGCAGAGTTGTAAAAACAAGTCAAGCAATTGTGTTGGGGGTCATTGGTATTCAGACAGTTGTTTTCCTATGTGTGGAAAACAGGAATGCCCAGCCCATAATTTAATCACATTGTGCCAGTGGGTGTGGTAGTGGTTGCTATAGCAACAGTTTGTACTGTGTAATTCCTCTTCCTCTGGCTTTAGGTAATGAGGAGTGTCTGGCTGGGGCTGAATATTACTCGTGAGGTCTGTTTCCCACAAACAAAACCGTTTTCCCGCACAGAGATCATTTCTAGGAAGGGAACAATGCACTTATTTCACCAGCATTACATGTGAGTTGCGGATGATGAAGTCCTCATCCATGGCACTTTCACTCACCCAGCCTCCAGTCCCTGGCAGAGGTGCTGTGGGGAGATCAAAGGAGGGAAAACTCCAGAGCCTTGTGCCAGGACAAAAGGTCCCAAGGACCCCTGGAAAATATGATTTTCCTAAGGATGCCCTTGGGAAATGGCATCTCCCATGGGTACCTACCTGGGGTTTTGGCCCCATGCTGGAGTGGGGAGGGAGTTAGCTCTCTCTGCAGTTGTAGTTCTGCAGCTGCTGGTCTGGCCAGTCAGTGGGGTTTAAAAAGAGCAGGTTAGGGACCAGAGAGCAGGTTAGGGCCATGTGAGTGAAAGGGAGAGGATTTGGGGTGTTACAGGGGGATGAACCAAGCTTTGGCCTGCAAATCAGACACCCTGCTTCCCAGTTCGGTGGGAAGTAGCTCGGCTTATTTCTCCAGCAAAGCTGATGTGAGCTACAGGGGCTTCCTCCTCGCTATCCACATATTCAAGGCTCCTCTTTTGCAGAAAGCAGACTCCTGTACTCTTGAGCATGCGCAAGCTGCTGTAAAAATGTAAAGGAACCCCTGACCATTAGGTCCAGTCGTGGCCGACTCTGGGGTTGCAGCGCTCATCTCGCTTTATTGGCTGAGGGAGCCAGCATACAGCTTCCGGGTCATGTGGTCAGCATGACTAAGCCGCTTCTGGTGAACCAGAGCAGCACACGGAAATGCCGTTTACCTTCCCGCCAGAGCAGTACCTATTTATCTACTTGCACTTTGATGTACTTTCAAACTGCTAGGTTGGCAGGAGCAGGGACCGAGCAACAGGAGCTCACCCCGTCGTGGGGATTCAAACCGCTGACCCTCTGATCAGCAAGTCCTAGGCTCTGTGGTTTAACCCACAGCGCCACCCGTGTCCCTCTGCAAGCTGCTGTAGGTGGCATAAAAAATATGCTTGTTTCCCATTGAAATCATGTGCATGAATCACAGGGTATGAATCACACTTGGGTTTACATGCTTTTGCTCTGTACAAGCAAGGATTCCAGCAGCCAAGCCAACTCTTTGGACCAAGCCCTCTTCCTGAACCTTTGACAGCAATATGAGTGGCAGATATGAGCTGGTCAAAGTACTGTGTCCCTAGCTTCACCTATGGCATTCAACTTCTCATTAAAGGCACAAGAGCAGGGCAGGGCATTTTCTTCTATTATCAGTTGGCAAACTTACCCAAAACACCCTCTGATTCTCCCCACATGGGAGGGACCGCTTTGGGACTTTGGGGATTAGGATTGACTGGGTGGTGCAAAGCTCTGACTGGCCGGAGAACAGGAGATTGACAGAAAGATCTGCAGAGCTTCTCTGACTTCAAAGAGAAGTATACAAATGTGTGGGGCATAGGAAAGTGTGAGATTTCGAGGTTTGTTAAAATAATAATAATAATAATAATAATAATAATAATAATAATAATTGCTTGATATTTTCATTGGGAAGGCAGTACCTCAGTAGCCCTAGTGGACTGTTTGCCACCCTATTCCTGACAAACATTTTTTAAAAATCAGATTATCTGGGTTTGATTTGTGGTGGTTTGTCCAAAGCAGAGAAGACCAAAAGAACAGAAAAGCAGAGTGACTTCGGGTTGTCCAGGAAAAGGCAGCTTCCAACAAATTAAAAGCACAGTAAAACATAAAACATTAAAAACTTCCCTATACAGGGCTGCCTTCCTGAGACAAGAGCTCGCAACCTGATGGACAGCATGGAGTAAAACTGCGTCCCTGTTCCACATCAGTCCAAACCCAAAGCAGGGGGCATCTCTGAGAGGAATATTTCCTGTGGCCTAAGGGGGATGGGGCAGGGAATGGAGGAAGAATCTTAAGATGAGGATCTCTGCTGCTCCCTACAGTGCTGCTAATAAAGGCATCCCAACAAAAAATGCTTTCTGGAAAAAAGAGTAAGATTAAGCAATTGGACCCTGCCGTTGGTGACCGGGGCTTGTTTTTGTCAGCCAGCGATGGTATGAAGAAAAGAGGAAGGGAGGAGCACCTCTGAATGAACATGCAGAAATCTGAGGAGCAGGAGGGTGTGGTTGACAAACAGAAACATTATGCAGAATTGAGATGTTGTGCATGGAGCTACTGTGTTCTAAAGAAACCAGAAAGCCATGTTGAAATGTCGCAGTCATCGGCATCGAGGATTTGCTTGCAAGTTGCTGCTTTAATGAGGCTGCTCCTAGCTTGGGGATGAACAAAAGGAATGAGATGTCCAGCAATGCCGTAAGAATGTTACAGTTGTGACAAGGAATAAAGATATTGCTAAGTCACAACAAACTTTGACACATCATGATGCAATATAAATATAAAAGGAAGGGAATGTACACAATAAGACTGGCCTTGTTCCATGTGAGTTTCGTAGAAGAAAGGTTCATTTGGGTTCAGCAAATATTTGAAATATTTCCCCCTCCTTTCTTAAATGTCTATAAAAAGCACAGCTTAGAAATGTGAGATGCTATTCCACTCAAATAAGGTGTTAATTAGAGGTGTATTGTTCCAATCTCATCAGTGATCTCATACAATCTCATTAGCATAGGGTTTAAACTGAGGGACGAATCTGTGGTATATTCAATCATTTACATGAGACCTCCAATTTAATTTTCCAGAGGCTTCTTGGCCAAACAGAATGAAACCTTTGTTTTCACTCAAGTAGCAGGTATTTTCTTTTGCAATGGAATAAGGTTTTTGAGCATTAATAAAACAATGTGGCAAGCTGTTTTAAGTTTGCACAGAAGCCTCGTCCATTTTGAGCAGTACACAAAATCAAATCACTCTGAGTGCTAAAACAGGAAGCAATAAAATGGACATAATTCTGTGTTAAAGTTTAAAAAAACAAAACTTGATCTTCTGCTCAATTCCTAGGGGAGGCAGTAAGATTCTACATTTATAGCATGCACCTATGGGCAGTGACAGTATGAGAAGTCAGGGAATATTCACAAACATTCTGGCTTCTGAGGGGAATGAAGCTCACTATAGCAACTCTCTAAATTGAAAGGACAATTGACCAGAAAAGAAACTTCATACAAAAAATCTCACTCAGGAAAGTGGGGGCAGGGAGAAGAGGAAATGATGGAGCTCTATATAGTGAGGGATAGGGAGGAAATCTGATTCAGTTCACATTTAAAGGCAAACCTTTCTAATTCACAATATCCAAAACAATATGCAAACAGAAACACAACCATTCTTTGAAATCCATGCTTCTCCAAATTCTGAGGTGCTGTTCTCCAGCCAAGTAAAAAATGCACTTACTAGTGTAAAGTATGCATAAAAATGCATATATCTGCAACAATAACACAAAAATGCATCTCATTACGGGAAAATACTTTGTGAAATTGTGTGCATTAGGCAAAATTGCATACGGCATGTGCACATTAGGAAGAATGGGCACAAAAATGCTGGTGAATTTTCATGATGGTTTTTTTTCTTTTAAAAAACCCCACAAAGAGCTGTGGAAATGTGAAGAAGCAAACTTCAGAAGGTAAAAACTAGAAATGCAGAGAAACTGGGATTGACTTATCCCTAGCTCCAGAATCACTCTGGTGCTCCTCCAATACTACAAAAAGGGAAATGGGAGGGATAAAAAAGCACGGGACAGGCACTATGACTATCCTCTAGTCTAGTCAATGCACCCTTTTATCAAAGGTGCAGCTGTCCTTTTTCTGAAACAAAGTTCCATCTTGAAACATGCAATTCACTCATGTTTGCTAAAAACATGCCCACAACACAAAAAACAGACAAAGCCTCCTTTCTTTTCTTCCTTTCCTCTCCCAGATGTGGGAACTCTTTTAAGTGAGGCCAAGGAACGTAGGTCCTTGGAAGGGTCTGTTTCAAGAGAGAGACCCCCACCCCCACCCCCGCCACACACAAAGAGAGACAGGCGGCCAGAGATTATTTCAGAGTTTCCCTTTGGAAGATCTTCCTCTGCCTCTTCGCTTAGGCCCTGAAGGCCACCTCAGGCTTTGCATATCACAACCACTGAGAGAAGCAGTGGTGCGTAAGTTTTCTTTTCTGCCTTTCCTGTGTCAGGTGTGAAACAGAGACTCCAACAGCAGCGGCCAGCCTCCCTGCCTCAGGTGGCGCCATGTCATGATTTATTAATTGCTTATTTCTATACCGCTTAATATATTAAAATATATCTCTAAGCGGTGTAGAAGAAACTGAAGCAACAACAGACAACTTAAACAAAACATTACAAAAATACACAGTCATATTAAAAAATGTTACCTTATATACATATATACATATACATATATATATATATATATATATATACGTTCATTTTTCTTCTGACGCACCCTCCCTCTCAGCCTCCGGGTTCTCACCCAGAATCAGGCCAAAAAACAAACTCTCAGCTCACCCCCAAAAGTCTCACAATGAGAAGGGTTCCTGGAAACAGCGGATTTCACCCTAGTCTTTCACTCTAGACTTGCTTTTCGTGGGCATACCCAGGGCTTTTTTCAACCAGAACTCACCAGAAATGAGTTCTGGCACCTCTTTGGTGTGTTCTGGCACCTCTGAAGCATTGCGGTGCCATTCCCTGGCATAGCGCTCAGGGCTCCAAGGTGGAGGAGGCGGGCAGCATAGTGGTTGGAGCAGCACGGCAGAGGTTGGCGGCATAAGGTGGTGGGGCGCAACTTTGGTTCTGGCACCTCTTTTTCTAGGAAAAAAAAGCCCTGGGCAGGCCCAAGGTACCTCCTCAGGCTGCCCTCAGCTGCGTCTCATTCAGCTGCACCTTCCACACTCAGTTCCAAGTACAGCCGATTTGCTGAGTTTCCCAGGGGGTCCAGAGGATGGAGGAAAGACCACCTTTACTCACAGTTCTATCCTCTCTTCCTCCTCCAGCTGCTTCCCACCCCCATCTTTCTATAGCACTCATTTTCTCCACTGTAGTAGCATATTCAATTTCAACAAAACAGTCCAATTTGGCATACTCTGGGCTTTCAAATTTCATTGGTGCCCCCTGCCTCTCCCACCTACAACGACATTTTAAGTCATTGTTGTGGTGCCCTCTTAGGTCAGTGCTCAGTGCAGGTGTGCCGTGCTGCCCTAAAACCACCTTTGTAAGAGTGCCGATGCATCTCGCTTCAGAAGAAAGTGAGCCAACCTTGCTGGAATCCTCAGGAAAATCCTGACTCAAAAGGTGTTATTGCATTGGTAGGTAATCCTCCGTTGGTGCCAAGGAAGGGTTGCCCACCAAAACAAATACGAGCTTCAGAGGGGTGAGTTTCCTTGGGACCACAACAAGAAAATGTTAATTCCTCCCTTCCTGCTGCTGCAGTCCTAATCATTTCCTGCCTTTCAGCAGGTGGATGCTCTTGGCATTTGAAAACAAACAAACAAAACACCCTACATGTTAAATAATAAAATTGTAGAATTGGAAGGGACCACGAGGGTCATCTTGTCCAACGTGTGGCACGAACCCACAACCTCAAGCTTAAGAATCTCATGCTCCACTGACTGAGCTATCCCATAGAGAAAGACACTTTCACGGTCATGCCTACTTTGGCCCCGAGTTACTCAGGGAGTCGATTACCATTCATTTGCAGTCACTGAGCAGAGTCTTCAGTTTCTCACCTGTAAAATGGGAACAAAAATTGCAACCTTTCTCCATAAGATTTTGAGACGGCAAACACAATAAGGACTGCAAAGCATCATGTAAAGTTTTAACAAGTGCTATATAAATTATTAGTAATAGCAGCCACAGTTTTGGCACCTTGTGTACACGATGTGGCTCCCTTTTCATACACTGCAAGTTACCCTGGAGGGTAATTGCAGCAGGCTATTTCCTCTCCGGCAATGGCTCAAATATGTTGCTGCTGCTGAATGACTTACATTTGTTTCTAGAGAAAATGATTTCATTTTTATCCTAATTCTAGCCAGCTATTTGGTCATGTTTGGAAAGGGGGAAAAGAGGCTTTGAAGCTTCAGGGCTCACACCAAGAAAGCTTTTCTGTCTGCTGGAGAGTGGCTTCCGTGGCTCCAAATGAGGGTGTGGGCTTTTGAGAAAATGGGTCTCTCAGGACTTCCATCTTCAGCCATGAGAGGAGGAGGATTACGGGGCCCTTGTTTTTGAAAGGAGGTTGGTTTCCAATGATTCCCGATAGTTGGCAGTGATAAAAATAATAATAAATCATCTTGCCTGTTTTGCTGAACGTTACTAGTTGCTTCAAAGAGCTGCTTTCTGCTGTTTTATCGATTTGATTGCTGTTGTATGGTTCTTATTGTTGTGAGTTTTACTACTTTGTTGTAAACTGCCTTGGAAGTTTTACTGACGGGCAACATGAAAATGTCTTAAACATCTGTGTGTACACAAGCATATACACAAACTGTTTTTATTGTGAAACAGAAGCAGGATGGACTTCCGGAGGTGGCGCCAACGGTAATGGCAGATTCCCTCTAATCCGGAGGGAATCTGCTCCACAGAAATTGGGTCTGACACCGCTTCGGCGCAGCGGGGACCCCTTAAATCACAGGCGGGTGAAGCCTGTGACCCTGGGACTCGGCGGGCACTGTTTGCGCCCCCCCCAATCTGCAAAGGAACCCGGCAACGGGCTCCGGAACAGAGCGGGGAAGTGGCGCTGTGCTGTGAGTCGTCTGCTTCTTCTGTGGAGTGAAGCCACGTAGCTGTTGCCGGAGAGCACTGCCTTTTTTCCTGGGACAATTCGGACTTTAAAACAAACACCCGTGAGTACTTAGAATTTGAACAAATGGGACAGCAAATAAAGATTTGTGAAAAGGACAGAATTGGACTATAAAAAAAGAAAAAAAAATCTATTGAATTCGGTACGGAGCGGGAAGGGCTAAACAGGAAGTCACCCTTCCGTTCTTTTGTAAATAGAACAAAGCAAAGGCAATTTACACTAGAGCTTAGAAAATCGCTTTTAAAAGAGTGGATTTCAACATTCTAAATTGGGAATATTTTTTTTTTGACTACTTGAAGTAGTAAAAGGAAGTTATTTTCGTCCTGATCCTGGAGCGGGAATGTCAGGACTGACGTGAGTTTATCAAGATAATTGTGTGGCTTCTTTTGACAGACAGCTAAAAGAAGAGAATCTTTGTGACTTTACTGTTCCCTTTCGCATTTTAAAGGAATATATATGGACAAAGTATCTTAAGTATTTTGGGGAAAAAAAGGGGGGAAACTGTGTAGCAAAAACAAATATAAGTCTTCCCCCTAGGGGGAGCTTTTGAAACTGTAACTAACTCCAAGGACTTGACAGCTGTTACAAAATAACCGTGGGAAAGTGTGACAATGTTTTCAGAAGTCTTGGTGTGCCTGTTTTACAAAACAAATGCTCTACTGGAAGAATTACATGATAAGGTGAACCGGATGGCCATTTCGACTAGAAATCTTAAACAGGCAGTGGAATGTCTTGACCAGACTGTGGGAATATATGTGGAGCCTATCCAGGACTCAAACCAGGAGTGTGTTTTGACAGAACAGGGGTTTGTGGCATTAAATCAGGAGTGTGTTTTGACAGAACAGACCCAACAGGAGTTTGATCTTTCGGATTGGACAAAGGAACTTGGAAAAAACCAGATCTGGGAAGGGAAAGTTCGGTGTGGTTTGGAAATGGGGGGCTGGATTGACCCCCCTATGTTGGGATATCTGGACCTTTTAAATATGGTAATAGGCTGCAATATGTTTGGGATTGTGGGGGCCCACAACTTTGGAGGGCCCTTGAAGCATGCTTTTAAATACTACATGGAATGCAGCGATGAATACGGAAAAGGGTCTGATCTGACGAGAAGGGCTAAAAACATTACTAAGTTGGAGTTACCACGAGCAAGAGTCTACAGCTACAAGTATGAAGAAGAGCCACGGAAGGGCCATGGAAGTGACCTGAGGACCTCGGACATAAGGTCACCGGGTTAGATTGAGGAATAAGGACTGACAAATCCCGGAACCAGGAGGAAGGGACGTTGGATAAAGATTGGACTTGTTTATATTTTTCTTTTTCTTTATTAATAGAATGTTTTACAAAGTTGATGAATGATAGAAAAATGTTGGAAGAAATTACCTGGCTTTAGTAAAGATGCATAAAGAATTATGAAAGAACATTATAAACACAAGAAGTTGGTAAAGTTAAGACTTAAATTTTAAACTTTAAGGTTTATTTTATTATAGAAAGATAGGATTAAATTAGTCGAGGGTAATGTAATGATAGAATTTTTTCTTTTTTTGAAACATGGAAAGGAAAGGATTTGCTGGGATAATTAACAACTAGAATACAAAGGAAGGGAGGAGGAGGAGGTCTAAGAAAGAAGGTAATGACAGTTAAGGATCTGAAAATAATGAACTTGTTTTGTTTTTTTTCTTTATTTTTTTTCTGTATCTTCTATTTTCTCATATTTTTATTTTTATTTTTTATATTTTTATCTTTACTTTTTGTTTTTGTTTTGTTTTTGTGTAAGCTTTGTATTTTTTGAAATTTTAATAAACATCATTTAAAAAAAAAAAGAAAGAAACAGAAGCAGGATGATGTGTCCTTGACAGCTACAGGCCCAGCTATCTCAGACTGGAGATGAAATCTTGCAGGGACAGGTGGCATTTCAGAGACTGGATCAGAAAGAGGGGGGAAAGGGGAGAAATGAAAGGTGGCATGTAAGAACATCGAGGATTGCCTTGCTGGCAAAGGCCAAGGCACATCTAGTTCAGAATTCTTGCTTCCACCAGCAGCTGTCCAGGAAACAAGAAGAGCATGCAGACAACAGCCATCTCTGGAGCCACTTCTTCACCCAGCCAGGCAATTGATGGGATATTCCCACCTAGGAACATGGGGAGTTTCATTCTTCCCACCAGCAGGGTCATAGCTACCAGTAAAGACATTTGCAAATATTTGCTACCCTTGCTGTGACAGCAGACAGGCAAGAGTGATGCCCTGAGCCCAGTCTGCGTTGCAGTGCGGGTCTAAGCAGCCACACTCCCCTGGTGCATCATGGGACCACCAATTCTTTTTGCCCACCATGCAGAGGAGAAGCAGGGCAATGGCAGACGCGCCAGATACTGCCAACTAGGTCAAGAACAGTCTCCTTGGTGTGTGACATGTGATTCCCCGTAATTCCTGAGAGAGCCAACATGAATATCTGCAGCACATTTTGTAATTATTGGATTCCATTTGTCAAAGCAACCCGGTACTCACATCTGATCTGCGTACTTGAAAAATGCCACCCCCGAATCTCTGACAGCTCTTTGATGTCTCTTTGCCATGTGACAATTGCCCACTTCATTCCAAGCACTCTCCTCTTCTTGCCTTGAACTAACCTATTCATCTGAAGAGATCCCTGTGCGCCCATGTGTCTCTCCATTCATCAATTGTTCCTTCCCGGTGCTCAGGCCTTGCCACATAAGCCAGCATTACTGATGCCGTAATTATTTCTTTACATTTCCTTGCCACGAGAAAGTTTCCAAAGGGAAATTCCAACCCCCTTTGCTGTTCCAGACACATGTCTTTTCCAAATTCCTGAATGTTAGGAGGAGTCCCACTGAAACAGGAGCAGAAACTTCTGGGAATCTTTAATTATTATTATTTTGTTACGGTTCATATTTGCATAGCAAGGAATGGCCTCAGCAGAGCTATTTTCCACTGCATTCAGCACCAATATAACAGAGTGTGACTCCTGACTACGACTGCAGTTCTTGCATCTGAAACAATTTGCTTCAACTTCTTCCATGCGGACTACGGCTGCAGCCTGTACTGATGGCTCCCAGAGTTTTATGTATTTATCCATCACATTTATATCCCACCTTTCCTCCGATGAGCTCAAGGTGGCGTACATTGGCCTCCTCCCGTTTTATCCTCACAACGACCCTGCAAGGGAGGATAGGCTATGAGAGACCGACTTGCGCAAGGTGAGCTTCATGGCTGAGTAGGGATTTGAACCCTCATCTTCCAGGTCATAGTCCAACAGTTCAGCCACTGCACCACAAACCATATGACGATCTCCTGAAAGACAGGGCATTTTTGCGAAGCCTTGTGCCTAAAATATAGCAGCTAAAGGACAACACGAACAGGCGAACTCGGATGGATTTGGCTGGGAAAGGTTGTTTTTGTTTTTAAGTAAGGATAGCCTATAATCACAGAACCCACAACTCGTTATTTCTCGGTCTCTTCTCAGGAAGCTACAAGGACTTGGATCCATTTCAAGCCTTCATGTTGAAATTCCTTCTTTGTATGTATAGTACACACAGGCAGTGTGCCAGAATCCTGAGAGGCGGAGGGGAAAAAGGAGGGAGTTAAATGCCATATTATTAAAACCAGGTTCAGACACGTTGCAAAGCGTCAGAAGATAAGCTGCTGCAACACCTCTGCTGGGTTGGCTGTGCTTTGCTTTTGCCACACAGTGACTATATGCTTGGTGGCCCTCCCACTTTCCGGAGGCAGAGAAAACTGCCAGAGATGGCAGCCCAGCTTCCCTTTGGATGGGGCAGCCTTGGAGTGTTGCTGTGTTGTTTACAAGACATTGTTGTGTGCACTTATTTTCATTAATATATGCATTTTTCTGCACAGTCTCTGTCTGTATTGCAAAATTCAGTGGAATGTGAATTGTGCATGACAGCTTGTGTTTTGGTCTGTTGATTGGTGTGAGTTAGGCAGGTTTGCATTAAAAGGCAAACTGAGCAAGTTTCTCCCCCAGCCCTATTGACAACGGAGAAAATATAAGCAGCTCACTCACAACCATTAGCAAGCATCAAGGATATAAAAGGTGGTCCTTGTTACCATGAAAATGTATTCCAGATTAAATTTGTTGGCCGTCAAGGTACCACAAGACTTTGTTCTTACTGCAGCAGACTCATATAATGGATTCAAATTACTAGAAAAGAGATTCCAACTATAATAAATAATAATTTATTATTTATACCCCACCCATCCAGCTGGGTTTCCCAGGAAGAATTTTCTGATGGTAAGAGCTATTCTACGGTGGAACAGACTCCCTCAAAAGGTGGTGGACTCTCCTTCCTTGGAGGTTTTTAAGGAGAGGCTGGGTGGCCATCTGTTACGAATGCTTTAGTCAGGATTCCTGCATTGCAGGGGGTTGGACTAGATGACCCTAGGGCTCCCTTCCAACCCCACCATTTGATGATCCTATGACTACCTCCTCTAGAAACTGGAAGGGGCATTCATTCATTTTATTTGTACACCTCTTTTCCACACACACACAAAATTGTGATCAAAGCAACTTACAATACATAAACATGGATGTCTTTCTAACAAAAACACTACAAAACAACTACATAATAACATAGCAAAGCAAAAATATAATAGCATGCAAAAAAAACCCCCACTCACATTTCAATACTATAAGTATAACAAGGTTACGTAAACGACACGCAGCAGCCAATAGCAAAAATAAACAAGGGAGCTTCACAGTTTCACCTTAGTCCTGGAAACACCTCTCCCATAATGTTGCTCTCAGGCATGATGTTTGTCTGGGATAAATCAGGGTCCAGGTTAAGAGAGGAAAGGTTGGGGGTGCTTTATGAAGTGTGCAAGTTCCCCTCCAACTCCCTCTCCCCACTTAGAAAATCTTCCCACCACAGCTAACCACAGACATCTAAAAACAGCAGCTAAAAAGCTTGCTACAAAAGTTCTGGGAATTCAGCCTACTGCCTGGTACAGGATTGGAGCAGAGTGTGGCCAGCCTGTTTAAATAAAATAGCCATGTACAATATAAGAATTGCACCATTAATGAATCTATTTATTAATTTTATTTAAGCTATTTATATACCATATATCTTTCTGATCAAATTTAAAAGAGTATCAGTGTTCTCCCCCCCTCCCCCAATGGTGTGCACTAGTATTTAGTACTGGCACCTATTTCTTATCAACTTTTTAATTAAACGTTGGTCACAAACTCAATAACGAAGGGCGGAGAGGGCAGAGGAAGAAGGGAGGAGAAAGCATTTTACAATTCATCAACATCATCTTTCACACAGAAAAGCACTGAAGCATGCAGTGGATAAGATGGAGTGAAATTAGTCATAAAAAACAGGGAGGGGGATCTTCTAAAATGCTTGCAGAAATAAATATGTTTTTTGTCAAGCCCCTGCAGCTAAACAGGGAAGGGGGGGTTCCACAGAGCTGGGCCCACAGTACTCAGGATGCTTGTGGTGGATAGGAGCCATAGGGGACCATGAACAGAAACTCCCTCAAAGCTTTCAGTGATGGGGCAGAGATAGAATCCTTGAATGGTAGAGTTGGAAAGGACCCCCAAGGGTCATTTACTCTAACCCCCTGCAAAGCAGGAAGGACAGTCAAGAGATCAGATATCGTTGTACTCTCATTGCTGAGCAACAAAACATGCAGAGCTCAGTGGAGTGGGAGGCCAGCCAACTGGAAGAGTCTTTGAGGTGTACTCGCCTTGGAGGCAGAGTCAGCATCCAGAGTCAGGTCCAGTCCTAGGGTTGGGCGAGCAGCCATCCACGTGGTCAGATGGTCCAGGAGGCAGAGAATCTGATATTCATGAGGTAAAGGGTCAAAACGAGCAGGAAGCAGCAAGGTAGGACCAGGAACTACAAGCATTGTTCCTGCTGCTGGAAGCTGTGCTTAAGAACGCTGAAGCCAGCTGGTTCTCATCAGTGCCTTGAAGGCTGATCAGCTCCAGGTGGAGTCACTGCCTTCTCCCCTTCAAGCTGCTGTTCAGCAGGAGAAGGTGACTCCTGGCCCATGACAGATATAAGGGACCAGGCAGTCCTGAAAATATCCTGGACACAAATTGCATCAAGCAATTCTGGGGGTGATCAGTGAGAGGAGTAGGGCAGCAGACTCAGGCTCACTAGCAAGATCTTGATATGTGGAGGTCAGAGGCCAGGGACAGCTGATGTGAAACTGCTACCTTCTGCCACACATGGATTATACCCAGAATTGTCATTTGCATGGCCTGAGGCATAAGGTTCTAGTGCTTTTTTCTTCTTAAATGCTTTTTCTCCTATATACAGTTTTCACACGGTTGGTTTTGAACTAGTCTGACCATTTTATTGGCTTTTAGCTAGGTTTACCGTATTCAAACCCACCTCATTTCTCGGCAATGTAAACTTTGAAATGCTTGTATTTTTATTTTATTTTTGAAAAGATATCCTATCCTGTCTCACTCACCCATCTCTACCCTTCATCTCTCTGTCTTCATTAATGAACATGCTTCTCTCTCTCTCTCTCTCTCTCTCTCTCTCTCTCTCTCTCTCTCTTTCCCTCTCTCTCTCTCTCTCTCTCTGACACATGCAATGTTTTATCAGCACAATTAAATTTAAAATTGCCTCGCCAAGGGGACCTCTGGGCCATGTAAAGGGGAATGGCTGCCAACTAGCTAAATGTTTCATTTTGTGCAAATGGTCACCCTTTCTCCCTTCTGGGAACTGTGAGCAAGCCTGTGTGTTGGGAAAAATAAGGATTATACAATTTCACTCTGATTCATCCTTGTTGGGGGAAAGCACATCTAAAGCAGAAAAGTTCCTGCTTCAAATCTCAGCTGAACCGCGATTGTCCCACCTAGCTAACCTGAAGCAAGTAACTGTCTCACAGCCTCAAACCCACCCGCAATAGTGGGGTAATAATAATCCTGGCCTATCGTACAGGGTTGTTGTAAGGATGACTGGGATCATGTACGCTAGACCTTTTGAGCACTTATGAAAAGCTCTATATGCCCATACCTGTTTGTCTTCTTTTTCTTTTAACCCTCAAATGTCACAGAAGCCCATTTTGCATCTGTGGCTTACCAAAAAGAACCTGTAATTCACTGAGGAAAAGGGCTTGGGAAAAGTGGAGAGATGCTTGGAAACCTGTACTTTCTAAGTGTTCATTAATAATAGTAACAGAGTAATAGATCATCACTGTAGAGTGCAAGAAAGAGGGAAATGTCGAGGTATCGATGCACATAACGCACACAATCTCTGTCTCACCCTCTCTGGCCATGTTTGTGCATCATGCTAGACCATGGTTTAGTGTGATGTGCGCAAGCAAGAATGAACTCTCCTCTCCTCCTCCCATGCAGCTGAGATTAGGAGTTTGGAAGCTTCCACTTTTAGATACTCACAGCTTACTGAATTGGGAACTATGGTTCACATTAACTGTGGTTCATTTAAACCAGCCAGCTTTGTAAACCATGGCTTGAAGTAGACATGTTTCAAGCTAGATAGTTAACTACAGTTTGTTGCTTCAGACAAGGAGACAAACCACAGTTAAATTGCTCATTGGTGCTCACCACTTCTGTCCTTTCTCATCCATCTCCTGCCTCTTCCTAGATGTGTGTGTTACTATATCATCCTCCCTCTCCTCCCTCTTCCCCAACATGCATTGCAAGATTTCATTGCCACAAGCACAATAAAGTGCAAGGCTATTGCCATGAGCTAGCCCAGCAGGTCTCCACGTGGAACATCAATGTTGGATAAGAGCTGTGCATATGCTGTGTTTAAAATATAAAATAAATGTGTAGTGCAATAATAGCCATAGTCCTGCAGACTGTATGTGCTATGCGAATTTAGAAAACATACACATATTGACCTATTCCGCATTATCTATTTTGATAGTCATGGGGGTGGGGAGCATGCAGGGCACCCAGGTCTTGGCCCTGCCCCACCGGAAATGCTACACTCAGCTTCCCTTCTTCCTCTGGTTTCTGCAGTTTAACCAGACAGACAAGTCTATATTTGCAGCCGTAAGCCTAGAAACTTGCTTCCTTATCTGTGCCAAAGCTGAGCTTCCCAGAGTGCTGAATTCTGTCGAATTCTGTCTGCACAACACATGGATGTTCCATGTGTTTGAAGCAGGCTTCTGCACATGCGTAAGCCAAGCTGGATGGGGAACAAGTCCTGCACTGTGCATATGATTTCATGGCCCCATCTTTCAACCAGGCCCAGCAAAAAATAGTAGTAGGTAGTACTTATCAACTGTTCAGGAGCAGGCCTGGACTCTGGCTCCCAACAAAATATTAAAAACACAATAAAACACCAACCATTAAAGTCCCTGTACAGGGCTGTCTTCAGACAAGGGTGCCAACTTGAACAAAATATTGGGGGAGGGGGAGGTAAGCCCCACCCTGCATAACTGAACACATTGTGTGGTGCATGCACATCATTTGAATGGCAATGCCCATCAACTTGAGGGGCCCTCAAATATTTTATTGAGGGGGTTGAAGACCTCCTCGGCTCTTAAGAATGACTCCTATGCCTTCAGGTGTCTTCTAAAAGTCATATAGTTATTTATCTCCTTGACATCTGATGGAAGGGCATTCAGATGGAAGGCCACTACCAAGAAGGCCCTTTGCCTGGTTCCCTGTAGCCTCACTTCTTGCAGTGAAGGAACCACCAGAAGGCCCTTGGAGCTGGACCTCCATGTCTGGGCTGGACGATGGGGGTGGAGACATTCCTTCAGGTATAAGGCAGCTTATACACGTTGAAGTAAATAATATTCCAGAGGGTTTTATTTCATTTCCGTACCTCCCCCCCCCCTTGAAAACCACGATTTGATTCTACCTGTGAGCCGAAGAATTCCTTGCCACTGGCAAGCATCACATTAAAGTGTTAAGCTGCGCCAACAATGTGTCCTGAAAGTTCAAATCCGGCATGGAAAGCAAGGGATCAACTGTACCAGCGCTTATCTGCGGCAGCACCTTTGACTGTTTGTTCAGTCAGTGTGATCATTACCTAGGGAAGGAGGTCGGGAGAGGGCTCTGAGCTACTGTTGCTGAAATTCAGCCTTCTGTTGCACAAGCAGTGCAGGTATTTGCCTCTCCCCCCCACCCTTGCCTCTCTCTTTACTCGAAACACACCCTAGGGACACCCCTGGAGCCACAAGGAATGCCAGAGTGGATTAGCAGCTATGGTGTCAGTGATGCATGTAATCCTCTGAGGAACACACAGTTGCCTCGAAATGGAGCGCAGTCTAAAAGGAGGCAGGAAAAAGAGTTTTGGATCTTCAGATTTCCAAGCCGTGGAAATCTGAATTTAAAAAGGCATCAGGAAGGAAGTATGGGCTGTACAATAGCAGCTCTGAGCCCTGTAGGAGCAGAAGCTTCATCAGAGAGAGTTGGGTAAGGATGGCAAACTGGCCAGTCTCCTCCTGGACCGGGAAGAGGAAGGACTCTTCCAAGGAGCCCTAATGGCATTCTGCTACTGGGAAGTCTGTATTGGGTATAAAGTCGCCAACTCTCCAAGCAGAGAGTCTGAGAATGCAACACATACAAAAATGGCAAACTGGGTTCCCCTAAAGGCTGAAAAAAGGCAAATGAATGGATGGATGAAAGTTCAGGCACATTTGTCCTACGGACAGAAACCTAGGATGTCACTTTATATACTGGATATATACATATATATATATATATGTTGTAATACAGTGGTACCTCGGAAGTTGAATGGAATCCGTTCCGGAAGTCCGTTCGACTTCCAAAATGTTTGGAAGCTCCCACAGCCAATTGTAAGCCATGAAAGTGACTTCAGACGTTTGGGTTCCAAAGAACGTTTGCAAACCGGAACACTCACTTCTGGATTCGGAAGCCAAAACGTCCGACTCACAAGGCGTTTGGGATCCAAGGTACAACTGTAGCTCCAAACTAGCTGTAATTGTGGACAACCAGTAGTCACACATAACAACTCGTAGCCTCTTTTTCTATACACACGGACCGCCGTGGGCATCAAAAGGTGCATGCATCTTCTTCAATGGAGTCTTATTGAGCATAGCAATACATTTTAGGCTGAACGTCTAGATGCACATATACATCCTTATCTGCCTTGCACATAGGAGTCGACTTTTGCACACAGAGATCTTTTGTTAGATTAGGACAAATGTGCTTGGAGTGAAACTCATCCAGGCTAACCCCTGTACTGCCAAGGGAGACACACCTTCCTGCTTTCTCAGGGCTGATGCATGGAAGACTTCTCTAAAGTTTTAGCTGGTTTTAATGTTGCATTTTTATCCCTTTGCCTGTGGTTCTAGTCTGGATTGGGAGCACCACTTGTGGTATTTCCATTGCAAGAAAAGCTTCCTTTTGTACCAATGGGAGCTTTTCTTCCAATGCAAACAGGAAATGCGGGAGAGCAGATCTCAATTAGGGACACAGCAGAGGCAAAGAGTTGAAGCCTGCCTTCCCCAATGCCGGGGTCCTGATCCAGTTTGAGGGCCCCCTGCCTGCTACTTCCCATTTAAAAGCCATTAAGAGACAATGAGGTTTGTCAGGGACGTTCATCTGGTGCCTTCATTATATGTCTTTAGGCACTAGGTGAAAACGTTCCTCTTTAACCAGGTCTTTGGCTGATTAATATTCTGCAGCCTTTGAAATGTGTTTGAGGGCGGGGGTTATTGTTTCATTGTTTTGTTTTGACTATTTATTTGTGTTTTTACATTGTATTTTTGTCTTTTGAACCACCCTGAGATCTTATGCTGAAGGGCAGGATATAAGCCTAATAAATAATAAAGTAATAACTCATGGGATATTAAAGACAATATATGCTCCAGACATTGGAGTGTTGTCTGCTAATACATTTGGCCTGCAGAAGGCACTTTTTGCTTGAAAACAAGGTGTAAAGCTAATCTCCATCAAAGGAAAACTCAAAAGGGTGTCAGGCAATAAGACTTTTAACTATCTAGAGCAGTGGTGGCCAAACTTGGCCCTCCAGCTGTTTTTGGACTACAGCTCCCATCATCCCTAGCTAACAGGACCAGTGGTCAGGGATGATGGGAACTATAGTCCCAAAACAGCTGGAGGGCCAAGTTTGGCCACCACTGATCTAGAGAAAGTTCCAGTATCAAAAGGAACCTAAAGGGGGGGGGAACACCCTTCATCAATAAATCTATTATAACAATTTGGCATTTCGAACTCAGAATTAGGATTCACTTGACATTAAAAGGCAAATCTACTTAATTTGCATTTCCTGAACCATGCACAAACCAAAACGCATCCAGCTTTCAAAATTTGCACTTCTCTGAATTTTGTAACACAGTTCTCCAGCCAAGCAAGAGGTACGCAAATGCATATTCTGGGGTAAAGTGTGCACACAAAAAATTATATATTCATGAAAATAAATACAAAGTGCATTATACTAGGGGAAATTTTGCTGGCAAAATGTAAATAGTA
This sequence comes from Podarcis pityusensis, assembly GCF_964106645.2. Lineage (NCBI taxonomy): Eukaryota > Metazoa > Chordata > Lepidosauria > Squamata > Lacertidae > Podarcis > Podarcis pityusensis. The sequence goes on along the minus strand of NC_138035.1, from coordinate 34,222,444 downwards.
AGAGAAAACTACACTGAAATGCTGACTAATTTTCATGATGATATTTTTTTTAAAGATGAAAACTGATGGGAAATTGGGGAGATTGGAAAAATGAGAAACTGGCAGAAATTGATAGAATTGCTCATCCTACTCAGAAGGAAAGATTTTGCAAAGAGCTGTGTTTTATATATTACACACACACACACACACACACACACACACACACTTTTTTAAAAAAATCACCATACTAAAAATAGGAAAGGTTCGTTTTTAATTGATTTGTTGGTTTTTGTTTCATTTTCAAAGGATGGTGCCATATGCTTTTGAATAATAATTATTATTTAAATTTTTCCCTGATGTGAGAGATATAATTGAAGTGGCCATTTTCCTTTGGAAAGTCTGATGAAAAAAGAGAGCCATTTCCAATATGAAAATCAGTCCCCTCATACAGCGTTTAGTACAGTTCTTTTTTGGAAGAATTCCTTGGCAGCTCTAGAGCTTGGCTGGAAAACAAGCAAGGCAGGGAGCCACGCATTATTCCTGCAGCATGGCTGATTTTCTTTCCTGCCTTAACTTCATTTAATATCTGAACTATTAAATGTGCAAAGCACACCATTGGAAAGGGCCACAGTGGCTGCAACTCAGGTGGCTGTTTTAGCAATCTCCACCCCGCATTTCCCTGTTTCCACATCCATCGTTCCAAAAGACCCTGCAGTGGTCAGGTGCAAGCCTGAGACCCGTGAATGATGCACAAACTTCCAAGAGTTTTGCCACATGCCCAGCTCAGATATTCACACCTTGCCAATCACTCGTGACAAAGTCATGCATGTACAGCCATTTTCTTGCCATGTTAGGGGGAAGCAGTTGAAAAATGTTAACCAGCAATAAGTGTTATGTGCAAAAGCACAATTAAGGGTGCAATTGGTTTTTGTAAACCATTTAGAGGTGCTTTGGGGCTGTTGTGTTCTTGCTTTTAAATAATCAAACGGTGCATAAGGTAAATCTTTTGGCACCGGGTGAATAGCTTTAGACTGTCTCTAGCTTTTAATTTTTAAAAAAGAAATATAATATTTGGTGTAATTGTTTCTGCTGTTTGCTGTTTATTTTTATCAGTTGATTTTATTGTTGAAATACAGCCCCCCCCCCATTTACATGGAGGTTATGTTCTAAGGCACCACACGCGTCAGTGAAATCGTGTATATTTGAAACACCATTGGAAAAGCCTGCAAGCCCCGCGTTCCGCCCCTGCCCTATTCCGCCCCTTTTTGTGACATTTTTGGGTCACTTCTGGGTTTGGCGTGATGCGGATGTGTGCAGCCTTACACATAATGAATGTGCGTAAAAGGGGGTTGCCTGTAGTGACCATATCACGTTTCAAAAATCCTCCAGTTCATCTAAGGCTACTTGTTTATCTTTTTTTTTTTTTTTTTTTTTGCTTAATTTATGTTCCTCCAAATAATGACATGGAGAGAGGACCATTTTTTCCCACTGAAAACTAAGTTTCTTTCCCAGCCTTGCGCCAATATTTCACCACGAAAGGAGCAATATGTTTCGGAATGATCTTGCGCATACCTCATTAATGACATTTTCCTGTTAAAAGTCATCATATGTATAAAAACAAGGCAGAGGTGAGATGGTGGCCTCTGGATGCAACTCTCAACATTTCTGACCATTGGGTGTGTTGGCCTGGGCTGATGGGACAGATGTAGAGAAACATCTGGGTGGCCACAGGTTCCCCACTCTTGGTCTAAGCAGCAGCCCCAGGATACAGCTGAATTCATAAACTCAGTGGAAATCTCTCTGCAGAGCTTTCCTTGCCCTCTACATTCCATACAATGTTTGGGTCCCATCCTTTCTTATCAGTCATCTGACAGGCTGTTTTCGGGAGGACCCCTTTGCAAAGCTCTCTTCCATACACAACGCTTAAAAAGCTCCATTGGACAGGCTTTCTGTGGATTCTGTTTCAAAGGGAGGAATGTCAAAAAGAGATCCTCCAAATAGCTTCCAGATGTGGTTGTTTCTTTTCCTGATCTAGACTTGGAAGGAGGGAGCAGGGAACGCCTTTAAGTGCTTCTCCGTAGTGAAATGGGGGTGCAGGGAGTCTTCACTGCAAGGAGAGAGAGGAGACACAGAACTAGAAATCATGAGATGGGGAGGAGGGAAACTGAGCCCCTGTTTGAGACATTTCAGGGCGTGAATTGCATTTCAAATAATATCCCCCCTGTGTGCATGGTAGTATTTTAAATTATACATCAGCAATCCAAGCTCAAGCAATTTATCATGGGATGGGCCCTGTCAAGCTGGGGCTAAAGAGAAAGGGATTTAACTTTCAGGAAGTTCAGCCTCCCCCTAATCAAGGCTTCTGATTCAATCTTACATTCTGAAATTCCTCCTGAGACGCCTGACAGAGAGCCACAAAGGCAATGATCATCATCTAATGATGTTTGGCAGCAACAGCTGTGTTCCTCGTGCGAGCTTTTGAATGTAGCTCTGTGCACAACTTGTTCCAAACAGATTTCTAGGACTGATGGCCCTCTCCTGAGAGGCAGGACTGAATAACTGAAATGCCTCTGATGGGTACTTGGCCATTCATTCTTCCATCTCGAGAATAGAACTCCATTGCCTCCTCTCAAAAACATGCTCCATGCCAGTCAGACATTCACAATGCATGTGCTGTTCTCTTCCTTTCTCTCCTCAAAACTTTTTTTTCCTTTTTCTTTAAGTGAACCGCACATCTAAAACAGAACTTGTGTTTGGATGCTTTTATGTGAAGCTACTCCGACTGGCAGTGGTCCTCTAAGGTCTCAGGCAGAAGTCTTTCTAGGGAGTCACAAACATGACTGCCAGGTCACCCATGTCAATTATATCCTTGAATTTGGTGAGTGACTGCTCCAGTGCCCAGCAAAAGACAGGCAAAGGCCTATCCCGGTAACAGACAGGCATGGACTTGTCTTGACCAGGTGCCAGTTGCACTCCCCTGAAAGCAGCGAGGCCTCCAAAGCTCACGGTGGACTGCAGGGAGCAGGCTCTGGCTATCTTCTATGTCAGGAACTTGGGAGAAAGGTGGAGGCTTATCAAAGAATCATAGAATTGTAGAGTTGGAAGAGACCCCAAGGGTTATCCAGTCCAACCCTCAGCAATGCACAAATATCAGCAAAAGCATTCAAGGAAGGAGAGTTCATGACCTCCCGAGGGAGACCGTTCCCCTTTCAAGCAGCTCTTACCACCAGAAAGTTCTTCCTGATGTATTTTAAGTTGCATTGAATGTCAGAAGCAGTGGGCCCTCTTTGCTTCCAAGTGCCAGTATCATGTCAGGCAAGAGTCCTCCTCTCAGGAGAGGTAGGATCAATAGCAACCAGGCACATGAGAAAGGGCCTTTTCTTCAGTGGCTTGTTCTCTGTCTTCAGAACACTTTCCCCAACACCTTTTTGACACCAGGCTAAGGACACACACACACACACACACACACACACACACACATATTTGAATGTTGATATCTGTCCCTCATTTTCTCAGTGGGTGGTGTTTGCTCCAGCTCCGAGGGCCTTCTGATGGTTCCCTCACTGCAACAAGCGAAGTTACAGGGAACCAGGCAGAGGGCCTTCTCGGTAGTGGCGCCTGCCCTGTGGAACACCCTCCCATCAGATATCAAGGAAATAAAAAACTATCTGACTTTTAGACTGAAGGGATGTTTTTAATGTTTGATGATTTATTGTATTTTTAATATTTTGATAGGAGCTGCCCAGAGTGGCTGGGGAAACCCAGCCAGATGGGTGGGGCATAAATAAATGATGATGATGATGATTGATGGTTAGTGATTATTTTACAGCAGGAAATGTGTGCTTTGGGAGATGCTTCATCACCATCATAGAAGCCCAAAACTCTTCCCAGTATTTATAGCTCAGTTGATTGTCATGGTAAAAATACAATGGTGGCCTCTCCTAGAATATTGTGCTATATCCAAAGAAGTCTAGTAATGTTTTTACATGAATGCATATTTCCTAGAAGGATGATTTTGTCACGGCTAAAATGGCCGCTGTTTCTTTAATGGGAATAAAGCTGGGTCAGCATGACTCAGCGGCCTGCAGCAGGTTGTATATATAAAGTGAGAAATGTTAGTTTGTGCTGAGGCTGGAGTTTGGGTTGGTGCGTGCTGGTGTGTATAGTTATTCAGTCGTGTTTTGCACAAAGACTTTTAAGAATAAAACTCTGCAAGGATATTCTCGTGGACTCTTTTTGTGCCGACAAGGGTCCGAGGACCAGGCTGAGGAGACAAAGGGAGGTCAGAACCTTTTCCTTCTTTTTTTTGCTTTTTACAAACACTGACAGATTTCATGCATCAATTGCAAGAGTTTGATTGGTGGTCTGGTCTACTGCACCCATTTAGAGTTTACATTTTCCCACGTTTGCAATTGTCACCTAACACTTGAAATAATTTTTTCCAACTCCTAATCTTGCATCATATGGAATTTTAATAATCCTTTGGAAAGTTACCTCACAGTGGAACTTGTTTCTAAGTTAGAGGTAGTTAAGATCAGGCTGCATGCAGAATTCCTATCTCATTCATCCTTTGAAAAAGCTTCATGGTGTCCACTTTACTTCCACTTTACGGAGGCTTAAGTCATAATAATAATATTATATATCTCCACAGCAGAGTTTGGATTCGAACCTCTTGTCATGCATTTGGCTCCTGTTGCTGTGCACAGTGGTGTCACTTTTTTCATTCCCATTTCACAATATTGCTGCAGAATTTTCATTTCCATGCGGAGAATTTGAGAACTGGGTTTTAAGTCCCTGCTTAAAATATATGTACAGAAATTCTCATGAGAAGGGATGGTTGAGAGTGTTCCTCTCTCTCTCTCTCCCCCCCCCCCATAGTGAACTACTAGGTGAACTTCTTTTAAAACAGAGAGTCACATTACCCAAAATATCAGGAGGAGCTCCTCCTTTTTGTCCCAGAGGCAAATGGAAAAGCATCTCAGGCACGTAGTTCCCTTAGGTGTACCTGATCTACACATTTCTCCCACACCCACCCCTTCTTGTTTAGTCTGTTCCTCCTATCCCCAGGATCCTATCAACAAGAGTTAGTCATCTAACCAACTGAGCAGCCTTTACATTTAAAGGTGGAAACCAGAAGCACTGCAAATGCAGCAAGTCAATGACTGGCTAGTTCAAATTGGTGTGGGAAATTCAGTCCCACCCCAGCCTTACCCCACCTTCCATTCCACCCAGAGGTAGAGCACATGCTCTGCATTCAGAAGGCCCCCAATTCATTCCTTGGTGTTTCCAGTTAGGGCTGGGAAGTTTGAGAAAGATTGCTTCATGAACCCCCAGAGAGCCACTGCCGGTCAGGGTTGACAAAACCAAGCTAGAAAGGTCTGAATTGGGTGTGTGTGTTCACATTACCACCTGAGGGTGCGGTGGTGTTGTGTATTTCCAGGTGCATTTCACATCAGCAGAGTTTCCTTAGCGTCTGATTCTTTTCTACGTGTGCAAGCACACCTGGGGGGCAGGAACATTTTTACACCCTGCTATTGTGTTCACACTTTGGCAAAAGGTGGATTAGGACTGGGCTTAAGGACTCCAGTTAGTGTGAAGCTGGTTTGAGAAACAACTCATCAAGAGTTGTATTTCATAACAAAGTGCAGGTTGCATACGCATTTTGGATAATGTCTCATGAACAGGGATTTAAGAATCCAGCGCTGGAAACACAGTGAGTATAAAGTATCTTCCTCTGTTCTCCTAATTCTGAACCCTATTTTTCCCCTTGAAGATTATCAGGTGTGCAATTGGCAACAGAAACCATTCTGGAGAGCCATAGATTCCCTGTTGTCAGGATGTTGTCAGTGGCTCCCGACTGGTTACCCAGGAAAGTATAAAGACAAGAAAAAATTTCTTACCATCCTTTTTTATCTCAATATTTACAGAGAAAGGCTATAGAACTCAGCCTCTTGGATAATGGCATTGTCCCAAGTGAATCTCCACCCCCCCACCCCTGTCTCTCCCACTTCCTCATTCATCACTTCTACGGGTGCTGCTAAGTGCCCACTGTCTTTGAGCTCTTTGCTCTCCTACTTTTAAGGCTCTCCAGGTTCTGGGAGACGGAGGGTCTGGAATGCTTTCCAATGACACCGTGTCAGCCAGCTGCTGCTCTGGTTCTGCCTCCTCTTCCTCCTCTTCCTCTCCCATTATTTCCCAACTTTTCCCCTCATCTGCCTCTGAGCTGCTACCTCCCTCAAACCCTTGTTGTAAATCTATACTGTCTTCCTCTTCCTCCTCCCTGGAAGGGTCAGGATGGGGAGGCAGTCTCCATCATTCTTTCTCTGCCCAGTCCCTGACACCTATCCCAGGATAATGGTGATGATGATGATTTATTAATTAATTTAGTTTGTATACCACATTTCATCCAAAGATCTCAGGATGGTTTACAGCATAAAATCACAAACTAAAAACACAAAGTTTGTTGCGCTTGTGATTACCTTATGCTATGTCCTGTAATTATCTATCAAAAGAGACATTTCCATAGTATGCTTTGTCAGAAAGAGTTTCTAAAACACAGAACTGTGAAGAAACTAGAAACCAGAACCTCCCAAGAGTTCAGAAACTAGAAGAAATCTGGAGTGGACCTCCAGCTGTCAGTGGATGAGGTCAGAGAAACCTCTTCCTCCCTTTGCAACTGCCACAAAAATCTGTTCGTTTCTGCACCCACCACTCTCATCGCTGTGCTTCCCTCCACCACCACCCCATACCTCTGCTAGAGATTCAAGTTTCTGAACTTCCCTGTGTTAAACTCCGAAGAATGAATAAATCTGAAAGGTGATGCTTATGCAAATGTCATGTTCCTGATCTGATCAGAAAACGGAGTCAAGATGGGGAGGAGGTAAGGCAGGGAACATTCAATACAAACTAATTGGCATCACGTCAACACTGCTGCCCTTTCCTGAGTTAGCAGCTGCTTTTACAATACGGTCTCTCCTTTTTTCAAAACTCCCAATTCCCCCTCCCACTGAAATATCTGTTTCACATTATTTTCCCCAAGATAAACTGCCTACATATTTCTATGCTGAATCTCACACTATTATTTCCTGCCCATATGGTGTCTCAGAAACCAGGGAGTCATAAAAGGAGTGACAAAGCATTGTGAGAAAAAGCATCAAGCTGCGTGCTTCTTTTTTTGTTTTTTTTGTTTTTTACAAATGTGAATTGTGTGCTGTTGGCAGATTCTTGTCGTTGTCTTGTTGGGCTGTGTATGTGATAAAGGGGAGCCATACCAGGGTGAAGGCATCTTCTTCTGTTTGTCCCCGTGTCAGTTTCAGTTTATTGGTCAGTTTTTCTAATAAGGCTGTTTCCCATACTATTTGGTACCATTGGTCCATGCTGACTCCTGACAGGTCTCTCCACTGTCTGGCTATGATGTTTCTGGCTGCTGAGAGTAGGTGGGTTATGTGCTCTTTATGAACCAATAAATCTTTAATAAAAAATATGTAAAAATAAAATATAATGTGAATTGTGTGTCTGTATCTGAGTGTGAATGAAGGAGAGGATGATCAAGACAGGGAGTAACCCTAACCCTAAAAACAGTGGGTGTGATTCTAAGATGCAAATAAGCAACTCCACGCATACATCCAAAATTTGGGAAGATTATAGGGAGAGTGAAATGTGAATCCCTGGGAGCGGCTTCTAGCACAATAGAAAAATTGAAAAGATACAACAGAAATTAAAACACAACCTTAACAACAATTTAAGCACTGATACACACATCATACGTCCCTAAAAGACATCATTCACATAAAACCAATTTACAATTACCAGCCAAAAGATCCTTTAATCAGTTTGCACCATCAAATGCCTGGGAGGAAGTCTCCTGATGCAGGTAACCCCACTGCCTCACTCAAACTTAAAGAGTTGCTTTTGGGAACTGTACTCACCCGCATGGGAAACTTACAAGGGGTGAAAATATTCACATGTGTGTCTTCACTGCTAATAGGGAGAGGCAGATTAGAACAGTGATTAAGAGCACAAGCATGCCAATAATCACAAAGAAGCCTCTGTCTCAGCCTCATTCCCACCACCCCTCTGTAACATGGGGAAAACAGTGCTGCCAGAGGTGGTTTTAGGGTGGCACAACAAGTGTGGTCGCCCTGAATGCTGCGCTGCAGGGGGCACTAAAACTGTGTTTCAGAATGGAGCAGGTTGTGCGTCTAATTTTAGCGTTGCACAGGGCGCCACTGAAAGTTGAGACCCCTAAGACCGCCACTGATGCTGTCCTACCTTGTATGGTTGTTGTACATATTACAGAATAGCGTATGAACACCGAATGCCTGAGCTGGGAAACCTGAGACCTGGTGAGCAAATGGGCTCCTGCAGCCTCTCTACCTGGTCCTCAGGACTTTCACTGCCCAGCCACAGCTTTTCTCCCCAGGCCACACCCACTCACCTGCCCTGCTTTGCACCCTCCTCAACTGTTTTTGCCTGACTGGAATTTGTCCTTGAACTGGCCTAGATGGAGGATAGAGGGTGATGTGTGAGTTTGTGGAGAAAGAAACAAAGGGCAGCAGCTGTGATGGGCACAGATCTTTACTCACTGTGGTTTCATGGGTCTGCTTGTCAAAGGGACGCACCCAGAAACCTGACCTCAAAACTCTCCTGAGCATATGAATGTTGCAAGGTGTAGACTCAGCAGGAAGTGCCATATGACCATGTGAAGTGTCTTATTCTTCTCTCCACCCCCCACATGTCCTCCTCATGGCTATGAGTGGTCTATGCCACCCCCATTGGTTATGAACAGTTTGGCTAATATGTTCATTAGAGCAACATGTGAAGACTTGTCATAGTGATGGGACCAAAGAATGACAAATTTGAGCATTTTGATTTCTCTCTGCTTACAACAACAACAACAACAACAACAACAACAACAACTTTGTGCCACCCTCACTGCCACCTTGCCCCTCCCCCTTCTGGTAAGCAGCAGAGACATATCTGCCAGGAATTCAGGTAAGCACCTCCTCCCTTTCTGAGCAGCACTGATTCCACAAGGAACTTCCATCTGGAAGATCCCTTCATGGGAATGCACAACTTTTTTTTTTTCACAGATCACCTGACATTGCCATTATCAAAATGCCAAAATACTCGTTTTTCCATTCAATTCAGATTTTTCCCTCACCATGGAAACACTGTGAAGTAAAACTAGTCCATTGCAGATCAACAGCCTGATGGTGATGTAGAAATCCATTAGCACATTTTCACAAGCAGGTTTCTCACAGAAGTAGTGATGTTTCTGTGGATGAATATATTGCCCTACTCCTGGATGTTTTGTAGCCCAAATAATACAAGCATTGCCTATTTTCACTGAGTGCCAAATGTTGTGGGCATGTCAGAATTTCAAAAAATCAATTCTGAGGTGCTATTATCTCGTGATCTAAACACATGTGGGGAGTTACCTTGGAGACTGTAAACATAGTATATACATTGGGATTTAAGATAACACTACAAGCCTTCTCCCTGTGGATTAAAAAAAGGAACAATCTGCATGCGCAGGTACAGAAGTACTTGTTGCATAATGGAGGGTGGGGAGTAATGGTTAAGGGGAGGGGCCAGGAATCATCATATGCAAACATTCCATCAAGGACCACCCACTGGTGCAGACAAAAGATTGTGGGATACCTAAGAAAAATCTAACAGTAAGAAAGCGTGTTGACAGTCATGTGCCAGTTCGCTCTTTAAAGCTGAATCAGAGCAAACAGCAACAGAAAGAGTGCCCAGACACAGAGCTTTAACACAGAGACCTGTGCCTGGAAAGAGCAAGGTCAAAGGTAAATATGGATAAGCCCAAACACTGTTTTCCTCCTGTGCTGCTATTGTTTATCACTGCTGCTTGTAAAAAAAAAAAAAAGTTGAAAGGTGGTCTCACTCCTTCTCCTGCAACGTGCCACACGGAAAATAGTAATTCAAAGGCGTGTACTTTTTTTGGGTTGGGGGGTGTCAATTGACACAAACTCATGAAATTGCATATGGGTGAACTACTGACTAGTAGACTGAGCCTTGTTCCAGAATCCAGAGCTTTTAAAATCCAGGCTACCGTTCTGCATTACAGATTCCAATGGTAGTTCAAATTATTTGTCCAGAAGACACTTGCGATGATTGGTATTGCGAGCCCCACATTTTCAAAACACATGACTTAGCTTCCTGAAATCATGAGATGAAAGAATAACACTTGATGTTGTTTTCATTCATCTCCTAGGTTCTGAGCTTCCTTGTTCTCAAACCACATCTTCGCCATGAGGAGTAGAATTTTCCTCCTCCTTCGTTGAAAATTAAAATATTGTGCAAAGCGATTGGAGGCTTTCAAACCACCTTTGCCCAAAGGCAAGCCATCATCAATATTGAATTACGTTGCCATCATTGAAACGACTTCCATTTCCCAGCTATAATCCCTGCTCTGGGATTATTTCTTTAATGAAGAGCAGGGTGTAAATCATCTAAACAAATAAATCAAATCAAATTATAGCCGTGTATGATCCTGCAGCCCAAAGCTAAACAGTAGTGAGAGATGGAAGTGCATCGAAGAGACCTGAGTATCAGTTACATTTCATTCGCATTTAGAAAACTCTGTGAAAGGGATTAGCACTCTATTACTATTATTAAACTGTGCTGGGGAAAGATGACGTGTTATCCCTGTGTCTGTTTTTCTTGCAGGGGAGGGATGGTACCTTTGAAAAACTGCCAATAAATAATTTTTTTTTAGAAGAGGGAGGGGAAGAGAGCACTTGGGGCTGGAGCTGCCCAGTTGCACACCTGCAGAAAGGTGCTGGGCTTGCATTTCTTTCTTTCTTTCTTTTAAAAAAGGCCATCAAGTAGCAACAACAGAAGCAACGTGTTATAGAAAACAAGAAACCGAGGGTGGTTTCTAGGCATGTCCCATCTCATAATAGCACCCTGCTCATGTGGCATCTGTTTCCAATGATAAATACAGGTGGCACCTGCTCAGGCTCCTCAAAGGCTTAAGTATAGGCTCAGCGTTGCCTCTCTTTAGAATGGCAGGGCCAAGAGACACCCTGCTAGGGGTGGGGGTGGGAATTCCATTCCATTCACACTGAAAGGTGAACTCACCCCATTGGCACTGTTCTGGGGTGATACATTAACCACAACACAGGCACACTTTGAAATTCACACTTCTTTGAATTTTGGAAGAAGAAAAAAAGGTCCAGCAAAATAATGTGTGCAAAAATGCATCTACTGGGCTAAAATGCCTATAAATGGGAAATGGGGGGGGGGGGGGATGGCATGATGTTAGGGGAAATGGTTTTGCAAACATGTGCAAAATTGAATGCAAAATGTATCTATTGGGAGAAATTCACACTAAAATGTCAAAGGATTATTCAAAAACGACTTTCATTGCAGGCAAGACTGGGCTAGATGGAGCAATGGTTGGATTTGGCAGAAAGCAGTTTCCTATGTTCCTATAAGCACAGGTGTGCAAAATACAGTGGTACCTCAGGTTACAGATGCTTCAGGTTACAGACTCCGCTAACCCAGAAATAGTACCTCAGGTTAAGAACTTTGCTTCAGGATGAGAATTGAAATCACGCGGCAGCAGCACGGGAGGCCCCATTAGCTAAAGTGGTACCTCAGGTTAAGAACAGTTTCAGGTTAAGAACGGACCTACAGAATGAATTAAGTTCTTAACCTGAGGTACGAGTGTAGGGTTGGAGAAAAGCTGCAGGGAGGGAGTTAGAAGGGGGAAATTGGCGGCAAAGGAAGACTCAACTATCCTCCTTTTGCTTTTCTGACGGAAAACACGCCCTCCCAGCCTTGTTTTGGCAAGGTGATGACAGAAAGTGTAATTCCACATAAGTGAGTAAATTTCTTCTGAATTGTTCAAACTGTCAGCCATAGTTTACCAGAAGCCTGGGAAGTGTGAGATGTGAAAGGTTTTGTGGAAGAAGGCACATTACTGGGAGTTTTAAAAAACACTGTTTATTACTGTGCATGAACTATGCACAAGGTCTGGAGATACCCATGTGATACAGTGTTTTGCAAAACATGTGATGCCCTTCAGAACATTGCGATGAATTGAATTTGTCATGCATGACCCTTTGGAGCTAGATATAGGAGCTTTTATTGAGGTCACAGGAAAAAGAGAATTCCAGTTTTGAAATCTGGGATGTTTAGCATTTTTTCGCTCTCCACAGGGTCCCTTGGTTCTGAGATGAAAAGCAGCTTAGCATCACATGGATAGTTTGTGGGCCAGTTTTAGTGCCATGTAAATAATAATAATAAATAATAATAAATTTTATTTATATCCCGCCCTCCCCAGCCGAAGCCGGGCTCAGGGTGGCTAACAATAAAACAGTACAAAAGTACAGCACAAACAACACTCTAAAATCATTAATTATAAAATTAATTAATTCAAGCCACTGGCAACCATTGGGCCAGAGCTCCGCGAAGACTGCCGAGGGAGGGAGTCAGGCTGTGCCCTGGCCAAAGGCCTGGTGGAACAGCTCTGTCTTGCAGGCCCTGCGGAAAGATGTCAAGTCCCGCAGGGCCCTGGTCTCTTGTGACAGAGTGTTCCACCAGATCGGAGCCACGGCCGAAAAAGCCCTGGCTCTAGTTGAGGCCAGCCTAACTTCTCTGTGGCCTGGGACCTTCAAGATGTTTTTATTTGAAGACCGTAAGTTTCTCTGTGGGGCATACCAGGAGAGGCGGTCCCGTAGGTACGAGGGTCCTAGGCCGTATAGGGCTTTAAAGGTTAAAATCAGCACCTTAAACCTGATCCTGTACTCCACCGGGAGCCAGTGCAGCTGGTATAGCACCGGGTGAATGTGATCTCGCAGCGAAGACCCCGTAAGGAGTCTCGCTGCAGCATTCTGCACCCGCTGGAGTTTCTGGGTCAGTCTCAAGGGCAGCCCCACGTAGAGCGAGTTACAATAATCCAGTCTGGAGGTGACCGTCGCGTGGATCACAGTGGCTAGGTCAGGGCGAGAGAGGTAAGGAGCCAACTGCTTAGCTTGGCGGAGATGGAAAAATGCTGCCTTTGTTGTAGCTGCAATCTGCGCCTCCATGGAAAGGGAGGTGTCGAAGATTACACCCAAACTCTTAACGGACGGTGCTGGCACTAATTGCGCCCCCACAAGAGATGGGAGTTGCCCCCCCCAATCCCATATCGTCCCGTCCCAGCCACAGGACCTCTGTCTTCGAAGGATTTAGCTTCAACCAGCTCCCACGTAACCATCCAGCCACAGCTTCCAAACATCTGGTCAGTGTGTCTGGGGCCGAGTCAGGATGGCCATCCATCAACAGATAGAGTTGGGTGTCATCAGCATACTGATGGCAACCCAGCCCAAAACTCTGGACAAGCTGGGCAAGGGGGCGCATAAAGATGTTGAAAAGCATCGGGGAGAGTATTGCACCCTGAGGTACTCCACACACCAAGGAGTGGCACGATGACAATTCCCCCCCAAGCGCCACCCTCTGTCCCCGACCACAGAGAAACGAGCGCAGCCATTGAAGGACTGTGCCCTGGATCCCCACGTCGGCAAGGCGGTGGTCCAGAAGTTCGTGATCGACCATGTCAAAAGCTGCTGACAGATCTAGAAGAATCAGCAGCCCCGACCCACCTCGATCCAGCTGTCTACGAAGATCATCTGTTAGGGCAACCAGAGCCGTCTCGGTCCCATGACCAGCGCGGAAGCCGGACTGGAATGGATCCAGAGCCGATGTTTCATCCAGAAACCCACCAAGCTGTTCAGCAACCGCTCTCTCAATCACCTTACCCAGGAACGGAAGATTCTAAACCGGGTGGTAATTGGATAGATCTAAAGGATCTAATGATGTTTTCTTTAAGAGCGGGCGCACCACTGCCTCCTTCAGTTCCCCTGGGAATGTCCCCGTGCCAAGGGACAAATTGATGATATCCCCCAGGAGGGCCCGCACCTTGTCTGGACACGCTCTAATCAGCCAAGACGGGCACGGGTCAAGAGGACAGGTGGTGGGCTTTCCAGCTCAGAGGAGTCTGTCCACATCGGCTGGGGATATCCTGGACCCAAGGACAGTTGAGGGGCCTCTTCAACTGATCTCCTTTCTAAGGACATTAGATTTCTAAGTCACAGAACAGGGGAATTTCCTGTGAGTAGCACCATTGGTTCACCTGGCTCAGTGACCCTGAGTCAGTTTTTTCTACACACTGAAAGGCAGCAAGGGATGAGGGAGCAATTCAATTCATTTAGCATACAAAGGTAAACTTACCAAATTCACACTTTCCACAACAATATGTGAACTGAAACACAAGCAACCTTCAAAATGTGCACTTTTCCCGATTTTGCAAGGCAGTTCTCCAGCCAGTCAACATGTAGAAAAATGGATACATATTAGGATAAAGCCTGCATATAATTACACGTATTAGTAAAAATAACATACAAAAATGGCTTGTGCTTATGGGCGTAGTTGTTGAAGCAGCATACAAACATATTTATTAGGAGAAATTTGCACTAAACTGCAAACTGGAGAGATGATTTCAAGCCTGGAAAGATGAGGGGAATTGGAGAGAACCAAAAATTTAGAGATTATTCCATCCCTACTCCCAGCCCTAGCAGGAGATGCTGGGGATTGACCCCATGGCCTTCTGCTAGGAAAACATGTGCATGAATTCTGCTAGGAATGCATGAATTATGGCCTTGCTATGTTCATGACAGAAGCACAGGATTGGCCGAGGGAAAAGCTGCTGGAAGGAAGCAACTGGAGCTGGGAAGTGGAACAGTGTGGACTTAGCCTTCTCCATGCTAAGTGACCTAGTGATGACTAGCAGAGGTGTCATCAGTTCCATGAAGTGTCCTCAGTCCAGTATAAAACACCATAACAAACTGTATCTTGTACGGCTAGTAGATCACTTATCTGTTGGACACAGTTTGTACTTCCAACTGACATGCTGACCTTTCTGGAGCTTATCCTGCCAGAATAACTCACAGACTAGATCACATTCGTCTCGCAGTGCTGCTGTTCCCTGCATCCTGTATCTCAGGGTCAAACGAGGACAGCCATCACCAGTCCGGCATTCACATGGCCTGAACGTATTTACTTGGTAACTAAGGGGTGGCTGGGCGGATGGCTCTGTAAAGCTGCCCTTATGAAACTGGGTTTCAGGAGAAGCCAATGTAATACTTTGTGCAGGATTGCACCTGCACCCCATCCAAGGAATAAACCAGACCCAGGAGCTTTTCCAGGGTCAATGTGAAGGAACTGAATTACAATTCACCATGAGGTTCAGTGCTCTCAGGTGGTGCAATGGACCAGCGTGTTTTGCTCTTTACCAGAAGGTTGGTGGTTCATGCCCACCCAGGACAGGATTCCTGCATTGCGGGGAGTTCGACTAGGTGACCCTCACGTTCTATGATTTGAATTTGGGATAAAGGATGTGGTTGTTGTTATCAATACCTGGATGTCTTTGTTATCAAGAGCAGCTGCCTGTCCTTTTTCACCCGTAATTTCTTTCTGATATCATTATTTGTAGTAGCCACAGTTAGGATATTTCCGTTCCACCTTAAGAAGGGAGCAGGTTGTTGTGTCACAGCCTGCGTATTTCCTGTTCACAGGAAGTTTCTCTTTTGTATATGCTTTCGTTTTCTCTCTGTGCCTGAACATCGCATACAGGCAGTCATATTTTTTCTTTGTTCTGACCAACGCTGAATAAAGTTGTAAATAATGCTCTCCTGAGTGCATCTTTTGCTGTGCGAACTCTGCTGAAAGAGCGTGCAGAAGCCCTGGAATGTGGCAAGCTATCTCCGAGGCTTGTGTCGCTAATTGACTGATACTGTATCTACGGGAGGTTGATGGATCGTCCAGAAACGGCGTGGGGGCATGATGGCCTTTGTCTCCCTGGCAGTATCCCAACAACAGGTTATGGGCCCAGATTCATGGCACTTACAGGAGAGTAAGACTGCGACAGACTGCAGAGGTATGTGGAGAAAAGTAAGGCTTTTCTGTTGCTGCGGCAGAGCAGAGACTTTGATGTCCGGCTGGCTAATTAGCTTGGGAGCTGAGCCAAAGAGGCTTCGTGATTTATGGGCTGCCAAGATAAGGTGTTTTTGAAGGCATAAAGGCTCACGGCTCAAGTAAAAACCTGGGATGGAGTTTTTACAAGCCTCAGATGCTCCTCAGTGCCCAAAGTTAAATCGGCACAATTATGAGACCTGGGCAGTGTGGTGTGAGAGCTTGCTTCGTCAGTTTGGAATGTGGCATACTGTGTGTGAAGCCCCTCCAGTTCCTCTGACAGATAGATGGAGGGCCCAAGATTCAAAGGCCATAGACGTAATAGTCTTGTCCGTCTCTCTGGAGGAAATAACAACACTGGCTGGCAACACCACAGCATGTCAGATGTGGAATGCTTTGAAAGTAGCCCATCTGCCGGTCATCCCAGCCCAGAGTTTGACTGTGTCGGAGGTCCTGGCTGTTTCCCAGAATACGAGTGAATGCAGGGGTGCCGAGGGCACCGGTTGCAAGCTGCAGGGGGAGCTGACTGTGATGTCATCCCAGGCAGCATTCCAGACTCCAGGGGGAGCCAAGGAGTTGGCAGCTGAGAGCTCTGTTTCTCATGAGAGCCAAGGTCATCCTCACAGATACCGGAAGGCCAGAAGTAAACAGAGGAAGAAGCCTGCAGGTGGCCCGAAGCAGAAGGGGGGTGAAAAGCCCAAGCCAGGGAAAAACAAGGCTTTGTTTGCTGGCAATGCTTCACCAAAGGCTACAGGCAAGTTTGATGGCCAAGAGCAGGGGGGCAAGCAGCAGCCCAAGCCGGTGGAAGACAAGGTTTTGCTTGCTGGAAAAGCTACTCCAAAGGCCAAAGCCAGATTTGTTGTGGATTCTGGCGCATCAAGGCACATTGCCAACAACAAGCGTCTGTTTATCTCCTTCACGCCTCAAGATGGAGAGATCCACCAGGCTGATGGAAAGACGTTGTGAATCTCAGGAGAGGGGACTGTGAGACTGGCAAGTCTGCACACTACCATCAGAGATGTACTTTATGTTCCAGATTCTGCAGACAATTTGCTCAGTGTCCCACAGCTGACTGGGCGTGGCTTTGAGATTTCCTTCAAGAGGAGCGTCTGTGTCATCAGGAAAGGCAAAGAGGACATTTTGCATGCAAAGTTTATAGATGGTTTATTCTGTATAACTTATGATGACAATGCTGTTGCTGTGTCTAATGTTGATTCTTGTTGTGTTGCACAAACTAACAAAGTTCTTCATGCAGGATGCATTCACTAGGCGCACAGAAGATTTGGTCACATGTCTTGGCAGGCACTGGCCAAGATGCCTGAATTGGTTCAGGGTTTGAACATCAAGCCCTGTAAGTTTCACATGAAATGTGTATCTTGTGCAGAAAACAAGGTGAAGGTTGCTCCAAAAGGCAAGGAGTCTAGCAGGCAGGCTTCCAAACCCTACCAGCTAGTCCACGCAGACCTGGTTGGTCCACTTGCGCCCTCTTTGGGTGGAGCAAGGTACTTCATGGTTCTAATTGATTCTTTTTCCAGGTACATTCATGTGTTTATGCTCGAGCAGAAATCGCAAGCGATTCCTAGGTTCAAGGCATTCTGTGCTTGGTTGGAGAATGTTCACAGTATTGGCTGTCTCTTTACTGATCGGGGCAGGGAGTTCACTTCTCAGCAGTTTGAAGCTTTCCTGACTGAGAAGGGAATCCAGCATGACCTCTCAACGCCTAGATCGCCATGGATGAATGGACTTGCTGAGCGAGCAAACCAGACTTTGCTTCAAGGCCTAAAAACCTTGTTGCATGATGCCAATCTCCCTGAGAAGTTTTGGGGGGAGTCTCTGAACACGTTCGCTTATTCCTATAACAGGAGACTGTCATCACCTATTGGTTGTACTCCCTATGAGAAGATGTTTGGTAAGAAACCTTACGTCAAGCACATGAGAATCTTTGGTTCTGACATGTGAGTACACACCCCACAGAGCAACAAGCTTGGAAAGCGTGGGGCACATGGTTTGTTCATGGGGTACGAAAAAGGTGCATACAGGGTATGGATGACTGACTCTAAGTCCATTAAGTTCACAAAGAGTGTTGAGTACAATCCTAAGTGGGGGGGAAATGTGGGAATTTTCCAGAGTTACCCAGAGGAAGATGAAGATGATGTGAAAAAAGCAGATAATGTTGAGGTAAAAGAGGAAGCTGAGGATGATGATGATGATGATCAGAGTTCGGATTCCAGCTCAGTGGGCGGCGCTGCTGCTGGTGTCAGTGACAGTGATGACTCAGCAGACTACAAGAGCACAAAGGCCTCAGTCAGACCATCTGATGCGTCTGACAATGAACTGGAAGAACCACTGTTCACCATTGGTCACTTTTCTCCTAAGAAGGAGGAGATGAGTGAAGAAGACTTGCATCTAGTACGCAGATCTGAAAAGGCGACAAAAGGCAAACCTCCAAAGAGATTTGCTGATGAGTTTGCTAAGACAGCAACTGCTGTTCTTAGTAGCTCAGAGAAGGTGTGGGAACCTTCAAGCTTCAAAGAGGTTCAGGAGTTAACCTCTAAAGATGCTGAGCCTTGGCTTAATGCCATGAAGGCTGAAGTTGATTCCTTGAATAGGAACCAAACTTGGGAGCTGGTACCGGTAGTCCCAGGAATGAGACTGGTTGGCAGCAAATGGGTCTTCAAGGCCAAGACAGACCAGAATGGCAAGGTAGTCAGACACAAAGCCAGATTGGTTGCCAGAGGTTTTTCACAGGTACCAGGACAGGATTACCACGAGACCTACTCATCCACCGTCAAGTATGAGAGCATTCGGCTAATGCTCAAAATTGCTGCAGAGGAGAAACTGCATGTTTCCCATCATGACATTAATACAGCTTTTTTTGTACGGGGTTTTGGGGGAGGAGCTGTATATGCTTCCACCTGATGGAATGCAGGTACAGAAGGGAATGGTCTGCAAACTTCGGAAATCCTTATATGGTCTCAAGCAGAACGCCAGGTGTTGGAACACAAAACTCACTGAGACATTGCTTTCTCTAGGTTTTCACCAGGGCAAAGCTGATCCATGTGTGTTTGTCAAGGAGGAGGGGCAAAACAAACTGTATTGTTTATGTTTTGTTGATGATCTTCTGATGTTTTGGAAGAATCAGGCTTTGTACCAAAGCACCCTAGCTCAGCTGAAGGAGCACTTTGACATGAAGGATCTTGGTGAGGTGTCCAACTATCTTTCTCTGCAGGTGGAGAGGGACCAAGCAGGTAATTTTCTGGTACACCAAACACAGAAAATTGCTGATGTATTAACCAGGTTGAATTTGGTTGATGCAAACCCAGCAGACACACCGATGGTGACAGGTTACCAGGTAGATAGTACTGCTGAAGCGTTTTCTGACACTACGCTGTACAGATGCATTCTAGGCAAGTTGAATTTCATTGCTAGATGCTCAAGGCCTGACACAGCTGTAAGCACTAACCTGCTTAGCAGACATGCTAACAATCCTACTGTTCAGGATTGGAAGGCTCTGAAGCGCATAGCCCGCTATTTGAAAGGGACTTTGCACTACAGGCTGAGGTTCACCAGTCAGAAGACTGGAGGTCTTGAAATCTTTGCAGATGCTAGTTTTGGAAGTGACACCACGGATGGTACAAGCACTTCTGGAGTATGCTACATGTACAACCACTGTCTGTTTGACTGGCTGTGCAAGAAGCAGACAACAGTAAGCCTAAGTTCCTGTGAAGCAGAACTCAATGCTCTGTCATTTTCACTCATGGATTGTGAATGGTTGATGCAACTGTTTAAGGACATCAGAGTTTCTGTGAAATGTCCTATACAAGTGTATCAAGACAATAGATCCTGTTTGGCTTTGCTGAACTCAGAGAGTTGCAAGCAAAGAACCAAGTATCCCAACAGCCACCCCCTCCAACCATGCCTATATAATGCAACTCAATATAATGCTTGCATAATGCTGCAACTCAATATAATGCTTCGTGAATCCACCAGTGGACTGCAGCCAAAGAAAGTTTATGCGCCAATAAATTTGTTAGCCTTTGTTGTTTTTAGTTTCCACTTAATCAGACTTGCACATTCTTCCCCTTTAAGAGAGAAACTCTGAGATTTAAGGCTTGTCTCTTTACCTTTGTCCTACAAAATGTCATATTCTCCCTTTCAAAGTGTGGATTGTATCTTGACAAACAGTTTCCTGGTCAAGTTCGTCTGGTCGTTCATCCTCACCAGCCTCCTTCTCCTCCCGTTCACAACTGCACAGCAACCCAAGGCAGCCGCGATAATTCTCACTCACAGCAAAGGAACACCAGGGAAGAATTTATGGATGTTCTTCTGAGAAGGGCTAAAGCTACTGTACATCAATAATTTCTCTGCACATGCGCACACCCCAATCTCAACACGTGTTCCAGCATCATAAAAGGGACTTCTGGTGGACCAGAACAGTGGGCCAGAACAAGAAGCAGAAGAAATGCTTCCAGAAAAAAACAAGTATTTCTACTGAGGCACATTCAGTGCATAGTATAGCGTAAAATACCATGTATCAGATTTGGGGGGTGGGGAACATTTCCTTCTGGGCCAGCTTCTGAGAGATCTGCATGCCAGAGGCAAAGATGGGAGGGGCAAGAGATGCAAGTTTGTGTCATTATTTATTTATTTAAGTAATTGACGACTCGCCTTTCGCATGCATCTCACGACGATTTGCAAACATATCATAAATACATTTTTTAAAAAATGAAACAGTACCAAAAAACTAGGATAGCTTTAAAAACAAGACAAAATAAAGAGATGCAGAAATCTTGTCCAGCATGCGTTTTGTCCCGTGGGCTAATTTCTATGCTCTCTCATGCATCTGTCTCTGTCCTGCATCCTGACAAGCAAGGGTCTTTCTCAGAGTTCAAGGACACCTTTCCAGCCAAGCCAAAACACTCAAGAGTGTTTCGAAACAGGACAGGTGAGGGGCGTGGCCTGCAAGAAAGGAGTGTGCCTGTGAGGACTGCAATGTTGGGAGAGTCCCAAAGGCCAGATCTAGAGGCCTGGGGGACTACCCTCTGACCCATGGGTAGGCAAACTAAAGCCTGGGGGCTGGATCTGGCCCAATCGCCTTCTAAATCCGGCCCACAGCTGGTCCAGGAATCAGCATGTTTTTACATGAGTAGAATGTGTCCTTTTATTTAAAATGCATCTCTGGGTTATTTGTGGGGCATAGGAATTCGTTAGGGTTTTCAAAATATAGTCTGGCACCCACAAGGTCTGAAGGACAGTGGACTGCCCCCCTGCTGAAAAAGTTTGCTGACCCCTGCTCTGACCCCACACCCCTGGTGCAGTAGACTGGCAGCAAGGACAGCATTGCCTTCCCTGGTGCACACCTCCAAGATTCCAACTGCTAACCCCTGGAGACTCCTGGCTCCGCTCCTCACTCTCACGGCCGGTTTGCTTGCCCTCTCTGAGCCTGCAAGCAGTGACAAGAGTGAAGAGGTGAAGCGCCCCACTCCTCTTGCCTTATGCTGTCCCTCTGGGCAGTTCGGCATCCTGGGCCCAGTGGGAGAGGGCAGGGAAACTGTGAGAAGGTGAAGTGAGCCCGCTCAGAGTGGACAGTGGAATCGCTGGGGGCACCTTACTCAAGCCCCCTAACCTTGATGCAGCAAGGAATTAGCATTGTGCTGCAGGTGGCACGGAGTAGGCACTCCACGTGGAGACATCCAGGCCACAGAAACCAGTCCTCTGCCTGTGGGAGTGCCTTCAGGAGAATGCCACAATGGACACACCCTGCAGCGTTGGACAGCTTGGCATTCCAAGGAGTCAGAGTGCACTCCGTCCCCTTGTACTTCTTTCCTTGAACAGGCGACGTTCCTGGCATTGTGGCCAAGGAGGGTGGCGTCAGCTTAGTGACTCACGAGGACATCGCCACCCAATGTACCCAGGCAGCTGTTGGCCTGTTTGTTTATACTGGATGTATCCCCTTTGCATTGTTACCACATCTGTAACTATGTTTTTTTTATGGTTGGCAACCATTACTCAAGATTTACTAAACAGACCTGGCCAGGGTGTCTTCTCTCCGGTGACTCATCAGGCTTGAAGTCACTCCTTTCTGTAGCGTAGGCTGGGGTCCCCCTCCTCTTGCTGCTGCTCCTGTTGCATCAAGCCACAAAAGAGAGAGAGGGAGGGAGAGAGAGAGGCTTTGCAATAGCTGGGTCCCCGCCCAGAAACTTCTGGCTCACTGCCAAGCAAGCAGGGCGTAGTATATTTTTTTAAAAAAGAAAGAAATTTCATGAAAGCCAGACTGATTCATAGAAACTCTTCTAAAGCACAGTCAAAAAGACACCACCCATCCCAGCACACCAGCAGGGGAAACTTATAACCCTCGCCAGCCAGAGCACTCCCTTCACTGCAGCTCTGAGTTTCAAGGCAGCCGGAGTTCAAGAGCACAGCTCCTTCTGCAAAAGACCTCTTTCTCTAAGGTAAGGATGCTTCCCAACAGAACCTGACTGTGCCTTGTGGCTTTGCAATTTTGTCTTGTTTGGAGCTAGCACCTGCCTGTCTTTCCTCTCCTCCACTTTCGGGCTCACAAAGTTTCAGAGAGTTTGGAGAGGGGGACAGGCTGTCCTTGATTTTAATGCACTCGCCCTGTTGCTGTTTAATTCATTTGGAAGACCCCAGTCCAGCAACGTTTCTTGCTGGCGTCCCAGACACTGTATGCAGGCTGCATTCCTTGCAACAATTAGAATATGGGGGTTCACTTAGAAGAGGGAAATGGAACGAAGTGCCTAATGGGTGACTGTTGCAGAGAGGGGAATTGCTACATTCCTGTATTGTGACACGCATGCATTTGCAAACCTTGCGGGCAGGAGAAAGTCAAAATCTAAAGAAAAGTCAACTGAAGGAAGGGCTGACACTTGCCACAAGGATGACCACAATTCAGGTACTCTGGAAGAAACGGGCACAATCCGTTTGTTCCAGAGTAACTGACTCTGCTCAATATATTGTCCCTGCACTGTGTACAGTGAGTCTTCTTCTATTGCATTAGCAGGTCTGGTCTGTGACACTTGGGTCCCCTCCCAAGCCCTCATAGTTAGAAGGATTTAACTTGAGCTGGGAAGATTCCCAGCTAGCAAGAATGATGTTGAATACGCCCTTTCAGTTGGAAAAGTAACAATGGTTTTTAAAGTGGGGGCGGTTATTTGAAGTGGGGTGGATCTACACAGTTTGGAGTGTCTTAACAGGTTGTAAGCTATTGGGCTGGGTGTGGAACTGGAACACATAGCTTAGCGTGCCTTCCTTTCCCCAGAATTTCCTCTGGGGAAGGAAATCCTTTAAGGGCGATCCCTTAATAAACTTATATTGCATTGATTGGACTTAAAGAGTGAATTAGCTAATGGGCACAACAAGTGCATTGTTTGAGTGTAGATTGTGCCATTCACACGCAGTGTTTTGCAACGCAGATGGCATCATTGTCACGAGCAATTTCTACATGCCTCTTGGTGCTCCTGCCAAGTATCACCTGTGCAGAGTGATATTTAACTGGCAAATGTTATTAAATGCTTTGCACCCAAGGCAGTTAAGCACTTGTGGACCTTCAAATAGAGGGATCTTCCACTGAGGTCAGTGCTTTGCTGCATTCCAGTAGTGGATCAAACAAGAAAACATTTCAAGGATTATATTACAGTTCCCCAGCTCCATCTGCTCAGAAGTAGGTCTCACCATGGCCATTTGGTCTTACTTAGGTAAATATGCATAGGGCTGCAACTTTATACTCACCTGTCAAAAAGGCCTCTGGTTATATAGCAGCATTATAGATCTTTATTTATTTTTTAATGAAAGATTATATATATGTAACTGAAGTGGCGGTGGAGGAAAGATTTTGTTTGAATCGACTTGCACACTGCCTGAAGGAATGCAGCTTTCCCTAGGTGTGGCCCATTTCAACATGTTTCCAGGCAGGGGAGGGTTCTCTCTCCTCGCACAGACAATGAAGGGAACAAAACTCCATTTGGAGGAAGAGATGACTCAGTTTGCCCCCAGTACAAACCAAGCTGGCCCTGTTAAGTATTCCCTCCAGCAGTCCCATCCAAGTACCTGGAATGATCCAAACTTTGCCTCCAGATTCATCTCATGCTGCTAGCAAAATATATATATATATAAATATAAATGCCCAAGAGGTGGAATGGGCAAGGCCCATTAAGCTCATGCTTAAACGTAGATTGCTTCCAGATAACACGGCACTGCAGAACCCCCTAATTAAACGGGCAATTATTTAAACTTTCATGATAATGGTCCACAATATCCTTGGCATATGCTTAGCCTTTAGCATGAATATTTCACTAATGCTCGGGATCAGCCATGTTGTGCTAGCTAAGGCATGCCCACCGAGTAAGAATTAGGACTTCTGCTTTGAAGACCTAGAGGTGCATCACGTCCTGTGGGTTGCATTCCAAATAGAATGCTTTTCTTTGTGCATGATGCCTTTGATCTTCTCTTGTGCACATTTGCGCTATTAAAAACAAATATATGTGTGAATGATAGCTGGTGCTGGTTTTATGTTTGCATTAGCAGGTGTGGATGACGCAAAAGGCCCTTCTGGGCTCACGTGTGGAGAAAAACCGCACCTTTGCTTTTTAACTCCATTGGAAGGGTAGGGAACTTCCACCATGGGCCAAAGAAGGCCAATGGAGTCAAAGTTGGGAAGGCTCATAGACAAATAAGTGGGGCAAATGTTTCAGAGCTTTCTTCCCCCATCCCACCTCACCCCATATGTTTAAAGCAAGGCTTGTTGAGTGCTAGATGGACTTCAAGAACAGGAGAGATTCTCTCACAAGCCAGGAAATCGTCCCCCAGTTGGATCATGTTGCAGATGCATCATGTGCAGTGCGCCCATGATTTTTGGGCTGTGTGCTGCACATGCAATGCCATGTGACGGAGGGCTTTGTGTGGTCATGAAAGCTGTGGTTGGGCTGAGAACCATTCTGGAATGTTTCAGGTGACTCAGCCTGTGGTGTGTAGGAGGGGAAGAGAAGATGGTGCTTGCTCAAGGAACCTCACATGGCAGGGAGAGGGACCCACCAAATCTGCTGCCTTGCCTGCCACTTAGCCACAGCCCTGTTGGATCAATCAAAGGTCCATCTATTCCAGCATCTGGTTCCCACCAGTGGATAGTCTGAGATACCTCTGGGAAGCCCATAAACAGCACAGGAAGGCAAGGGTTTTGTTGTCGTTGTCTCTTCCCAGCATCTGGTATTCATTTTGCAGAGATACTGCATCTGAACATGGAGCTTCCACTTATTGCTCGTGGCCAATAGCCATTGATATGAAATGACAACTATCATTATTAGTCAACCAGATCCCACAAGCAATTATCATAAGGCATCAGTCCTGTTAGTTGCCCTCAGCTAACTGGCAATCTAAACCTTCCTCATTAGCTTATGTGCTTGTTAAGGTCTTCACCAGTGTGGAACCTACTGCCAAAGGCAAGTGGCGGCTCTGGAAAAGGCTTTCTCTGTGGTGGCCCCCCAGTGCTGGAATGCGCTCCCCAGGGCTGCTTGTCTGGCATCTAGGATGATAAGTTACAGGTACGACTAGATCAAGAACTTAAAAGGAAAATTGGCCAGGCTTTCCCCCTCGCTGGTAAATAAATAAAAAGCGGGGGGGGGGGGGAGAAAAATATGATCCTAACTATTTTATAGTTTCTCTTTTTACTTTATTTCAATATTAATGCTGCTTTATTTTAATATTAAAGGCTGGTATTTGTTTTAGTGACATTTTAATTGATTCTCTGAAACATTTAAATGTAAACATGGAATATAATTTTTAGACAAATAAACCTTTTTTATAGGTTCTCTGTACTCATTCCATGCAGTTTATTTCTAAAAAGAAATCCATAATTTATGTTTCTGTTCCTGGCATTTCAAAAGTAGGATGGGATAAAATCTTATCACCAGCCTTGGAGTGCTGGGGTATGGCCTGAAGACATGTGAGACCACCACCTCACTGAAGCTAAGCAGGTTTAGGTCTGGTCAGCGCCTGGATGGGTGACGACTTGGCAACCCCCATATACCGTATGTCACCTTGGGCTGCATGATGCCAGAGGGGTAGGATAAAGAGGAAGAAGAAATACAAGAGCACAAGTGTAGATCTGGGTTCATACTTGGCTCTCTAACTTGACTGCATTTTATGAAAGCGGGGCAGAGGCTATGCTTTTGAAAGAAATGAAAGGCTTCTTTCTTGGTGTCTTGAGAGGAGATTCAATGAGTACAAAACTTGGTGCAACTGATTAGGAGCAAGGCACAGCAGAAATATGACTTCCTCAAACTGTACTATGGATAAGGAGAAGGTACTTGAGCTCCACATCTGAGCACTCCACCAACACCCAGCAAGCTCAAGCCATTAGCATTGTATGCCCTTGACTCTTCCTGGAAACAAGTGAATGCAGGATCACAACCCTTCTGTAAGAGATGCAGCCTTCCAAAGCCTACTTGAAATGTTCTGTATAATGTCTGTCTGGAATACGTCCTTGAAGTCTAAAAATGCCTCATTTCCCTGATGGAAGACAGCGTGCGTTGTCTGAGAATGTGTGGAACTAGCCTGCTAGGTGACATTTACATTGGTTGCCCTGCCCACTTTTGTCTCTTTCCTCGCCCACCACTGCCATGCAGCTCTCAGGTGTTTCAGGTAGGACTGTTACAACTTTAGCACTCGATTGCAGCCAACAGACTTGCTTGGTTCTGGGGGTAGGTGTCGTGCCCATGAAGGTTTTCCCAGATTGCAAATCTGCCCATGTCTTATGTGACATCAAGACATATACCTCTGAATCCATTTGTGTGTTTGTGTGTGTGTGTGTGCAAATGTCTGTAGCCCAGGTCATCCTATTACCTTCAAGAAAATGGCAAAAGCATCTTTAACTTTGGTTTAGTTTTCCTAGTTGGCAGTGAGGGAAGGAGAGAGATTTCCAGCAAATCAAAATAGCTTCAGCCATGACCACACCCTTTGTTGTGAGGGGGAAGAATCACCATCGGATAAGGGCTGTTTGGGAGGGGCATGTTTTAATTGACTAAAAACATTTGCATCAGGATGGATCTGTATTTTTATGCAAACTGACCAGCCTAACATATGGATCTCCAAATTGTGTAATGAAATCTGTGGCTAAAAAAAAAAATGTACTAAGGTATGCGAAAGGAAAATGTAATTTAGGGTAAGAGGCTTAGGAACGTGTACATTGCAATACAAATGTGTATTTAAATGGGGTTTACAATGCTCTAAAACAGGTGTTTCAAACATTTCAAAATATGTGTTTAAATATGAAAGGGATACATTTTCGTATGTGGTATTTGAAAAGAAGAAATTCATGGGTTAATGTGGACACAGAGCAGAATGAACACATGTGATACAGCAAAAGACTGATCTGTCTGCCCCTAAGCTTGCATGGGCTTTTCTTTTAAATCAAAAACGGGAGAATGTGGACTCATAGTTCCAGCCGGACACACCCTATTCCCCCCCCTTCAAGACCTCTTTATTACTCTTGGGAGTCCTCTGTGGTGAGCACATGGGCTGGCTGGACTGACACACCCGGGGATAAAAGAGAGCAGAGTGCAGGCACATTTTTTCCATCTTACAGAGTCAGGTCAGAGTCTGAGAAGTGCTAAAAGGCAAAATGCTGGCATCCAATGTCCATGGGTGTGATGTGTCAGGGCTGTGGTCTTTCTAAGGAGAAGGGGCAGGAACCTATAGGAAGGGAGATGAAGTGGCAGCGAGGGGAAAGGAGACCAAAGAGCAAAGAACTGGAGGACCCTAGCCAGGAACACAGAGTGTCCCAGGAGTGGAAGAAGCTTAACTGGCTACTTTTGCAGTTACAGTACATCCGCTCTGAAACTAGTTATATCTGTTGCAGGCACATATTGAGGGTTACTTTGTGTGCATTAGCTACCTCTCTGGGCATTCTCCAGCAACCTCTTGTACTCGTAAATCACCTCTTGCAATTTCATTCCCACCCGTCCCATCTTTACAATATATCTTTTCAATCAAAATGGGGATTTTAAAACTTGAGTTGGAAATGGAACCAGAAGGTGGCAATCCTCCTGGATGCTTTAGGATAATAGGAAACGGACTTATACAGAGTCAGACCATTGGTCCTACTAGTGCAATATTGTCTACACCAGTGTTTCCAAAACTTGGGTCTCCGGCTGTTTTTGGACTACAAGTCCCATCATCCCTGACCACTGGTCTTGCTAGCTAGGGATGATGGGAGTTGTAGTCCAAAAACAGCCAGTGACCCAAGTTTGGGAAACACTGGTTTACACGGACTTGCAGAAGCTTTTCCTAGATCTTGGTTAAGAAACGTTTTGTAAGCAAGGACTGCCTGAAACCCCGGAGAGCTGCTGCCAGTCTGTGTAGATAATTCAGAGCTAGAGGTACCAGTGGTCTGACTCAGTATAAGGCAGCTTTCTATGGTTTCCAGCCCTACCTGGAGATGCCAGGAACCTGAGACCTTTTGCCTTGAAATCACGTGCCCTGAGCCTGGCTTTCAAAATTACAGAGCTGTGATCTTCTGCCTGTGTTGCTGAACCAAACACCCCAGGGGAAAGTCAAGCTAGGGCATCTCTCTATGGACAAGTCAAGCTAGGGCATTTCTCAGGCCACTGTTGAGATTTGCAAACAGCAGCCAGAGGATTTCCAACTTTGCAACTGGCATTTTCAGCTGTGCCTTTGACAGCTGCTGGATGTTCAGCAATTATCAGGTTTTCATGGCATAAGGAGAAATATTGTCACCTGCTAATTACTGCATATCAAGGCACTCTTAAAGCAGGCTTCGTTGCAGGCAGCATCAATAAATTCAATGCAAGACATTATTATTATTATTATTATTATTATTATTATTATTATTATTTATTATTATTATTATTCTCAGCTTTATTTTTATTTCAGGCTGTTGACTGTGTTGGGCATAAATATTGGTATACATTTTAAAAAAGACAGACTAGTAACTGTTTTTGAGGACTAGTAGCTTTGCAAGGCTATCTGAAAGGTAAAACTGCAGGAGTCTGGTTTAGAAATTGGCAACCCTAAGCAGAAGCCAGGTGGCAGTTTTGATGAATCAGGAGAATAGTTTATTGCAGTCTTTGGAAATCTGCTCATATGTTATGACTTTTTTTTCATGAATCTTTTCCTGGTCTGCCTGAGAAAAATGAATCAAATCTGTTATGAAAACATACATGTTTTTGTTGCTCTGCCCCGGTCAAGTCAGAGGTGGAGTGTGTGCCTGTATTTGCATGCTTCAATCAGGCCAGTAGCCAAAAACCACATACCGTATTTTTTGCTCTATAAGACTCACTTTTTCTCTCCTAAAAAGTAAGGGGAAGTGTGTGTGCGTCTTATGGAGTGAATGCAGGCTGCGCAGCTATCCCAGAAGCCAGAACAGAAAGAGGGATCGCTGCTTTCACTGCGCAGCGATCCCTCTTGCTGTTCTGGCTTCTGGGATTCAGAATATATTTTTTTTTCTTATTTTCCTCCTCCAAAAACTAGGTGCGTCTTATTGTCTGGTTCGTCTTATAGAGCAAAAAATACGGTGATCTGTTTCCCATGAGCCTTCCTAAAACTACCAGAGATTGACTGCATTTCTCAATTATGACTTGAACCCACCATGTTTTTTCCTTCTTACGATTCTAATTCATGCCACCAGGGATAGCTCAGTCAGAGTTGTGGGTTCGAGCCCCACGTTGGGCAAAATATTCCTGCATTGTAGCGGGTTGGACTCGATGACCCTTGTGGTCCCTTCCAACGCTACCATTCAAGGAATTGATCTCTGCCCCATCTATGATTCTACAGTTCTATGATTTGCATAACAGCTTTCATTTTAAAGAAATTCCTGGGCAGTTTGCAGAACAATGAAAAACATCAATATATAATGCAATTACAATTTTAAAAGCCGCTGTCAATTAAGTAGCATTGCTATCAATTATAGAAGCCAGAAATTCCACGGACTGGTTTTTAACAGTGGGGGAAAGCTCAGGCAAAGAGATATGTTTTGATTTGTTGGCTGAAGCAACCCACGGTCAGTGCCCACCTGATCTAGAGACAGACATTCTGCAACTTTTTTCCTCCTTTCCCTTTCTTTTTTTCTTGCCAGAACCCCAAATCAATGAGATCCAACCAGATCAGTCAAACCTATAAAGGGTTTTGTTCTCTGGGCTGGAGGTGCTTCAACTTGCCTTTTTCGTGAAGGGATGTATGGATATGTCACCAAAGGAGCATAGGCCTCTCATGCTTCCTTGCAAAGTGTGGGCTCGAGCGCAGCATCTATGAGGTGCAGCCCTATCCTGAACACTTGGCCTAGGCCAGTCTGTAGGGGCCCATTGCCCTTCAGCACCCGGTCCCTGTCACAACGCAAACACATTTCACAGTTTCTCTGTCAACGCACTGTGAAAGTTTCAAGAGCTCTTGAAGCTTTCTAAGCATGCAATTGACTATTTAAACAAAAACAAAAAAACCCGAACCTGCAACACAGAGCCTTTGTTCATGCCTTGTGAGTGGCACATAAATGCAACTGGCACATAAAGGTGTTAGTGTGGGGGAGACACTTCATGCTTTTAAAGTGGGTTGTCTTTAAAGTGGGGAAAGACCTCTGGGTGGCATCCATTCATTGCTGCTGCTCCCGCCCCGCCTGCTCTGTGCTTCTGTTGCCCTTCCCTCTTTCCCCGCACAACTGGAGCCATGGCAGGGCGGGTGCAAAGAGGGAGGGAGGGAGGGAGGGAGAGAGAGAGAGAGAGAGAGAGAGAGAGAGAGAGAGAGAGAGAGATACAGTATCTTCCGCCAGCGGTTGCTCTTGGCTGCCTTCCAGGCCTCAGGCAGCTGCCTCTGCCCCTCCCTGCTGCCAAGAAAGCTTTGGAGTTTCTGCCGAGAGCCTCTCACACGGCTTAGTACTCTAGGGCTACCACCCCCAGCAAAAGCGATTTCCCAGCCCTTGCCTCTGCAGCGGAGATTCAGCCACTCTCCAAATGAATCACAGCCCCCGAGCTGGGAAAGCGAGAGACGTAGCTCATGTTTTCCACTCCTCCCCCTGCCACATGCGAGAGCAAAGCTCTTCCTCCAGTCTGCTGTTCAGAGACGGCGTGGCCCAGTCCTGTTAGGCAGGGCTTGCTCAATGGGGATTTCCACTCCTCCCCTTGGGAGGTTGTTGCATTGCTTTATGGGGTTTCCCTTCGAGGAAACCTCTCCCCAGAACCAGCTGACACATGTTCGGTTTGGCTAAGTCCCTCCACCCGTTTGCCCTGTGTGTTTGCATACTCCGGGGCAGCTAGCACCCACCCCACCCCGAAAGCTATTGCATGTTGTGTACACAGAGGGCCTATTCAGAAATCAAAAAGCCCTTAAGGGTGTACAAACAGACTCCCTCCCAGGGGATCTTCTTGTTGAAAGACTCAACTGGCCAGGTCAGCTTGAAGGGTCAAGTGTAATGGGACTGGAACTCTTTGATTTATGTAGCCAGTAGCAGCAGCAGCAGCAGCAGCAGCAGCAGCAGCAGCATCACAAACATGCATTTATTTATTTTTTAAGCATTTTAAAATGGGGCGCAGCCTCATGGCTCCAAGCAGCAGCTTTACAAAGATCTCAGCAACAGCCTAGTCAAACAGAGCTGCGAGGAGCTCTGTGATCATGCAGCGTAGTTCCTTTCCCACTTTCTGCCAGCATTTTTTTCAGATTAGCAGTGGGTTACATGGGCTGCTGAGATCCCAGCCCAGGGAACCCTCAAACTCCACAGCATTCTGAATAGAGATGAGCAATATTGGCTTCCCTCCGTTTCTCAGTTTTCCAACCTTAGGTTCAATTCTTCACATTTCCACATCCGTTTGCAAATGACGATCACTGCGCCCCAACAAATGAGTCAGTGGATGATGAGATCCTCATTCTGATTGAGGGTAACAATAACACTCATTTCCTTCCTGCTTGATGGCTGTGACTATTCAGGGTTTCCCAGACTTGGGTCTCTAGCTGTTTTTTTGGACTACAACTCCCATCATCCCTGACCACTGGTCCTGGTAGCAAAGGATGATGGGAGTTGAGGCCCCCAAACAGCTGGAGACCCACATTTGGGAAGCCTTGGACTATGCTTTCCTGCCACACAAAGTTGCATTCTAGCAGGATGCAGACTTATAGGTCCAGCTAGCTGATTTGCCCACCATTCCCATGCTGACTAAGAGTCATGGGAGTTGTAGTCCAAAGTATCTAGAGCACACCAGGTTGGAGAAGGCTGGTCTTCTGTGAGCAGAAGTGGCTCTTGGGTACCTGAGGCAAATAGACATCTTTCCCATCATCTTTGAACTGGAGATGCCAGGGCTTGAACTTGGGACATTCTGCACTAACTCAGTTGGTTAGATCATGGTGCTGATAATGCCAAGGTTGCTGGTTCGATCCTTGTATGGGACACCTGCATATTCCTGCATTGTAGCGGGTTGGACTAGATGATCCTCAGGGTCCCTTCCAACTCTACAAATCTATGATTCTATGCATGCAAAGCAGGTATTCTTCTTCTGGGTTACAACCCTCCCTCTTTATTTCTCACACCAGCAATGGTAACGTGCTTTCGCCTGGAACAAAGCAGCAAAAGCAGGTCAGAATCCCTCTGCTCGTGCGCTGAGTTACTGAAGCCCCTGCTCACAATGCCCTTTCCCCAAGACATGAGGAGAAAATGACATAAGTGACACTCACCTCTTTCCTTCCTCCTGTTAGCAGATGGTTGGCGGTGTGAGCTTAAATGACCCAAGAACCCTTGATGCAATTGTGCTGATTGCGAGATGAATGAGATGCTTTATTGAGGGAGGCACTCGGTACTTGGCATGTCACAAATCTCACCATGTATTGTCCTCTCGCTTTTGATTCATCACTTTAATTTCAAAATGTCCCAGCGCTTGATTTAAGCCACTATTACCTCTATTACTCACCCTGTGAATCGGAGCTAACTTTCAAACTAGTGCATCTTCCAAATTTTGGGTGGGGTGGGATGAAGCCCATTGCCAGAGGAGGAAAGCTACTCCCAAACCCTTTTTCTGGGATGTGGGCCTCTCTTGCCCCTATTCTCCTTCTAGGTTGCACATTACAGACACCTAGAGGCCTTGAGCTAAGTCAACCCCCCAACCAGACCTCCTCTCTCCCTCCCCCTTCTCTTTTCTCTGTGCCCCTCCACAAGCATCCACTCAATGGATGGTCTCCCCCTCCTAGTCTCTGGAAGCCTCCCAACTGTCCCTGTTTCATGGAAAGGATTTGATCACACTCTAGAAATGTAGGTTTGCATTGTTAAAGCGGATTCAAGCACTCCGTCACAACAGACAGGAAAGTGATGATGGAAAAACGCACTGAAAAATGTGGGAAGGAGGAAATGAGTAACGGAGAGGCATATATAAGCACTCTGCAAGCAAATCAGGATGAACGATCCTTGTCATAATGGCCACACAAACAAATCAGAACAAATGTTTGAATAAAGATTAAATGTAACCACTGTGCAAACAAATGAGGATGAAAGGTCATCTCTTCCAGCCAATCTTTTTCTCTTCTATCTCTTTCTGTCACTCCTTTTCTTCCATTTTTCTTCTGCCCACCCCTTTTCCCTCTCCTCTCTCCTGCTTCTTTCTCTCTTTCTGTGTGTATTATGGGAGGGGTGGGTGTCCTGTTGCCTGAGATGGAGGAAGGAGACTGCATGGCTGGTTACTATACAGGTGAGATGTGGGAAGTGGCGACTGAGAAACCACTTTGCATCACACGAGCCCTGCCAGGTTTGGGAGAACTGTGCCTCCACATCCACCCTCTGCCCACAGATCCTTGAGCATGCTGCACGCCCTCACAATGCAACAAATTCTTCCATACTCCACCATTTGCATTGGTTGTAAAGGCAGCAGGCTAACAGGGGAAACCTTCTGTTTGGGCAACATCTTTGCTTCCCTACTAGGGACTCTGACAAAGGGATTTGAAAACTTGCTTTGCACCACTGTGGCTTTGTCCTCTCCCACCCTTTGTATCATCACAAGCTGGGGGGAAA
Organism: Podarcis pityusensis; assembly: GCF_964106645.2. Classification (NCBI taxonomy): domain Eukaryota; kingdom Metazoa; phylum Chordata; class Lepidosauria; order Squamata; family Lacertidae; genus Podarcis; species Podarcis pityusensis. The sequence goes on along the minus strand of NC_138035.1, from coordinate 34,188,471 downwards.
GGTCTGAACCACCTGGTGAGCTGATTGTCATTCACTTCAGTTGGGACGACCCAGTATAATAAATTTGAGAATCCTGTTCTAAGAGGAATTCAGCACAACCCAAGCAACTTCCACCCTGAAGGCTCCATGTCCAAGAACATTCATAGCTCTGCAAGACTTCCCCTGGCCTTTCCCTACCCCACTCAAAGTTCCTTGCATATTTCATCACACACCGTCAAAAGCCTTTTCACCGCTTTGAACCATCGCATCAACTGCACTCTCACTCTCCCTTGTGCCTGTCCCTGAGTAGTTGATGATCCAACCAGTAAACAATTGAAGAAGGTCCCTCCACCCTCCCATGTCGTCTCCCTTCACCACAGCGCTATTGATGTGGCAGCTGCGGCGGCAGCAACTGCATCCTGTATGAGGGGAAAGAGCACGTGCAGAAAATCCCAGGCTCAGTCCCTTGCATCTCTAGTTAAAAGGCAGAGATGGGGAACCCATAGCCCTACAGATCTTGTTGGACTACAGTCTCCATCAGCCCCAGCCAGCATGGTCAATGGTCAGGAAAGATGGGAGTTGCAGTCCACCTACATCTGGGGAGTTGCAGGTGTTGGAAGTTGTGGGAATGCAACTCAGCTTGCATTAAGAGTGATCAGATTTGCATGGAGAGATGGTAGATAAAGAGAAGTACCTCCAAACTTCCTAGACTGTCTTTCTAACCCAACTTGTACTTACATTTCCTATATTTCTCTACTGCTATTCTTGAAGTTGCTTGATGGTGGGAGTTGTAGTCCACGCACACCTGGAGAGTCACAGGCTCCACATTTCTGAATGAGGAGGTTTTAAGTACATAAAAACATCCCTGTTGGATCAGGCCAGTGGACCATCTAGCCCAGCATCCTGTTCTCACAGTGGCCAACCAGATGCTTATAGGAAGATCCTGCAAACAGGACCTGAGTCCAAGAGCACTCTCCTCCAGCCATTTCCAGCAACTGGTATTCAATGTCATTCTGCCTCTGACAATAGAGGTAGAAGATAGGAAAGAGTCCTGAATGAGACCTCAGAGAGCTGCTGCCTGTCAGAGTGGGCAGCACTGGGTCAGATCAACAAAAAGTCCGCCTTGGTATAAGGCAGCTTTGTACCTTTCCCATGAGTGAGGTTTAAGGACATGAGTTTGGTCAACCACCGTACGAATCTGCATTCCTCTCCGGCAGCCCTTCATCTGATAGAGGATCTAAATGCAAGCGTTCTCCTCTGACCCTTGACTGCAATCTTCCAGCCTGACATCCTGCATAACATGAATGAGTTCATTGTCCCAAGTGATATTGTGACAGGGGGGCCTCACCTTTTCTGCATTCCAGGCCGGAGCTGCAGACGCTGATCTTCTCGCTTGACAGAACAGCAGGAGTCAGGGTGACTTCTTGTTTGCTCAGAGGCATGCAAAGTGTTTGTTTCTTGCAGCAGGGTGAGGCCACAATAAAATATCACAGGCATGTGTGGTGCGTTGTGTGCATATTTCCTCCCACCTCACTGCAGGTGCAGTTGATCTTTAGCAAGCATTTACTAGATTGAAATCTCGCCCTGACATTTCCAGGGCTTCTCCCCTCCTTCACACCATCCCAACACAAACGACATGCCCAAAATCTGTCTTTCAGTTAGCACTGTCCTGCTTACGTGTGTGTCATGCCACTTTAAAAAGTGATGGCTTCTCCCAAAGAATTCTGGGAACTGTAGTTTGTTAAAGGTGCTGAGAGTTGTTAGAAGGCAGCAGACAGAGGCAGCCTTCAACTCATAGAAAACTCATTACACTCTCTCTGATTCATCCTCTATCAGGATTACCTGAGCATGGTAAAGCAGCAATCAGTCAAGACATCAAAACCCTAGAATTTCCAGGCAAAAACAGAAAAGAAGCACTTTGGTGTGGTAAGCTGTTTATTAGGAAACAACCAACTATAAGCAAACAAACACAAATTGGGTGTGGGTGTGTGAATAATTTAAATGTAGGTGTCGAAGAACAGCAGATCTATCCATTAAGCAAATCAGGAAATTTCTTGCCAAGAAGAAACCACTTTGGCATGTGGAACATCGCTATACTTTCTAGATAAGAAGTGGTGCTGGATATCCAACAAATAGCAGCAAACCATGAAATTGCCTGAGACGAGGGGTGCTCATGGAGTCTTATGGGGGCTTAATACTGTAAACGGGTCATTCAGATATTGCAAAAGAGTCGTTGGCAATAAGTGGCTTTTTAAAAACTTTTCCAATTTCTCGTTCAAAAGGTAAATCTGGGTTAAATGAGGAGGAAATGCAGACGACAACAATGTTGCATGGATGCTTCCAAAAGCGCACATGCATGTGGCACATTGATCCCATTGAAAAACACCCCTCTGGAAGCACCCAAGGACCCTGTGTGAGGTCAGAGGGACGCTCTTAGCTATGGCTGACTGATTGACAATACAAGGATGCCCCTGTAGTGAGACTTTATGGTGAGGAAGATTCTCTCACAGTCACCACAAGTCCACCTCTTATTGCAAAGCCTTCAATGGAATGCAGAGGTTTTTGTCTGGAAGGCTTCCTCACAGAGAGAAGAAAAGTGAAGTGGAAAGCTAAAGGCAAAGTGGAAGCAAGGATGAGGCCCTAGAGGGGTAAGAGGCAGCAGGAAAGGGTGAGGCTTGTGCACACCAGGAAATGTTTCATCTTGGACACCTTTAAGAGGGGGGTTGACAAATGCATGGAGGATTAGGCTACCAGTGGCTGCTAATCCTGGTGGCTGTGTTCTCCTGGGTCAGAAGCAGTATCTTTGAATACCAATTGCTGGGAATCACAAGCAGGAGAGTGCTGCCGTTCTCCTGTCTTGCTCAAAGGCTTCCCATAGGAATCTGTCTGTCCATTGTGAGACGCAGAATGCTGGATTAGCTGTGCCTTTGGTCAGATTCAGCAGGACCTTCCTTGTGATCACGGAAGGAATGCTTTGAGACAGAATTGAAAGGAGGAGAAACGCCTCCCTGCCCGGACCTGTGTGCAACTCATTTGGTTAATTCTGAGCATTTGTGCTGGCTATTTGTTGATCCTGGTGCGGGATAAGTGGTAAGGAGCTAGTAAAGTTTGACAGGCCTGGTAAAAATGGAGGGAAACAGTACCGTTTTGTTCCAAGAAAGACCCAATAATTTTAAAAAGCTGCTGTCTCTCTTGCACACAAGACTGCAATTAGATGGAGAGGAGGGAGAGGGGAAGGTAGAATAAATGAGTAACACATGTGACTCTGCAGAGCCCTGTGGTTAAGACGTCCGTGGAATGCATCATTACAGGGAAGCTGTGCTATTATATTGTCTCCACTCCCCCCTTTCTAATCTCCCACTGCATTTCTTCCTGATAACTGGCTGCTGGACCATGCCCCTGGATGAATCCAGTAAACCCTGAGAACTCTGCACTGACGTAGGCTGCAGTCTTATACACACTTACCAAGGAATAAGTCCCATTGGAATCATGGGACTGCTTCCTTCAGAGTAGAAATGCATCAGATTGCACAGCTGGCAGACAACCTTGCTTGGATCTCACCCATGAGTTAGACCAGGAGGTGGGCAGATCAGCATCTACTGTCAGATCACCGAGTGATTTGCAGAAGGAAGCTGCCTTTATAGCAAGCAAGGCTATGGGTCCATCTACTTCAGTTTTGTTTGCAGAGTCACTAACAGGTTGTGAAGGGACTTGGTATGGGAGCATCACGAGTGTCCTAATGGTGGCACTTGGACAATATACTCTGAGGTGCTGAGAGATCTTCACAACTAGAGTGGGCAAGCAGGTTCCAATGAAATAGAAGATACTGATAGCCTTTTCTTAGATTGAGCATGTCTGTCTGGAGCTTCTTTTGGGAATCCGGTTGGCCACTGTGCTAACAGAATGGTCGGCTAAATAGACCTCTGGGCTGATTCAGCTGGGCTGTTCCTATGTTCTTAGGACACTAATGCATTGCATGCAGAAATTGCTCCTGATAGGGGGTGGCTTGAGCCCCAGTGGCAGTGATCCCACAAAGGGTACCCAAGGGCCCTGGACATAATAGGAATTAATATGGCAACCCTCTGCCTGTTGACGTGATGTCTTACATCAGTGTTGCCACTTTGAGTGCTGCAGGAGAAAAAACCAGTATGACCTACTTCTTTGGGATGAGGTGGAGAATTAGCTCAGGTATAAGAGGCACAAGGAGAACCAAAGCAGGCGTCCTTTAGTAAAAAGGAATTCTGAGAAGGGCTATCAATGATTTCTCAAGAAAAGCTCAGCAGCTGCTTCTATTTCTCAGCAATGATGAGTGACTAAGAAGACATTAAAGGTTTTTTCCCCAAACAAAAATAGTCGGCCCCACTGAGAAATCCCTCGGTTAATCAGAGCTGGTTGCACAGACAGGAAAGAATGGGAAAATGAACCAACTTAATTGCAAATAAATGGTGGCTTTCTTCAGAAATGTACTGAGGCAAGGTCACTGTATTAGAAAGGATTGGGTGGGTCCCATGTTTCAAAGCATGACTTGTTCTTCTGCAGGAACCACTACAGTAATCTCATTGATCCCTCCCAACAACAAGCCTTCCTAAATGCCATTGCGTGTGGCCTGAAAACCGTCTAGCACACAGCTGATGGGGATGCCAGCCACAACCCTGGCAGCTTAGGGCCAGCTTATGCAAGCAACAGAATCAAGTGGCTATGCTTCTCCTGGACTGTACCAATTCACTGTGCAAAAGGGAGAATTGGACTTGGTGTCCAAAATGCAGTTACTGTATAAACAGGCACTTGGTTATACAATTCGAGAAAAGCTAGCAGTCAAAAATGGAAGTTGTTACTAGGTGAAGGCACGAGACTTGTCAATGAATCAGCTGGTTCATTAGGAAGGAAAACCCTAATCTAACACATCCCTCCCCCCGCATCTCTCAATGTCAGATCATGGCAATGTTCATGTTTCCTATGACTCACTGCTGCTGCCATTATCAGAGACCATTTTACTGAAATCCTCCAGGAAAGCGGCACAGCATGACTGTGCTCTTGCAAAGTTCCTGCTATATTCAATGATGCTTTGCACAGGAGAAATCCCATGCCCTTGCTGCATGTCACTGCAGTCTTTGACTGACATATATCATTTTACTCACAGCATAGCTACAGAATAGCAAACTCTTATTATTTCCATTTTACAGACAGAGGACTGAGATACCAGAAGATTGTATGGTCTTAGGTTTTTCAAGAAACTGTTTAGCAGGCCCACTATCAGACATATCCAGTCCCTTGTTATACCACAATCTACTGAATCCCACATCACCTCTTGGAACTGGTATTTGGAGGCATTCAGCAGCCCAGCTCAACCTCCCCCTGAAGTCTCAGGTTTGCCATTTGGGTGCTTGGCTGGATTTGGTCCTGGATGTCCAGATTCAGCAGTGGCGAGGAGACTTTTGCAGAGATATGGCCAGACTATTGACCAGAGCATGTGATAGGGAGCATGTGATGACTCGCATGTGATTCCCATAATGATTCTGAGGGTGAGCTATGACCAATAAAGCAATCCATAAGACTTAGGATCGAGTTACTTGAAATGCAATTTTCTTCCATATAAGCCTGATCAGGTTTTAAGATTTTCAGAAGAGGGCTTTCTTTCTGTCCCACCAACATCTGAAATATGTTCAGGAGCAGTTCAAGAGAGGGCCTTCTTGGTTACTGCTCCCAGGTTCTGTGACGTCATGCCAAGGGAGGCCCATATCATTCCTTCTCTGATGACCTTCTGTCAGCAGGCAAAAATGTTTTTATTCATAACGGCCTTTGAACTCATAGGTTTTTATGGCCATTGTAAATATGTTGCAATTGAACTTGTTTTTTTTATCAGTTTTGCTTTAAATGATGTGCTTTACCTACCTTTTATGAATGTTTTTCATTTGTTATCATGCATTTTGAAGTGCATCTTGTTTCTGTGAGCTGTTTGGAGCACCATTTGGTGGGAAAGGCAAGACACAAATCTGAAACAGACAAATAAACAACACATAGCCAAATTGTAGAGCAAACTGCATGAAACATGGGAGGCCCATAACTGGATGTCCTGATGTACTACAAAGATAGGCCACTCCCTTGAATTAATTGGTTGCAGAAGAGAAAACATGCAGGCACAATATGGGTGCCTGTATATTTTCCTCTCCACGGCTGATAGCAAGTAGCGATGTTGGGTGATGATGAGATTGTGTTAGGGCCAGGATAACCCCTGATCCAAACTGCCCCTTCTCTTGTATGCATTTAGAATAAGAAAATTATGTTGGGAGATCCAATCTTGGCATCTCCACATAACATCTAGACACGTGAGGTGCTTAAGGATGTTTTGAGGGATGTGGCAAGCAAAATTCCCTTCTTGACTCTGGCATTTACCCTTTTGCTTGGAGCACAAAGCTGAGATATGAAGTTCCAGGAGATCATGGTGGAGCAGGATCTTGTGGTGAGAATAAAATGGGGGGAGAACACCATGTAGCTACCCTGAGCTCCTTAGAAGGAGGGTGGGGTAACATGTAATTTCAAAAGTGTATCTTTTCTTCTTAAAATTCTCATACCTATAAACTTTCTTTGAAGCTGTAAACGCATTCAATCTAATTTTCTACACATCCCTCATTTCTTCACAAACCGGCTTTTAATTTCCTGAAAAACGAGTTGCAGTACTTACAGTGCCTCAAAAGCATTTCAGGGTAATTAAAAAGAGGATTTGCTCGCATTTGCAGAACCAAGGTGTTGATTTTGTCACTGCCATGGGTTTAAGACAAGTGCCTTTCATTTCTTGAAGATACACAGTGATTTTTTAAAAAACAATGTTCTTTTGATTCAGCACCGGGTTTCATATGCTGCTGTCTGTCTGTTTTCTCCCCAGTAGACTTCTCTGCGTTGGAGAGACCCTTGCTGTGAGGAGCCAAGATGTTGGTACTACTGGCTGGTATTTTTGTGGTTCACATTGCCACGGTCATCATGCTCTTTGTCTCCACCATTGCCAATGTAAGTAGCAAGCAAGACTTCCCCAATGGCTGTTCCTTGGGCAACATGGACAGGGCCTTTTGATCTCCTCCAGTCTGACACAGAATAAGGGAATAAAAGCATCAAGGACTCTCACGCTGAAGGTGCTGGCCATTCTTTGGAGGCACACCCCAGAGGATAGGCCTGGAATCTATGGGGCAGAAGCAGATTTCAGCTAAACGTTAGGAGAATCTTCCTAACAGCAGATGCTGTTTGACAACAGACCCACAGCAGGTGGGGTAGGCAAGGCCCTTCTTTCACTGTATTGCAGATCATACACGGAACCGGACTAAAAGGTTGCAGGTTTGATCCCCGTTAGGAGCAGCTCCATATTCCTGCATTGCAGGGGGTTGGACTAGAACTAGATGATTCTTAGAGTCCGTTCCAACTCAAAGATTCTATGCTTCTATCTCCTTAGTCCCATCCAAGTCAACAATCTATGATAAGGGCTAATTCGGTGAGGCTAACAATAGGCTTTTGTGCTGATATAGCTCCAGAAGACAAATCACCTCCAGAAAAAATGTCAGAAAATTTCCTTGAATTTTATATGGCTTAAGGTGCCTCTATTTGCATAACTGGCCCTTGAAACCTATTGCAACAAGTCACACCCTGAGAAATGGAGGGACATTATCTATTTGTCAACTGAAACAAACCAGCAATTCAAGGCTGCCTAAAGGCATGAAATGGTGGTGTTTTCACACTCCTGTCCTGAAGTGAGAAACACCCGGGCACACCCCACTCAAAAACCAGTTGAGTGAGTGGAATTAGCCCATAATCGCTTTGAGGTGTTTTACCATCCCACCTGCCAGACAGTCTGCTATATAATTATACAGTATTTCCATACTTGTCTGTTTCTGGAATTAGAAAATATTCTCATGAAGTGTTTGGGCAAAGCCAAGTACAAGAGGAAGTTAGAGGGTATTATTCAATGCTGTGATTTGTAATAGAAATCTAGACTGATCCCCACTTGCCCAACCAGAATGCTATAACCCACTCTCAACAAAATTGCAGGGTCTCTCTGATTTTTCAACTGCATATCGAGAGAGGCAGCATAAAAGGAAACAGTTTATTTTTAAAAAAATAATTAAAATAATAATAATTAAAAATCAAAACAAATTAATAAAACATAAAACAAGTGGAAATAACAAAAATAAACAAATTTATCTATTAAAATTTAATCCACCTTAGATAGATAGCTATATATGCTGCAATGTGTGTCAACATTTGTAATTTCCATCATATGAATGTGGGTGCAGACAAACCCAGATGCATTTTGTGGGTGTCCGAAAACACTTCAGTTCTCAGGCCCTGGATGTTGATTTGGTTTCACAGTGAGCAGATTTTGGACATTCCCCTATAGCACTTACTCAGTGGCTTTCCTCACATGCAATGCTAGATCAAACTGGCTTACCATGAAAGTGGGCTGTTGCACAGTAAATGAAGCAAGGCTTAGCTCTTCCCTTGCTCCTGGAGCTGCCAGACTACTAAGAGTTAAGCTATGGTTTGCATTACTTGTGAACCTGAGCTCCTGGTTAGTTAGTTTCACTCCCAAGCAAACCACAAGCTCTAACCAATATTTGTTCTCTGCTTAGAATGATTGTTTCATTATGGTACTGCTCCCTAGTGGACACAAGTAGATATGGGGAACATGGATACCTCTTGGCACAGCATGCTCTCTTCAGGCATTAAGCTTATGGTTATGGAGAACACATAAGTCCCCCTTTCCCCTTGCATTGACCTTTACAGAGGAAGCAAGAGAGGGAACCTTTGCATGTATAGACTTCCATAAGATTCGTAAGCCCAATTGCTCAAGGATCTAGAACATGGGTAGACAAACTAAGGCCCGGGGCCCGGATCCAGTCCAATTGCCTTCTAAATCCGGCCCACAGACGGTCCAGGAATCAGTGTGATTTCACAGGAGTAGAATGTGTCCTTTTATTTAAAATGCATCTCTGGGTTATTTGTGGGGCATAGGAATTCGTTAAATCCCCCCCCCAAAAAAATAGTCCGGTCCCCCAAAAGGACTGAGGGACAATGGACCAGCCTCCTGCTGAAAAAGTTTGCTGACCCCTGATTTAGACTGTGAGGAGCCTACGGACATGAAAGCTCCCTTCTTCCTTCCAAATATTTGAGCTGCATGTGCTGATGTTAAGGGGAGAAGCTGCATCATAAGGCTGTGCTCACATACAGTGCAGGTTCCAGAATAAGGAGTATAGCAGCTGAAGAGAGCTACTCTCATCTTCACCAAACTCTCAAAGTAGAACAGCTAAATCCACATCAAATGTTATCACAGAACAACCCCTTTCAAAAAACAAAACGCATGCTATTTAACTGATTGGGCTGAATGAAGCATTTTAGGTGCTTCAGTTCATTATTTATCAGTCCTGCCTACATCCAAGACATACACAAAGTAATAGATGATTAATAGAATATCAGGAATATATGTTTGGCTTGTTGCACTAAATCCTGTTGATCTGTGTGATGATTAAAATGAATAGGTAGGGAATGGTTTATGCCAACGTGTGTGCTCCTGCTAGCTGTATCCAGCAACTGATGCTTTCAGATCAAAGACGATGTTGTGCCATGAATGAGAATTGTCTGCAAATCCAGTAGAACAGATTGTAAAATATATTTGCAAGTCTATTACCTGCATACATGCAGCTATCCGATACTTTAAAGATGCTAACAGTCAAAGGTTTGGTTGACTCAGATTTCCTTAGACACTCTGAAGTGTGAGCTATAATAAGCAAATGCAACATGAAAGGCCGAGCTTTTCAGGAAAGCAAGCAATTGTGCCTCTTTGCAAAAACCCACAATGACACATGGAGAATGGAGAGTTTCAAGCGCCGCATGGTAGACAGGACTACAAAGCATCTTGTTCAAAGCTGTGCCCTACCTCCTGCCCCAAAGGGAGGTCCTTCAGTCTACCCACCCTCCCCAGATCAACCTAAATTTGCCACAGGCTGGAGTGACATTAAATGCGGATAATTTGTCTCTTTTTTTTCAAATTTGGCATTAAGTGGGTCATTTTCCTTTTCTCAGGGATGGAGGCAGATTTTAGCAGAACTCTTGGGTGGGTGCCATCCAGACCCAGTGATTTGTTCATCCGTCCATGAGGTCTAGACCAGTCTTTCCCAACTTGGTGCCCTCCAGATGTTTGGGCCTACAACTTCAATCAGCCCCTCAATCAAAGCATTTTTGGGGCACCAGGTGACATCAATAGGGAAAGGGAGAGGGGTAGCCAAGGCTGCCCTTGGCTTCAAGCTGCTGGGAGCAAGCTGATTTATTGTGTTTCTAGTCAAGAAATTATTACTTGCACAGCTAAAGTTGGAACTGATTAGATATTCCTATACACTCTCTGATGTTCTTTCTAACTTATCAGCATCATTGCTTTACCAGCTAATGTTTAAGGCTGCTTAAGCAGTTGCTCTGGAGAAACTGGTTTAAGTGCCTGGAAAGAAGAGTGTCTGCGTTGGGCTTTAATGAAACAACTGCATCCTCTTCCCTTCAATTCCTGAACTAACACACTCTCACCTTCCTTGCCTTTTCAGCTGCCACATAAGCACTTTGGCTTTTAAGAGGCACACCCCAAAGGCACATTTGTGGTTAAGCAGACGGACTCTTAAGGAATTTGATTTTTGCAAATTCCAATGCAATCAGTATCTTCTGAACCGAATGTATGGACAGAAACATAGATATTCATTGGCTTTCACGCTACCCAAGTTGTTCCTCTTGGCTCAATCCTGTTCCCCAATCAAAATATGTTTTAAAATGCATGTTTGAAGGGAAAATACATTTAAATGGGATTTGTTTGTGCAGATTTCCTTTTTTAAAAAACCCCAAAAAGATTAATGCAGAAACTAGACAGAACAGACTTGTGGGGGGGGGATGCATAAGAAAGTGAAACAGACCAAGAACAAACTGATTCTCTCATGTCTATCTGAGTGGCAGCATCTTCAACATGTGTGTGGTGGTAGATGCTTAGGACAAACCAGCATGGGCTGGAAGTCAAGGTTTTGCCTGCAACTGCATACCCTCCAACATTTCTCCAATGAAAATAGGGACATCCTATGCTATAAAGATAATTTTACTATTTATACCCCACACATCTTACTGGGTTGCCCCAGCCACTCTGGCCAACTTCCAACATATATAAAAACATAATAAAACATTAAATGTTTAAAAAACCTTCCCTATACAGGATTGCCCTCAGATGGCTCAGGGTTCGGATAACTCCATACCCTCCAACATTTCTCCAATGAAAACAGGGACATCCTAAGGAAAAGCAGGACGTTCTGGGATGAAATCAGAAACCGGGACGGCTTCTCTAAATCAGGGACATCCCTGGAAAATAGGGAAACTTGGAGGGTCCACTGCTGCCACCATCCCTGCTGAGTATGTGAGCAGGCCCTTACAGTCGAAGACCAACCTACGTTTTTGGACCAGTTTTAGTACCAAAACACTTCATCTTCATCAACTTGCTGCACAGATCAAAAGAAGTGAGCCCATAAAATGAATGGACAAACTAAGCCCTATATATGGTGTGATGTCCACCCCGCACCACTGGTCAATAAATAGCAGATGTGCATCATCAAACAGGTTTTCCTTGGGGATGAAATTCCCAATAACATTTCTATTGCCATTGCAGACAATTGTGATTACTTCAATCAAGTTACAATACGGTTGATAGTGTATTGTTGGAAAATTAGCTCCAGACAATAGTAATCTCCACTGTGGTCAATCTATGTCACACACTTTAGATACCTATTTGAAAATGACCCAAAGCAGCTTGTGGACTACGAGGCAACTCATGATCTTAATTAGACAAATGTCAGTAGCAAATAGAATGATAAGCACAGTCTTCACAAACTAAGCAATCAAGGGGTATAAATCCTGCCCTCTAATTTCCTTTGCAATTAAGCAATCCTTGGGCATGCAGGAAGTATGTGTCATTTTAGGAATTTTGGTGAAGGATTTGAAAAGCTTATCTGAGATCAGAAAAACAGAAATTTATATGAGGCCCTTCCATGTCTCCAGGGTGACTCAGTTGAACACAGTCTAGAGAAGACTGATGGTTTAAATGACTTACACCCAGTCCTGAATTAGTAAGCCTGCTAACTACAAAGTAAACCCCACTGGATTTGCTGGGGCTGATTTCAGAGTTAACTTGGAGTAGCTGGTACCACTGACTTGTCATGAGAATGCAAAGGCCCTTCTGCATTCTGCTCTTGGCTGCTCAAGCTAACCTAGAGCTGCTCCTTTGCTTTAGTTTATGATGACCCCTGCTGGATAGTCCTGTCTGAGAACGGGCTGCCATTTATTTATTTTGAAAAAACAAGCCATTGGGAAACATTGAACAACAACAGGAAAGGCCTCCTGAAGCCAAAGAGATCAGGAAACCGCAGTGAGTTTTCTCAGCACTCTGTTGTTCCAGAGTTTGGCACAATTCCTGTTTCAGCGGCGATTCGAGGGAACAGACGTCTGTGGTCTGTGTACTGCCCAGAGAGAGGCTTGGGAAGATTATAGTCACTCCCAGAAAATGATTACCTTTTCAGAAGCAGCTTCTTGCGCTTTCAGCAAGGCACTGAACTTGGGAAGAATGCCGGGATACCCTTATATACATCATGGGTAACCAGCTACAAGGACTGTTTAAGGGCCTTGTCAGAAGTGTGATCCAATGGGAGCCCACATCCATTGAACCATGCAGCACATCTAGAGTGATTCCAAGAGTTAGATGCCCATCTCCAGAAATGATCTGAGACATTGGTGCATCACAGCACCACCATTATCACCACCATATAAATATATGGTAAAATAAATAAATGAAGAAATAGGTCCCCAAATGCAGATGCGGAGATAGCTGCTCTAGCACCCGGAGCAGCATACATGGGGCTAGCTGCCTGTGAGGGCAGGGCGAGCATCCTGGGGGGGGGGGGCGGCGATGTCACCCCCCCTCAGGGATGACACCAGGGCAGGCTGCACCCACCGCAACCCCCTTCCTCCTCCAGTGCCCAAATGTATGTTTGGCTTCCAAGTAGATCTGGGTCTGAAAAAGCTGAAGGCTGCCATTCAAAGATAAACAGAACAAAAGGATCGATTTTCAGCTTGCTAGTTGCAAGAGTTCCCCAACAGCCACCACGGACAAAAGCAAGTCATAAGGAGCACTTAAGCAACAGCCATCTGAAAAAGGTCAAAATCACACACATCCGCCAACAGATTACGGAATGGCGCGTCTCATGGATTCAGATCATAACCCTCATGCTGTGGCATAATTTCCAGATACTTCTTTATTATTTATGCATTTATTTAAAATATTTATATACTGCTTTTCTATTAAATTATCCCAAGGGGCTTTCAATAAAAAATTCATCGCAGAACAATAACAATCCATCACAAATAATAAAAACTTCTGTCCAAGCCGGCATCATACAGATGATTCATTTGGAGGACTGTTCATGAGATGTGCCAAATGATCTTCTCAGAGCTTCTGAGTAATCATTCCTAGAGCGGGGGGTGGGGAGGGTAGGCTAATCTGTGGTCATCTACAGATGTTGCTGTATTTCATTTCCCACCTTTCCTGATCATTGGCTATTTTGGCTGGGACTGATGATGGGAGTTGGAGTCCAACAATATTTCCCAAGCCTTTTTGAATCTCTCACCAATCAGCTGAAAGCCACATCTTACTTTTCCTCCTAGCAAAGTATTTGGCTACATCTCCATCATTTCTGACCCACGGAACTCTGCTTTTTATTATTATTTTCCTGTGTGTTTGCTGAAGCAGCTCCTTGCCAAGTATGCAAGGGAGCCTAGGTACACCTCTGAATCTGAGTGAACGATTCCCCTGCCCCTGTCACAAACAGTTTGAATGAGCAAAAGTTCATACATGTATGCACATTTTCCATGTTGTACACTGATGTCAGATTTCTGGCAGTATAACTCAGAAACCTTTTTGCTGCGAAAAACAAAAAAAGAGGCAACCATTTTTGGATATAATAATAATATAAATTACAATACCTTGTGAATACTGACAATTTTAGAAGGGCATTGCTGAACTCGCCGATGTTTTCCTTTCTAGATTTAGCCTGGCAAGCTGCTTTTCTTGAAGGGAAGCAATAAAAAACATTCACATTTCTTCTGTTTTGCTTTTAGGTCTGGATGGCAGGTCAGGTTCAATCGGGCATAACAAACTCCTCAGGCCTGTGGCTTCAGTGTATAAACGGGGTTTGTGGGGATCTTCGCTTTGAAGAAGACGACCTCAGTAAGGGTCCATTTACTTTCATCTGAGTAATGTGCACTGTTTGAAACAACAGTCATGTATTTTGACAAGGATTGTGACTTCACGTTCACACCTTTTTCTCTCTCTTCCGTGTGTCACTAGATGCACTCAAGGCAGTGCAAGCCTTCATGATCCTCGCCATCATCTTTTCCTTTGTCTCCCTGGTCATGTTTGTGGTGCAGCTCTTCACGATGGAGAAAGGAAAGCGCTTCTACATGACAGGAGCCATTATGCTGGTTTGCTGTAAGTGAGGCACATGCAGAATGTGCTGCTTTGTTTTGCTATTCTCTCACAGGAATTGTGAATTATTTCCCATGGGCTCAGGTTGGTTACAATTAGGGAAGCTTGAGGAATTTGTTCTTTGGAAATTTTGACCTGATCTATGTCCTCTTTTGTCTGGGGGTACAGGGTCCAAAATTAAATTGCTGGCCACCCATGTAACAAAATTTGAACCGGTGAAGTTTCCCCTGTATTTCAAACTAGAAAAAGCTTAACCTATGGAATTTCTGCCTGCATAAAAACCCTTCTTTTCCCCAGTGGCAACCCTAAACCCAAAACTTGACTACAATCTTGTACTCATCTACTTGGGAATAAGCACAATTAAAACACAAAGAGACTTACTCCTGAGTTGAAAGGAATACCATTGTTCTGTCAGTTAACTATACAGTATATTCTTAACAAGTGCCTTGGCTTTAGCTACTGCATAGCAGGAGACACGTCCAAGCCTCTTTGCAAAGTTTTCACCTTTTGCATTTGCCATGCCACAGGGAACAACTTAATATCCACCCACATTTACTGTGTGCTGGTATTTCCAGGAAAGAACTTCTAGGGAGTACAGTACCTGATCTTAGATTAATCCACAACAGTGCATCCTGTCTTGCTGGGAAGAAAGGAAGTGAAAACTACAAAGATTCTAAGAACTAGAAAATTATTCAGAAGTAGGAAAAGTGAAATAAAAGGGGAAAGGAAAACCTCAGGTATTCCTATCTCCTGCTGACTAAACAACTGACACATAAATCACAGCACCTACTTCACTACTTAGCTAAAAGTATTGAAGGCAGGAGCAGTCATTCTGGCACATTTCACAGAAATCAGTTAGAAGGGTGCATGCACATTTTGTCTTGTAACTTTCTTTCTAGGAAGGCTAGAGACTTACTTTTTGTATTAAATGAAAACTCAGAACCTGGGCTCCCTTACTGGCTGTGTGCCTGGTACATAAGTGCCTCCTGTACATGCCTCTCCAAGTACCGTATTTTTCGCTCTATAGCACGCACCTGACCATAACACGCACATAGTTTTTAGAGGAGGAAAATAAGAAAAAAATATTCTAAACGAAACAGCGGATGTATGATTTTTGTGGTTCATGCTGTGGCCACAGACATGTGATCTGACGGTGAGTTTGGGGTAGCCCAATGCAAAAATCCTGAGGATCCATGTGGATCCATGCTTTGTAACCACGTTTTTGCACCACTGCGGCCCCAGGCAACAGTGGGTGCGTGATTTTTTTGGTGCAAGCTGTAGCCATGGACATGCTATGTGATCTGATGGTGAATTTGGGGTGACCCAGTGCAAAAATCCTGAGGATCCATGTGGATCCGTGCTTTGTAACCATGTTTTAAGTGGGGAGGGAAGGAAAAGCACTCAAGGGACAAGGAACACGTGTGGGGTGGGTGGAGAAGGACGCTGTTAATAATGCAGAAGAGGGGTATAAGAGGAGAAGGCTCCTCTCCTCTCCAGCTTTGCTCCTTTAAAGCAAGCAGGCTCTCTGTCCCTCTCTCCTCCCCACTCAGCGGGTCTTCTCCCGCTTTGCTATTTCAAAGCAAGCCACGGAGGAGGGAAGGAAGGGAAACCATGGATCCTCTGCACACGACTGCAGCAGATCCCCCCACCATCCGTAGGCATTCGCTCCATAACACGCACAGACATTTCCCCTTACTTTCTAGGAGGAAAAAAGTGAGTGTTATGGTGCAAAAAATACGGTAAATTACCGAGATAATCATGGGGCAGGGGGTGCTATTCATGACGATCTTTGGGCTAGAAGCAGAATTCATGTTGAAAAGGAGTCACTTGAGATCATTTGGATGGACCAAAGGTTTATTCTTTCTTTCCCTCCTCAGGGCTGTTCATTCTGATCTCCGTCTCCATCTACACGGCCCGTTTTCCACAATACTTCAAAAGCAGTCTAGACCACCACGGCTACTCCTTCATACTTGCCTGGATCTGCTTCTGCTTCAGTTTCATCGTTGGGATTCTGTATCTTGTGCTCAGAAAGAAATGAGGGGAGCAGGGGAGAAACTGGGAGGGCGGATTGGAAATATGGGGGGCTTGTGGGAGGGATGCGAAGTTGCTTTGCTATGAGAACTGTTTGCCCAAAGACATGAATCCATACACTGCTCACCTAACGTGCCCAATCACAGAAATAAATCAGGGAGAGAGGGAGAGAGACTGAGCAATAGACTTTCCACTGTCATGGATCCTGACACCAGGAATGTGCTTGAAGAACCAAATAGCCAGCTCTTATCTCTTTTCTCAGTAACTAACATGTGCATCCCATCTTCTGCCCATTTTCTGCCTCACTTCAGAAAATCTGGAAAAGTTATAAGGTGCAGCTTTCTTCCTTAAATTTTAGAAGTTATGATATGCTTCCCAGTGGTTTCCATTTGGGAGAACATTCCCACTCAGTCTGGAAGGTGTAGTGCTTGTCAGGGACGCTGGGGCAGAACCCTGCCTCCCTTTTCTTGACAAGCAAATGACACACAACGTAGGCATGCCTTGACTGACATGAAGCCAAATTCCAGCAGTAAAACCACTGCAAGCCACTTTTTTTTCTTTTAAAGGCACTTCCATCACCATCTCATTTCCCCAGGAACAGACTTGCTGCTGCTGAGGAGATCAGAGGGGAAACAACCAGCAGGGAATGAAAAGAGGGGTGAATGTGGGTGGCAGAAGGTGGGACGGGGGAGAGGAAGGCAGGCAAGGACCTTAATTATGTGGAATAGAGTTATTAGGGCTCTGATGAATGTCATTAGAGTGTGACTTTCCATTAGAGCCCACTGTGCTACCTATTTAACGCAGCTGCACTAGGAAGATCAGATGGAGCCCCCATGTTGCCACCAAATGGTTAGGTCTGTGATGTGTGTATTCAACAAGCAGTAAGTTTGAAAGGTCTGCTTGCAGTCAGATCTTTTGAGGCATTCAACTTAGGCTCATGGGACCAAGCACCAAACTGGATTAATTTTTTTCATCTATAGGCAATAGGCAACTTTCTTTTGGTTGTCACATAGAATAGGGTTGGGGGTTGTTTTTTAGAATAGGGTTTTATAATATCAGACTTGCCTTGGCACTATAATGTATACCTTAGAAAAGCCTTAAACTAACTATCACCCGTTTATTTGTTTGCTGCTTTTCTGCGGTAAACCATGCCCACGGCAGCAGACCTTATATCCCACAAGAAATGTTGCATATGACTTAGAGCAGTGCTCCAGACACAGGATTCTGCGTAGCTGAATGGAATCGGAGAAGGGCCTTCTCTCTGTTGTGTTGGTTTTAATTCCTCACTCCCTGCCCCCATGCCATCATCTCATATAACATCTCCCAGGGCATGAGAAGCAGTTCAGCTAATTAAATGTTGCAAACCGAAGGCCAAGCAGGAAATGGAAAGAATTATTATGTCATCGTGACTGTCTGCATCAGGGTTTTCAACCCTTTGGGTCTTGCCATTTAGATCACTTAGGATAATGTGTGGAAACTATGAACGTTAAGAGGCTGTCGCTCTCACTGCCTTGCTCCACTCCAGTCACATGAAACGGGGAGAGACAAATTCAAGGCTGCAAGTTTAATATCAACAGTATTTTTCTTCTTTCTTTTGTTACATTCTCCCCCCCTTCCTATGTACAACTTTTGTAATTTGGTGGCTACATCCTTCTATTGTACTTGCTGTTTCTTGAAGTTTGTTTCGTGTGTGGTCTTTGTAAATATTTTGATACAACCATTCCTAACTGTAGGGATATATTAAAGACAAAAATGACAATAATCCAGTTCCCGTTATCAGAAACAAAGAGTCTTGCTGGAATTGATTTCTTTCTCCCATGTATGAATGTTGTTCTTTTCCCCTGGCTGCATCAAGTTTGATTTCAAATATGGGCTGGCTGATCTGTGGTGGCACGACCACATGGCTGGGTAATTCAGAGGACTGATGTCAGGAGCTAGCAGAATATAAAGGCTAAACCACATGTAGAGTACAGTGGTACCTCGGTTTACAAACTTAATCCGTTCTGGAAGTCCTTTCTTAAATCGAAACCATTCTTAAACCAAGGTGCGCTTTCCCTAATGAGACCTCCTGCCGCTGGTGCCCTTCCACCGTTCAGATTCCATTCTTAGATGGAGGTAAAGTTCTCAAACCGGGACACTACTTCCTGTTTTGTGAAGTTCGTAAACCAAATCGTTCTTAAACAGAACTGTTCTTAAACCGAGGTATCGCTGTATCACTTAAACCGAGGCAACTACACTGTAAACCACAGGTCAATGGTGCTGGTAGTGGGGGAGAAACCACAGATCTTTTGTGCAGCATGGAGAATTTCAGGCTTCTAGTCTTTGTGGCTGTGAGGGGCAGTTTAAAATACATTGTGAGAGTATGCCAAAAGCTACAAACCAAAGCAAAAGCAAAGCCAACGTACTGTGTTTTTCAAAAGTATCATTTCAAAGCCTACCTCGGGATACTGGTGGACCAAAATCTCCTCAAGATATTTGGGGTCTGTAATGCTACACTTTTAGTCTCCCCACACATTTTTTTTTAAGGGCCCAGATTTCATGAGTCCCAAGCTTAATGGCTTCAAAGTAAGGTTTCACTCTTATTTTGTAACACAATGCTTACAATTATGTTGATGTAGCAGTTAAGATAAGGAGGTGTTAACCATTCCTTGGTTTTCTATTCAAAACTCCAGGAGGTTTGTTGCTGCCTGTAAGGTAAAAAAGGTAAAGGACCCCTGGACGGTTAAGTCCAGTCAAAGGCGACTTTGGGGTGGCGGTGCTCATCTCTTAGGCCGAGGAAGCTGGCGTTTGTCCACAGACAGCTTTCTGGGTCATGTGGCCAGCATAACTAAACTGCTTCTGGCACAACGGAACACTGTGACAGAAGCCAGAGTGCACGGAAACGCTGTTTACTTTCCTGCCGCAGCAGTACCTATTTATCTATTTGCACTGGCGTGCTTTTGAACTGCTAGGTTGGCCGGAGCTGGGACAGAGCAACAGGAGCTCATACC
The DNA here is from genome assembly GCF_964106645.2 of Podarcis pityusensis. Classification (NCBI taxonomy): domain Eukaryota; kingdom Metazoa; phylum Chordata; class Lepidosauria; order Squamata; family Lacertidae; genus Podarcis; species Podarcis pityusensis. The sequence continues at coordinate 34,168,932 of NC_138035.1, read as the reverse complement.
GTCATGGGGATTCGAACTGCCAACATTCTGATCAGCAAAGCCCAAGAGGCTCAGTGGTTTAGACCACAGCGCCACCCGTGTCCCACGCTGCCTGTAAGACCCAAAAGAACCAGTGTGCCCTTAAATAATTCAAATGAATTTCATTTTTGGATTATTAAGAGGAGAACAAAAGTCAAATATGAAAAACTGCTGCTTGTGAACCACACCCAAGGTATGGGATTTATTGTTTTGGGCAACAGGGAGAAATCACGTTGGCTATAATTATGAAGGTAACACTTAGTGTTATAAGCAAAAATAGCCTCTAGCATTGTTTTGTAAAGGCTTGTGCAAGAATTAGCTGATGAATTCACACAGTTCTATAATCAGCAGGTTCTCATGTTTCCAAGGCACAGGAGTTTGCACAAATGGAAGAATGGCTTTGAATCTGCTTCCAAACTTTGTGAAGGGAACTCAGGCAGCATTCCAGGTTAGGTGTGAAACAGCAGGAGAAATCTTCTGCTTCCATATGGGCACCTTTCAATACAACCCACTCAATACCACTGCATGGATCTCCCCTGCCCCACCCACATGCAAAAAAAAGGTTAAATTGCAAAATCTCATATTCATAATTATAAGGGGTGGTTAATTCTTGGCCCCAAGTGCTCATAGCTCCAACCCTCAAGCTCTTCCCATTGTCCTCAACCCCATCTCCATCTCTTTGCCAACTACCTTGGCAAAAACACTACCTTCTGCACCCCCGAGGGCTGCGTGTTGAAGCATGTGGTGAAATTTCTTGGTTTCTTGGAGAATGAAAACAACAACACATTCTGAACTGGTTTAAGTATATACCATTGTATAGATCTCTCCTATGCGATTGGTGCAGACTATCAAATTTGGAAGATCCAGTTCTGCTCTCATCCACAAAGGTACAGTAATAATAGTAATAATAATTTATTTCTACCCCACCCATCTGGCTGGGTGTCTCCAGCCACTCTGGGCGGCTTCCAGCAAAAGATTGAAAATACATTAAAACATCAGTCATTAAAAACTTCCCTAAACAGGGCTGCCTTCAGATGTCTTCTAAATGTCATATAGTTGTTTATTTCCTTGACATCTGATGGGAAGGCATTCCACAGGGCGGGCGCCACTACCAAGAAGGCCCTCTGCCTGGTTCTCTGTAACTAGACCTCTGTGTCGGGGTTGAACGATGGGGGTGGAGGTGCTCCTTCAGGTATATAGGAATGTATTTTAGTGGAGATTTATGATTCGTGGCTTCCTCAGCAGGACAGAAGGAAACAGAGAAGGAGACAGGCATGCCTCATCAAAGATATATACACAATTAGCATTAGAAGGCTGGGACAGGTTTTGGAACAGAATTAGTTAAGAAGACAAGCTCGGGGTGGTAATAGGAAATATTGAAAACATGGGACAAGTCCAGCTAAAGAATAGTGCCTCCAAGTCTGTGTAAAGTCCTCACAGTATGTTTAGTAACAACCAGCCACTCTCAATGGTCAACTAATTGGTGCCTTGGGGTAGTGAGGAGTAGTAGTGAGTGTTTTCTTTAAGGTCATGTGGGCAACATCTGGCTAAAGTTGTCAGTAGTGAGGCTTCTGAATTTCATTGGGAGCCACCTTACTAGTAGTGGTCTCTGGACAGGACTTTGGGGCACAGATTCATCGCCCTGCTCTGGGCCCTAATGAGCAGTGGGGCTCCAAATGCAGCAAGGCTGACTTACCACATGTTGAAGTAAGTGCCATCTAAAGAGGGGTGGACTGAGGTGTAAGGCCATTAAGTCCTAAAATTACCTAAGTGCACCACACTACACCCTACCTTTCCCTCTGATCAGAGCATTGTCTGCTATCCTGCATTCATGATGTTTAAAGAGAGAGAGCTGTTGAGATCAGAAGAAACCTTATGGGAGCTGCCCTCAGAATGAAAGTTTAAATCTGCATACACACCATACATTTAAAGCACAATTAAATCACATGGCATCCCCCAAAGAATCCTGAGGACCGTAAGGATGATCTGTAGCTCTGTGAGTAGTAAAGTATAGTTCCCAGGCAGGTATTCCAGCTTGGGGAAATGCACACAGAGTACTTGTGTTGGAGACACATTTCCTCTTGCCAGGCAATGATTCTAATCTTCTTAAAATAATCATGGGCTACAACCTGTCAGCAAACTCACTAGTCATTTTGTTTGGCTATGTAAAGGACTTCATCCTATAAGAAGCCATGGAAATAGCCTATGTATTAACAGCTGCACATAGGACAATTTGCTCCTCCTGGAAAACAATACCAAGCCCCTACAATGGACAAGTGGGTTATGAGTATATGGGATTTAGTAAATATGGATAAACTAACTAATATAATCAGGGTAAGCGAGAGTTGACAAGCTAATATCTATCTACTAAAAAATGGAGTATGTTTGTGATGTATTGGTGTAATAATACACAAGAAGATATCCAACCACATATACTGGTAGAAATCTCGTAAATACCAGCATCGGAATATATAACAATTATTTATGAACGAGGAATGTATAAAGACTCCCTCTAATTTTTGTTCCTATTTATTTATTAAAGTTCCTTGTTTTTGTTGTTTTAGATACCTATGCATGTGCATATGGGTGTAAATTCTCTTCTGCTTCATTTTAATGTTAGTATCTAATTTTGAAGCTTGCTGCATTAGTTGTATAATCAGCATAATCTTTAAAAAAAAAAAAACCATAAGAAAAGAACTCACCTTCCTAAGGGAAATGATCTTCCACTGTACCCCATGTTTATATGTACTAATCACATTCTCAGTCTGTTTGTTGCCTAAGTTCTTGTCAAGCAACATGGTCACCAGCTGCACGCTGCATGTATGTAGTTCAGACTGAAATGGGGATATCAAATGTCTGGACGCTTCCCCCAGGAAAGGCCCCTCCATGCACCTTCAAAACTACTACATCAGATGGGATGCAGTGCTACAGTCTTCTCCCTCACATGCTAGCTTTGTATCTTCAGAGTGGTTTTGTGTTTCTTAATGTGGGAAAGCATTCAGATAGCGGATTCCATAGCTGCAGTCTCAGTTGGTACAATCCATCACATGAAGCTGCTGATAATCTAGACAGGCTCTTACAGTCCAGTTCTAAGCATGTTTATTGCAGTGGGACTGATTTCAAAACAAGCATGCTTCATTTCTAAAATGCTGTGGCACCTTACTTTAAAACACTGGTCTTCAGCTAGTAGGTCTGGACCTGCTAGAGCAGAGCTTTCCAAACTGTGTGTCGTAACATGTTAGTGTGTCGGCTGCAGTGTGTAGGTGTGTCACATGAATGCTCCCCGTGCTCCTTCCAGGGCTGGAAAGGGTTAGTTTAACCCTTTGCTAGTAAAGCAGAATGACTGTGTTGTGAAATGATGCACATCTAAGAAGTGTGTCACCAACATGCAAAGTTTGGAAAGCTCTGCACCAGAGGATCCAAGCCCTGATCCAAGGTGGGTTGTAGAGGAGCACCATACAAATATATGGTAAAAGACTAAGAAACAGGTCCCCAAGTGCATGTTTGGGTTAAAAGTGAGACCTAGATCTGGAAAGGATATATATACCTGCATTGAATTATTTTTGTATATTATGGTCCAGCCACTACAGGAATTGCATAGTGAAGCAGGGATCCTGAAGATTTAATAATTTCTGACCTACAATTTCCAAATCAGCGTTACTCCTTCATGTGTATCAGGGCAGGATCTGTGCTCTGTTGTTTTCACACAATGCCACTAGAGGTCAGGGGAAGACTAGCAATAGTTTTTTACCAAAGATCAGTAACGTTCTGGTTTGGATTTGGCAGGTAGAAGCCAAGGAGCTCTGCCTTGACTGCCAATTACTGTAGAAACTGGCAACTTGTACTCCCTTCTGCAGTCATGTCCAAGGCTGCACATGCTTTGCTAGTGACCTTGAAGATGAAGGAACCTGTGTGGCTGATGCACTGGAGACTGCTTTGTAGGAGGCAGAATTAGAGGATGTCCTCCAAATTTCCAGCAAAAGCACTCAAAGCATACTAGAAGTCTTCAGAACATCCTCCCGGTTCTTCCATGCAAATGCTGCAGTTCCACATCTTCAGATAGAAGGGAAGCACGTCAGAGTGAACAGAACCACATGGGAAAGAAGGAAGAACATTCAACTGATATTACTCTCTTATATCTAACCAGCAGGAATACAATCGACAAGAGGCTGTGAAGTCAAGAGCTGCTTTAGTTTTAGTGTTGGTCCTCATGCTTTTCATGAGGTAACTGTGATTGATCAACCCAAATAACTCGGAGCTCTTCATACGTACCTAGGAATAATGATTCCTTATATTTTGAACACTTTAAGGCTGGTTTTGTAACCCCACATGAAAAAGACAGTAAAGGTCAAGTGATTACATCAAAAATTTAACAGTATTAGTAGTAGAAGTAGGCCCCAGTTCCAAAATGCAGAGAAAGCCACTTCCGGCCTGCCCAGGAGGTGGGGTTATGGGCTTCACGCCCACCCCATGTGAGCGAGGGCTGGTTTCAGCCCCCGTGAGAACAGGGGAATCCCGGCCAGGTCTGCCCCCCCCCCCAGCCAGCCAATCGGCTGGCTGGGGGGGCGTGGCCTGGGCTATTTAGGGCCGGCGCGGAGGGGGCTCGCCCTCTTTCCGCCGGATGTACACTATCTTGAGCTCCTTGGAAGCAAGGTGGAATAGACATTTAAAACAAACATACACAAACACACTCTCTTTCCTCCATCTCCTTTATCATCCACAGAGAAAATGCCCCCTTTTCTTTCTTTCTTTCTTTCTTTCTTTCTTTCTTTCTTTCTTTCTTTCTTCCATCCTGCCTCTTCTCTAATACTAGGATGAAAAAAGGGGAGACATAGAACAAGCAGCAGCAGCTGCCGGCCCTCCCTCCTGCCCCACACTTAAGCCTAGGAAGAAAGAGGGTGAGTATTGTGAAACATTCATTGTTCAAATGTCACTCTGTCTTCTGGCGAAAGAAATATAATGGCACACCTAGCATCTAACCTGTTACATTGTTTTATACACACACACATCCCACTGCTGCCCCCTACTGCCATCTCTTTCATCCCTTCACGTCCCTCTGCCCCTCCAAAAAAGATTCAAATATTCACTGTATAAAAGCCAGCACCTATGATTAGACTATCTCGATAAGCCACTCTGGCTGCGGTCCATTCAGCCCACAATTACATGCACTTAAATCCCACTCATTCCAATGGGAGTTGGAATGTGAATAGCTGTGGGCTGGATTACATTCCTCCTGTTTTCATCAAAATGATGAGCAATCACTGAAGCCAATGGCAGTTATGGGGACATGGTGCAACCAAACACCAGATTGATGAGTCAGGCGCTGCAATTGAAGTACCCACATTTGGCAAATGAAAGAATCCCAGAATGTGCCCTTTTAAAGGATGCAGCCAAGATTCAAGAATACTTTATCCCCCCCCCAAAAAAAAACACACACACACCTCCACTTCACATGGCCCAGGAAAAATCTGCAATTATTCTGCAGTAGTCTATGTTGGATATTTGCTGTGAGGTGGGAGCCCCGTGGCAAAAACAACATTGAAATCACAAAGGGAAACAGCATCATTTTGAAGTATTCATTACTTCTTCGTGACCCATTTGCCAGTGATCAAAACAAAGAAAAATTGTTATTTTTAGTGTTCCTTAAGGGTCTAAATGAGCATTTTACAGAGAGGCAAGTCATGTGAGCTGCTGAATTGGTAGCATGCTAGTCTGTTGCAGTTGCCAATGGAAACCTTTGATACATTTACAGTACCCAGAACCCCTTTCCTCCGGTTAGGAAAGTGAAATGCTTTTTTAAAATGAAACTGCAAATTGCACTTTTGCAATTCCATCTTGAAAGCTTGCAAATGACAGCCGGGATTAAAATTACAAGCAGAATTTCAAAAAGCCTGACAATGTGTCGATTCACGACCTCCTGGCAGCTACATCCACTTCTTCAGCCCCTCGATGTCCCTGTGGCGACTGAGAGGAGTCACTGCCAGCCAAACGGGTGTGTGGCCTTGGCCTTCCCCCCTTCTCATTTCCCTCAGTGAAATTCTCTGCTCTGTTATCTACCGCCTCTAAAGTCATCTCAGTGGGCTGACTTTATCCTCACATCTTCACATCAATGGATTTATCTTCATCACTGGGGAAGCTGGGATATCGTTCTTGCAGTTTGACAGATTAAGAACTGAGGCTTGGAGAGATTAAAGATTTCCAAGCCTTTATACCTGATTCTCCCTCTATCAGCCATTGTGCAGAAATAAGAAGTGCAAGGTTAATGGGACTACCTCGGGGAGGGGGGGAGTATCAGGCAGCCTATTTGAAATGCCAATGTTCTCCACTTCAGCCAAAGTGGTTCAAGAAGGAGGGCAAACCTCTTCTCCCCCTCCCCAGTACTGAAAATACCAAAAAGCTGCCTTGCATTTAGAAAAAGACAGGGCAGTTTTATGTCAGACCGGTGGGTCCAGTATAAAGCAGCCCCCAGGAACTCGTTTAAAGGCCATCTCTTAGCTCAGATCCCTAGCTTTTTCTTTCCTTTCCTTTTTGTAAATTGGATAAACTGTTGGGGAAGCCACACAGCAAGCACACACAGCAACCTATTCCATTAGCTCAGGTATGTCCAAACTCTGCCCTGGGGGCCACTTGCGCCCCCCGGGCTGGTTTCAAATGGCCCCCCTGGGCAATTTTGAAAAAGCAATCTCTTGCAGTCCCCAAGCGCCTGCCCACCAAAGCCATTTCCTTTTTGCGGGCTCATCACGAGCTCTCCCCTCTGCGCGGGGGGCGTGACTAGCCCCCACACCATTAGGGAGTCACTCCTTGGGTCAACCAATCTGGTTGGCCGGGGGGGGGGGTGGCTAAATAAATAAACAAATAAATACTACAGTACACGTTCGGGATGTTGATGCTGCAGCGATGGTGGTGGCAGAGGGGTGGCTGCCGCCTTAACCCAGTGCCGGATGTATGTATAGGCTAAGTAGGCTGAAGCCTAGGGCCTCTAAATCTAGGAGGCCTTCCCAGCCATCCCGCTCCCCAGTGGGCAGTCTCCCCTCTCCCAAAATTGCAAACCCAAGCCTTCATGCAAGGGCAAGGCAACTCAGGACCAGCAACTATGAGACTCAGGGCTAGCCAATGGGGCCCAATTTGAAGCAGTGGGGCGCAACTTGATTTTTTTTTTGTAGGGCTCCAGTTCACAGCCAAAGTCTTATAGATATAAATAAAATCTTGCAAAATCTTATAGATATAAATAAAATCCATCTAGATGTGGGGGGGGGGGCGTAAGAGCGATACACGGCGCTCAATTTGGCGAAATTGCTCCAACTGCCTTAAGGTCAGCCCTGATGAGATTGTGCAGGGCTTGGATTGACAAGCTGCACCTTCTAGGTCCCTGGTGTCACCATTCAAAGTACAGACTCAAGGACTTGTTATGGAAAAAAGGGGGGGCACTTATTGGAAATCAGTTTTGTCACCTCTTCCCCCCAAACCCCGAGACAATGAGCCCAGCCACCTTTTATTCACAGTTGCATAAGCACTACACTACAGCATGGCCATAAACTTGTATGTTCAATTGCTGAAATATACACCCAATATGTAGCAATGGAGATTTATGTTACTGCTTTACGAATGAACACTGTGTTTTATGAATGGACTCTGTATTTTGTGAATTACCTAAAAGCCACCAATAGGGAGCTCTAGAATCTGACAGCTAACCAATTGGGTACTACCAAACAGTGACCCCTATTGCTGAAAGCCGGTAACCAGCAGGGAATGCTTCAGCTCAGGCTTTGCACTGTTGACTGAACACCCCCTGCTGTGCAGATAATGAAGAAATCTCATAAACTGTATCTCTTCTGGCATCCTGGCCAACTCTATTAAGCTGGTGTAAACCCTGGTGCACCAGAAGCACAGAATAGCAGCAAATAAAATCCGCTCATACGTCAGCAACTGATAAGACTTGTCAACCAGTTCTTCCAAAGTCTTCCTAAATTATAAAGCTCCAAAATACAGGCCAAAAGAGAGCAGGTCTGGGAAGAGCGAGGCATACAGTGGGCACCACCGGTGAAAAGGCCCTGCTCCGTGTAGCTCCTGCCCTGTCATTTGATAGGGTGCCCACTTGCCCTCCTTCTTGACATGAAATGCTCTCTATTGGAGTCTCCAGGTCTAGTACAAAGACCATAAGAAGGGAGAGCAGGGACCTTGAAGTTCTCAACAGCTGTTATTCAAGCAAACAAGCACACAGGTCACCTTTGTCACAGTCAGGACACAGTCCTGGCCAGGTCTGTACCCAATCTTGTTTTTGTACAATCTTGTTTATCCTCAGTAACCATAATTATATTACCAACATATACAAGCAGAAAAGTTGTTTTCCTTCATTTGCAAGGAATTTTTCAAAACAAAACGGCACTATTAAAGAAAAGTTCCAGGGTGGCTACAGAAAGTAAACTAAAATTTATTTGCAGTTCATCAAAACTATCCAGTAATATCAAGTTACAGGAAAACTAGTGCTATTAACAGTAATCCTCCTAGTTGGTTAATTGGTTCGGCAACTTCCATGCACATGATGTGTGATGCTAATTATTTCCCCCAAGAGTTAAATGATAACTAATCAGAGGCAGCTACAGTTGCAAATGGCAACAAAATATATGTGAAAGGAAGAGGAGCAGGTTTGCTCAAGTGTGCTGCAGGTAGAAATACTGTTTGTAATGAAGTGAGAGCAGTAGTTTAGTTACTCAAATTAACAAAAAAGAAAGTTTTGAGAATTTAAATTCTAGATTAAAATTGATTACTTGAGAAGGGGATTGTAACAAAAACACTGGGGCCTAATTTGAATAGTAGAGTGCCTGGTATCTGGTGGGGAGACCAAAACACTCGTCAGGAGAGCTATGAGATTCAGGTGATCAGATGCCTTGTCAATCCCAGCAGGTATACAACAGGAAGACCCAGCCTGCCCAGGCCTGTGGCCTGCCGCATGTTTACTTCATCAAATCTGGCCCTCTTTGAAAAAAGTTTGGACACCACTGCATTAGCTACAACAGGGTGCCTTTTTTCCCAGCAGCGGGAGTGGGCGCGAGGGAGCCTGTCAGTGCCAGGAAAGACTTTTGTGTGCTCATGTGCACTCGCAGGCAACATATGGTTACTTCTCTCTTAGTGGAAGAAAGTGTATGGTTCAGACAATTGGCTTATAGTGCAATGAACATACAGCTGTTGGTCATTAATTGCACAAGGTTTAGAGAAGAAACAAGGAAACTTGGGCCTCCCAGATATTGCAGGACTCCAGCTTCCAATGACCCCAGCCAGCATGCCCAGCCAGGGATGATGGGTGTTGTAGTCCAACTACATCTGGAGAGAAATTGTCTGCAGAATTGTTTATTCCCACCAGGCAGCAAGTCTGTTTTCCCCATCCAATATGCTTAGGCCGGACGCTATTGCTTTTGAAGTGAGACTTTAAAGCCTATTCAAATAGGTTAAAAAATATAATAAGAGAATGCTTAGAAGAGATCAGCTGAGCAAACTGTTTAGAGGTGCAGCTGTGTTTATACGACATGAGCAACAGTTTTGTGTGTTAGTGGGAAGTCAAACTAGCATTTTAAAGCTGGTGGACTTTTCTTATGTGTCTTAGGTAAAGGGAGACCATAAGGAAAGGAGGAAAAGTTAAATGGATGGCTGTGTGTTCTATATACCCAGCACTTTCAACACATATCAAAATGTGCCTTTTGAAAGCATAAATTAATTATTTCTAACCCCAAGTGTCTTAAATCATGATTTGTTCCACAAATGATAGGCTAATTCCTAATTAAGATATGCTAATGAGACTGACCATACGCCATCCAAAACCACAGAGTCTGATAAGGAGCTTACTTGCTGCTTCCTAGTATTTATCTTGCTCTTCCACTCTTTAGGTTTGCATTGGAATCTCACCTCCCCCCCCCCCGCCCCATTCAATAATGCTGACGTGTGCTCCCTAATAATTAATTTATGCTGATGGTCTTGCATCTCTGCAGATATCGGCATTAAACATTTCATTTGAGATACCCCTTCAAAGACAAATGTTGTTCTGTATTACTTAAATTACAGTTCCCTGGGGAGAGGGGAGTTTCCTCCTAGTTGGGGGGGGGGGCACCTTTGTCATCTCCTTCCATTTATATGCTCAATTGTTACTTCTGCAGATCTTCCATCTCCTTTTGTTCCTCTATTTTCACTGGAAGCAAAATTTTCTGGACACTGTAGAAACTGAAGGTCAGAAAAAGAAGAATGATCATATATGCCCCCCCCTTTTTTTGAAAATTTAAAACAAGGAAGTTCAGGCTTGACCACTTGTTAGAATTGTGGCACACATACGGATTTTGTTGCTGCCGCTGCCACAATGACCTGCAGTGCTCTGTCACCTGCATCAAGTTCATTTTAAAGCAAAGCAAACTTTGCTGCTGAGAATCAGCAACAAGAGAGCAACTAGGAGCAACTATGCCAGTGGCTAAAGTCATCCTACCATACACACTGAGAAAGTTTGCAGAAAACATCATATTGAGAGTTCTAAAATCTAATGCTCTGATTAGCCCATTATCAAATGGGAAATGTGTCTACTCTGGTGATAATGACCCAGGCAGGACAACAACATCATTTTTAACATCAGTGTAATTTCTGCTTGCTCTTAAAAGCATAGAGCCATCTTCCCTTTAAAAAGAAAAAAAAAATGGCAATCCTACAAGAAAGGAGGGGAAATATTTCATTTCTGTGAGACCTGACTCCGCAACTGCATTCCAGAGCCTGAGGACAGAAGAAAATGTTTCCTCTGGGTGGAGGCAGAACTTTTTTCTGTAAAGGCTTGCTCTGACCAACATTGCATTCATGTGGTAAGAAAGTTTGGGTTGCATTTAGCCAAGCGCTGCTCGGAATTGACAAATTAAACCAGGGTTAATCCTATCCATTAATTTCAATGGACCCACCTTGAGTAGGACAAGCATGGAATATCACCCTCTGTCTGTAATGGCTGGCCTTTGACAGCCACGTAATAGTTGCCAAAATCATGACCATGTGTAAGGTGATTTCCCTAGAAGACTGGATGTTTACAGAAGGGTGACCATGTGTCCTGCTCTACAGAAGGCTGTCCTCTTTGTGCAGCTTTCTAGTGTAACTCCGGCTTAAAGACAAAGAGCTATAAAAGCTGAGAGGTGCTGGAACTGAGTCCCTGTGACTCCCAGCTGGAAATAAAGCCCTGCCCATAAGCTCGGAGCCCCTTGCTGAGATGGTATAATATTGGCCAGTCTTTCCAAACCGGATGCCCTCCCGCTCTTCAATAATACAACGCCTGCCACCTCTGACCATTGGACATGGCGACTGGAGCTTATGAGACTTTTGGTCCACCTGCAATGCACCAGGCTGGGGAAGGCTGGCATTGGCTTTTTAGACGGTCACATTTAAATTCATAAATTGGAACTTGGGCTTTGGATGTGTCCTTTCCCACCCCAAGAATTAGTCCCAAAATGATAGGTGCTCTTTAGTTTAAGGGGGAGGGAGCTAGGGAACAACAGATCAGTGTCTGGCACACAGTGATGGGGAGAATTTATTAAGTGCTTTCCTGCCTTGCAGATTTTGGGTTCCCCTTACCCCAATTTGAAGGCAGATTGAGGGATGGTGGCAAGAAACTGTAAGCCAATTGGGGAGTAGTGTTGCAGCCTGCTCTGTGTTTTCAACAACCACCTTGTGCTATTTCATGCCCTGGCTGTAGTAGATTGAAGCAGCAACTGCAAGCACATGGGATAAGCTAGTCCCAAATTAATCTCAAAGGCTGGAAAAATGCTTATCCGCTTTCTTCTCTCTATTGTGCAAGATACTGAAGTGACAGCTTCTTCCCACCCTAATGATTCATACTTGGATGGTTGCAGGTCTCCCAGCACAGAAATAGCCCATGCCTTTTTCAAGCATTTCCGTTTTCTTGATTAAATGTCAAACTGGTTAGAAAGCAAGGATCCCCCCCCACCTCCCTGCCCCCACGTCAAGGCCAATCTAGCCATGAGAGCAGCAGATCTAAGTGTTTAAAACCCAGATCTTCCCCAAGCATGCAGAAAGTAGAGAGTGGCACGGGCTCTGTTTTTAGGAGTAGAATAGAGGCATATCTGAAAGGCGCCTGAAACATCTTCCTCTCCATATGTTACCTCCCTGCAAGATGATCCCCCAGTCTGGTGTGACCCTGTGGACGTGGGGGCACCTCTCTGCATCTGAGAACATGGCATTTCAGCACATCAGGAAGGAGCTGAAGGGGGAGATACCCCCTTAACATAATTTCAACCCAGGAAGATAGAACAGGGATGTATTCTCTCTTGACTCTTGGTAGGCAGACCCTCAAGCAGAATTCCAGTTCATATATGATGCCTGAGTTGCTTGGGTGCCATATAATGCAGAGTTTCAGTCAGGAGTGGGGAACTGTGACCCCTCCAGTTGTTGTTGGACTTCAACTTCCATCATCCCCAGCCAGCGTAACAATAGTAAGAGAGTTTTATTCCAGCAACATCAAGTTCCCCATCCCATGTTTCGGTTAGTCTTTTGTTTTTTAAGACAGGCATCTGTCTGTGTGCCTGTTCCTCTCTTGGTATGAACTCAGGACTTTCATCTAGAGAGATTATTTTTTGAGGAAGTTGAGCATTGCTTTGTCTTGAGCAGAAATCAGCACCGTGCCAATTATCATTCTGCTGATCATAGCTGGAATGTTATACTGACAGTGGGTTGGATCCAGAATCCAAATGAGTCACACTTCAGTTTCATCAAAATTCATAGGACTTGTGACTAGCTTCATCTGTACCCAACTCTGTTGCTTTTCAGGGATGTAAAGGCTGCATGATAGAGCTCTCTTGACCAACAACTCTGTTTATTTTTCCATTTCCGTTTCATTGTTTAAAAGGAAAGACTGCATGATAGCTGTATGGCATATGCCTTGTGAGCAGGAGGCTTCAGTTTCACGTGCAGAAGCCTCAGCAGGGATTTAAAAGTCCATGAAGTCCGAAGATTTGCTTTCAATCAAAGTGGACAATACTGAGAGAGATGGACCAATAGTCTGACTCAACATAAGGTGGGATCATGTTTTAGCATTAGGTTTGCAGGTTTCTGAAGCATTACAAAAGTTTGCCAAAAAATGGCTTTAACACAGACTATGCTAAGACGTTGGAGGGGGGGGTGTCCCTGACTTGGGCAGTAATTGTGGTAGAAAATTGTCTTCAACTCTCATAAAATAAAGTACCTGAAGACAGAATTTGGTTAAAGATTTGGGTCCTTGTTCAGCTGAGGGCCTGTGGCTGAGGTTTTCAAAAGTCAAGCCTTATTCATTTTCTGTCATGGCTGTGATTGGATGCTAGAAATGACCAGTGATTAATTCAGTACATGTGTATAAAGATGGGGGGGTTTTCACAAACCTACATAATTTGCACTTATTGAAACAGTATGCCAGCCAAATACAGATGTCCTGCTAAATTTGAATTTCCCCAAATTTTGCAACATATATATAAAAAAAACTTACTGAAATAAAACACATATTATGGGAAAATGAGCATAAAATGCATCTATGAAAATAATATACTAAAATACATTATACTGGGCAGAATTGTTTGAAAACACTGTATATATTAGGCAAAAATGCATAGATAAATATTGTTATAAAGGCTGGGTAACACACCCAATCTCTGCTGAGCAGTAGCAAGGTTCCAGGGGGGTTCCAGGCACTCCCCCAGTGTTGTATTTCTGTTGGGAATTGAGACACACTGGATATGGTCATGTTTTTAAGAAATAATATTTATTAACACATATTTTCCCCCAATAGATTTATTAACACATTATGACACCAGGGTCTACTTTCAAGAGCATTACATACCAAGCAGGGCTTGCTCCCCCAGCAGTGCAGCGCTGGATTTCAAGGCATCCTGAATGCCATCTCTCTGCCTCTGTCCCAGCCTACCAAGATGGTTCTGGCCTTCAGCCCAAGGGTGCCAACTTGAATTTAAAAAATGGGGGGGGGGGGGCAGGTAAGCCCCAACCCACATAATTGATCACATGATGTGGTGCCCGCATACCATTTGATGGCAATGCCCATCAACTTTGGGGAGGCCTAGCCCCCTCAACTATTTTATTGGGGGCAGGGAGAAGCCCCCTTGGCCCGTAGGAGTTTGATCCTGTGCTTCAGCCCCTGCATGTAGTTCTACCTACCTCCTCTTCTTCCTTTTCAACAGTCTTTGAAGAAAACAACTCCCCCCCCCCCTTCTTCTTCCGGCATCCTCCCTGTCACCCTGGCAACCTCGTTTCCATAGCCTCCTGAAAATGACTCTGCTATCACTTACCTTGTTCTTGGGTGGCATCCCTTTAAGTCAATTTCCTGAGGAAGCTGGCTTGACTTCAAACCCCACATTTACTAATTCCAAAAATTATGGGGAGAATCTGGCACACAGGAATTTTAGGGGATTCTTTTCCCCTGCAAATCCATAACACTATGTATTCCAGTGGGAATCCATGCTAAAATGCTGATAAATTTTCATGGAGACATTTTGTTTTGCATTTAAAAATTCAAACTGATATGCAAATGTGCCAAAGTAAACTTAAGATGGGGCAGGAATAAGAAACTGAGCAAAAGCAAAGCCATAATTGACAGGTTGGTCTACCCCAACATGCAATGGCATCGATGGCAACACATGATTAGTAAAAGCGGGATAATGTTAGTTGAATCAGTTATGAGGAACCATATCACCTTTAAACCAAATAATAATCCTTAGATATATCTAAGGTTGTTTGGTCAGGAGTTAAACTATCACCTTGATAATATATATTGATCCATGTGAGATCAGAAGGATGAAGATGAGATGAGGACCTCAGCCCTTGGTGGTGTTATGACTGTGGGACCACTTCCGATATGGGAATTTGCCAGGCTCTCTCTCATTCCATCTTTCAATGGATGAAAACCCTTTCTTAGTCTAGGTTTTCACCAGTAACCTGATGTTTTATGATGTTCTTGCTCAAGTTTCAGTACTGCTGCCTCTTGACATTTTATTAGTGATGTTTAACTACCAATGTCTCTCTATTGCTGTTCTCTTTTAAGGATGTATTGTTTTCAGGGCTGTGACAAACTTTTGAATGGTCTTCATTTCAACCATTTGAAGGAGATGATAAGGAAAGTGATGTTCCTTCTTAAAAAGGCAAGCAGGGAGACGGAGCTTCATTTTGATGGAAAGAGGTGGAAGGAGTCACGCAGACCATAGGGAAAGCCCCACCACACACTCACAGGTCTTTCTTGTGACCACAAAGATATGCAAGAGAGCACAGCTTTGAGAGCATTTGAGAGAGAAAAGTATGTGAAAATCAGCAAGGGGAGAAAATCAGCAAGGGGTCAGAATAGCACTAATTGTTTCCTCTTATTGTAAGCCACTTTCCTTACTATTTTAATAGAAAAGCACAATATAAATAAGGAAATAAATATTGCTGTGTCAAAACCACTAATTGTTCCCTTTTATTGTAAGCC
Source organism: Podarcis pityusensis (assembly GCF_964106645.2). Taxonomy (NCBI): domain Eukaryota; kingdom Metazoa; phylum Chordata; class Lepidosauria; order Squamata; family Lacertidae; genus Podarcis; species Podarcis pityusensis. Next base: position 34,153,439 of record NC_138035.1, on the reverse strand, counting down.
ACATTCCTTACTATTTTAATAGAAAAATGAAATATAAATAAGGAAATAAACCGTGGGGGATCGAGGAAAATCACACAGCCCATTTCCAGAAATTCAAAATTCAAAGACGAGCATATTGAGGGAAAGAAACAGCATATGGAAGAAGGAAGAAAAAAAATATGTGGAGGATTTGTTCACTCCTAGTCTACAACATTCTAGCCTGAAAGACTATTTTTTTAAGGTCAGTTTGAAAGTTACCCTTTAGAAGGATGGTTAAGCAAGTTAAAATGAAAAGCTCTCACTTGTCTGATTCATTTTGCTGACTCTCCTGGGAACGCTGGATCCTTTGTACTTAAGCAACATTGCATTTGCTGTCTTGGAAACATAAATGATTGCTGCCTTAACTGTGATGGATTACAGAGCTTCATATCTCTGGATCAGCCTTCTCCATTTTAGAGCCCTCCAGACAATTTGGACTACAACTCCCATCAGCCCCACACCCAGGCTGAGGGTGATGGGAATTGTAGTTCAAAATGCCTGGAGGGCATCCGGGTATGGGGTATCAAAACATAACAATGGAAGGATTCAGAGAAACAGCTCTAGTAGTGGTAACTGAGCCTGTGAAATTGCTGCAAGTGCAGGCTTTGAGTTTTTCCAGTTGTTGAGAAGATGGACAGTAGAGAGGAAAGGGAGGGCTTTTGCCTTCATGTTCTGCTTGTGATCTTCTGAGAAGGACCTGGTTGACCACTGCTGGGAGCAGGACCTTTGATCTGATCCAAGAGACTTTTTGTGTCCTTATCTCTCCTTTTCCTGGGCAATGGATAGTAAGTTCTGGATGCAATATCCTTCAGCAGGGTAGCAACCTTGGAATGATGTTACACAGTACTTGGATGAAATATGTTCACCCACTGAATGGATTGACCATATCCCAACAACACATAGTGTCCCTGTTCCTGAATACTGATGCATTAGCATGAACATCAGAGATGGGGAAAATTGCACATATAGGCATGATTAGGGTTCCAGAAAACCCAGATGCTTACATGAGGACTAGTTGCATAGGCTTCTACATTGCAGACATTTTACATTAAACGTGTGGACATTAGGATGAGAACATGGAAACCATGTCATGTCATGGTAGGGATTTACACTTTCCTTTTCAATGTGTGGACTTACATGTTGAAGGGAACTAATAAAAGCCTTGTTTCCCATCATTCAGATTGACGATACAGCTGAGTTCTCTTTGAGACTCATAGCTTGAGAAATGTCACATTATTCCAGTGTGTGAGCACAATTCAAATAAAACAGAACAAGCTTTTTAGTAATAAAAAACACAATGTGAGCATGCCTCTGTGTGTGTCCCCTATATGAAATGAAGGCATGCCTCAGAGTTTTCTGTAAGCATGCAGGGGCATTAGCATACATTAACTACTGCATGGAGAGGCTCCTTGTAATGTGATAGTATGCCCCATTCCCACTGACCCACAGTAAAAATCAGCAGGGAACCACAGATGATGGTAAGGAAGACCAGAAGCAATGGAGGGTGCAGCCAAGCCAATGGTGTGCAAAGCCAGACAAAAGTAGGTGAAGTATGCAGAATTGCAGAATTGGATAGTGTTGTTCTCTCTCTCTCTCTCTCCTCTCTCTCTTTCTCTCTCTTTCTGTCACACACTTCTCCCCTCCTTCCTTCTCTCTGTGCCACTTCATTTATGTGAGCAACATGGAATTAGAACAAGGTCACATACACCCCATGAAATTTGACCAAGGTCACATATAGCCCACAGGTTCTTAATCCTAATTTTAAAGGATACATACTTCCATCAATGTAGTTAGCAAGCATAACTTGGAATTCAAGATGCAGGGTAACAGGTAGCAAGAGAGAGCAAGGTCAACAGCAGCAGGACCATGGATAGCTCCAAGGTAGCCGATAAGTTGTTCCACCTTGCTCCCCAGAGAAGTTCGAGCTATTAAAGGGGTAATGCTGTGGCTTGTAGCCATAAGCAAAACTCTGCTAAACACTTCCCGTCTCCAGACCAAACAGTACTCCTGTTGGGATACTGCCAGGGAGATAAAGTCCATCATGGCCCCAAGCCGTGTCCGGACGTCCATCAATCTCCCGTAGGCACGCAGTATCAGCAATTAGCGACATGAGCTCCAGAAATAGCCTGCCACATTCTAGAGCCGATGCACACTCTTTATCAGCAGATAATGCACAGCAAAAGTTGCACGCAGGAGAGCATTATTTACAAGTTTTATTCAGCGTTGATCAGAACAAAGAAAAACATGACTGCCTGCTTCAGTGTCTCTGACACACAGAGAGAAACGAAAGCAATAGAAAACATAAACTTCCTGTGAACAGGAAATGCGCAGACTCTGTGACTCACAAAGCCTGCTCCCTTTTAAGGTGGAACGGAAATATCCTAACAACTCCATCTCTCCAAATCTGACTTTCTCCAGGTTCAGTTGTCAAAGACAGCAACTTATGTTCCTGCAAGGCCGCAGCTCTCTCCATTTCTGGTACTTGAGGTTCAGCAACTACCTCCTCCTTTATCTTCTTCACCACTTGCTCTGTCAAAGCACATTCCTGGATTGATTCCTGAGTGGTTTCTATATAAGTATTCACTGTTTGTCCAAAATTTCCAACTGCAACAGTCATCAAATCCATCTTCTCATGTAGCTGTTCCAGTAAAGCACTTGTCTTGCAAAAAGCAAGCACTAAAGCTTCTTCTGGGCACATTCTTGTTCAAGGTCAGTGTCTAGTTCCCACGATCTTTTATCTCTACAGCTGTAGAATTCCCCAGATCGACTCCAGCAACAGTTTCACAAGCTCCCTCTAGAGGAAACAATTTCTATTTGTATTCGTCTTTTTAAAAGCAGATCTAGCGACAAAGTTCCTTTCGTTTTCCAGATATTTTGTTCCTTTTAAGTGCAAAAGGGAACATTGGAATCAATATGTTTCTCTTTTTTAACTATCTGTCAAAAACGTTTTGTCCACAGTCAATGAACTTCCCCAAAGTGTCTGTCTCTGACACCCCGCTCCCAGGATCAAGACGGTGGAAATTTATCTTTCTTTACTCTCTCTTCTGCAGGTTTAAACAGTCTAAAAAGATTCCCCCCTCTTCTCCTGCTTCCAAGGGGGGTTTAGTGATTTTAACTGATGGAAATTTAGTCCTTTACAAATGACTTTCCAGACTCTAGCTTGCAATGTCTTTGCTTCAATCTATTTACAAAAGCGGAAGGCGGACTTCCTGTTTAGATCTTCCCGCTTCGGTGCCAAATTAAAAAGTTTCTTAATCCAATTTTCCGTTCTACTCACGGGCAGTTGTTTAAAATCCAATTGTCCACAGGAAAAAGTCAGCGCTCTCCGGCAACAGCAATGCGGCTTCACTCCGTGAAAGAAGCAGTCAATTCGAAGCACCACGCCGCTCACCCCACTTCGCTCTGGATCCCCAAATCAGGGTTTCCCCGTGAGTAGGGGAGGCGCAAAAGGTGCCAGCCGAATCCCAAGTTCACAGGCTTCTCCCACCTGTGATTTCAGTGGGTCTCCGCCTTCGCCGTGGCGGTCAGACCCTACTTTCCACGGAGCAAATTCCTCCCGATCGGAGGAACTCCGCCATTGCCTGGAGGCGCCAACCCGGAAGTCAAAATTCGCTGGTGAATGTTGATGGGAACTTGTAAAATGCAGAGGAAATCCGCCATTGCCGGAGGCGCTAACCCGGAAGCCCCCCTCTGGGCTACATCTGCATTGTTTGTAGTAATGCTCAAATGAAGTGTTTGCCTTAATTCACAGTCGAACCTCCAAGCATGTTACTCATGATGTAAATCAGGTCTCCTTAACTGTGCTTTCCTTTCTACCACAAAGAACATTTTCTTCAGATGCCTGAAATAAATGGGACACCTGCTAATGTGGCTATTTTGTACACTGTTATTATTTCATTTAGATGGCGGTATACGAATGCCTAGCAGTTGGCATGAAATAATGTAATGAGAAATTACAAGCAAAGTGGCAAATGTGAAAGACACCAAAGGCCAGCAGAAAGTAGAAAATAGAAAAATATATAGATAAGTCTACTTAGTGATGGGAGAGATCATCTTGGACAATCTTCCAATCTTTCCAACAACTCAAGCCCCAGTGTCTCTCGTAGTTTTACCAATTTGTGCCTGGTTCTGGAATGACCCTATCACTGAAAATGAAAGCTGCATGTTTCAGGCACATATCCAGCATAATACATTTTAACCTTCCAATTGCTTACTAGCACTTATTTGATCTCATGCATAAGATTACATTCACTTACTAGCACTGGCAGGAGAATGGTAGCAATGATAACATCAAGCCACAAATAGCTCCTATCAGTGCCTTTCTAACACATAAGGATGTGTATAGATTTCAAGCAGGCCAAAAGCTTGAAACTAGCAGAACACAAGTGACATTAGAATCAGGATGGGGAAGCTGTGGCCCTCCAGATGTTGTTGAGCTCCAACTCCTATCATTTCCAACCATTGGCCACACTGGCTGGGGCTGATGGGAGTTGGAGTCCACAACATCTGGAGGGCCACAGCTTCCCCACATCATCCTGGAAAGAGAGCATCCAGAAGGAAGATTGCTACCAAATGAAACACAAGATGTTATGCTCACTGCCAGCTGAACAGAAGAAAAAAGGGAGAGCCATATGCCCAAACTGGTACTGGTCTAGAACAGCCAAGTACACACAGAGTCCCTGGCATTTTATGGAATATGGCAGCCATGTCATATATCTATTAAGATGAAGAGGGGTCCTCTGGAAGTGAACACTCATGTAACTCCCAATATGCCCAGGGACTGAATTAGCAAGAAACCTGATAGTTTGTTACTACTACTACTACTACTACTAATTTATTATTTATACCCCGCCCATCTGGCTGGGCTTCCCCAGCCACTCTGAGTGGGATCCAACAAAATATTAAAATACAGTAATGCATCAAACATTAAAAGTTTCCCTAAACAGGGCTGCCTTCAGATGTCTTCTAAAAGTCTGGTAGTTGTAGTTCTCTTTGACATCTGGTGGGAGGGCGTTCCACAGGGCGGGTGCCACTACCGAGAAGGCCCTTTGCCTGGTTCCCTGTAATTTGGCTTCTCGCAGTGAAGGAACCGCCAGAAGGCCCTCGGCGCTGGACCTCAGTGTCTGGGTAGAACAATGGGGGTGGAGACGCTCCTTCAGATATTCTGGACCGAGGCCGTTTAGGGCTTTAAAGGTCAGCACCAACACTCAGAAACGTACTTAGAAAAATTCAGAATGTTCATTTTAACAGAAAAGGTCCTATTTCCTTTTAGGGGGTGTTTCTCATGCACACTCCCCCCCCTTTTTTGGGTAGCACCCACAAAATGTCATTGTCACCAAACTGCCAGCCAGTATTCCCCCACCCCACAAATTTAATCTAGATTCACCATTTTTTGATAAAATCCTACTAGAACACAAAAAAACCAACTGCTGACAACAACCATTTTGCAACAACCCAACAACCCATTTATAGCCCATCTAGAAATACAGTGGTACCTCGGGTTACAGACGCTTCAGGTTACGGATGCTTCAGGTTACAGACTCCACTAACCCAGAAATAGTACCTCAGGTTAAGAATTTTGCTACAGGATAAGAACAGAAATTGTGCTCCGGTGGCGCGGCAGCAGTGGGAGGCCCCATTAGCTAAAGTGGTACCTCAGGTTAAGAACAGTTTCAGGACCTCCAGAATGAATTAATTTTTTAACCCGAGGTACCACTGTACCTTTTAAAAAGTAACAGGGTGGTTCCATCTTCCATCAGTTCCATCTTCTGTGCATATAGAGTTATGCAGAGAACAGGGGAAGGTGTAAATCATACATCAAGCGTCTGATTTTCCTCCCCACCCCCTTGGGTCCATCCCGCCATGGAAAATGAAAGCAAAACAGAAATAAAGAACAAAGAAAGGAGAGGAGAAAACTGTTTTGAAATTGGTTCCAAAAAGAGTGTGCCATGCTTGCCTTTAAAAATAAATAAAATCAAGGGAATGTTACTTTCAGGAAGTAAAATTTGGAAATCAGCTTTTGCAAGAAGCCAAGTGATGCCAAGCTTGGATGTGGATAAGAATACCCAGTCACAAAAACCCAAAGAAAACAAGAAAAACAAGTTTTCACCTAGCCCAGACTGTTTCTTGAATTATTACCTTTCAAATTAAAAGATAAGCAGAAGCAAATACAAGCACACCTGAAACCGGCATCTTGACTACGTCCTTTCCCTGCGTGTGCTATGAAAACCCCACAAAAGAAAGCAAGCAGAATTTCAACATTGTTCTCTTTGGTTAAATTATGTCTCAGTTACACCTATTCCCATCAAAGAAAAGAGTGGATTCCTCCAGGGAAAGAAGATCTCAGCTTAGAAGGCTGATGAGTCTCACCTCTGCAAGCGACAGAAAATCACACAGTAGTGTCTTATAAAAGACAGGGGGATTACACTTCACTAAACAAATTTAACAAACAATAGAAAAGCCAGGTGACTGCCACAGAGAAGGTGAAGGCACACAAACAATAGCCTGTGGACTCAGCTGCACAAATATGAGCTGCCTTATAGTCAATTATGCAGCGTGTAAATCTTGACATGACACAAAAATGAGCATCTTGCCCATGAACCCAACCATGCAGGTCACAAAGGAAGACAGGAGAAATTACATCTTAAATTCCCCAGAATTAATTAGAAGCAAATTCCCCAAACACAACAGCCCTGGGATTTGAGCATCAGCATCTAGCTGCTACTGGAATACATTCAGGGAGGGGGGGGGGAGTTAGATGCATCAGGGCAATGTAGATGTCAGAGGCTCCAGCCTTAACCATCATTTTGAAGTGGATGGGAAATATGTCACTCTCCAGATATGTTGCTGGGATACAATTCCCTTCCAATACCTGACCATTTCCCATGCCAACCACCCTCCTCTGGCTGTGACAAAGTAGGGCGATACCAGGAGAAGATGGGGGAGAGAAAAGGGCTGTTGTTCACGCCATCCCATGTCTGCATCCCATAAGAAGATGGAGAACAGGAGGAGGTAGCAGACATTCAAATGGAGCCCTTTCTTCGGAACTTGAAAGCTTGGCACACTAGTTTGGGAGATTTGGGTGGTCTAATAAAGGTAGCACTCAAATGAGTATTTTGGAAGTTCTCAAGTTGCCCTGATCCTAAGTCAGTACAGTCTATATGACAAGCATTGGCTCTCTGAGGTCTTAGGCAGGAATCCTTCCCATGATCCTTTTAACTAGGTTTGAACCGACTTGAACCTGAGCATACTTCAGGAGACCCCATGTGCCAAGTATGCAGAAGGACCACTAGCTATGGGGCCTCCCCATGTTGCCTGTTAGATGACAGGATATTACGCACTATGTTTTTACAAAATGTTGGGGGTGTTACTGATAACAAGGGTTGTCCACTTTTATTAAGCTAACATTTATTTATGCTATCTATTTCATATTCTAGTTTCCTTTTATATTAGAATATTATTTGCTTATTCTAATCCCCCTTCAACGCACTTTCTCTCTTCTGTGTCATTAATGCTTAGATAACAGTTTCTTAGGTACATGATGCCTGTCATTTGTTTCTGTTGACCCACATTACAATTTTGCCACAAGGAGCAGTACAAACTGCTCTGCAACTACGCACACTAATGTAGAACTCACACCTCCCCAGAAGAGGAAATCTACAATGGAAAAGAACCTAGACTGATAACTGATGCTCTCTGCAATGCTGAGAGATGGGAATTTGTTCTTAGAGGACTCAAGACCAAACTCTCCTATCTCTAGAGAACAACTTCAAATAGAATAGAATGGATTCTTTCAATGTGGTGTGTTTTCCAAATGTTTCTCCTTCCAGCTTTCTTATGCTAATTATTAGTTTGATTTGAAACACATGTGTTTTCTAATATCCACTCAGGCAAGATCTGAATGGTACTGAGGATACAGAAATACTGCATAACCTCATTTTAAAAAGTATTTTCTTTTAACTGTGAGAATTTGTAAAACTTGATTCCTTTATGCAAGGACAAACTATTTGTGGTCCAATTAACATAAACTGGTATCACAAATGGACTTTGAATTGGTTTGGTTTGGTTTGCATTTTCTGCACCTACAATATCAAAAGTTGGAAAAGAACACAAACATGTTGAATAAAAAGTACATTTGATGATGATTATTATTTAAAATCTTCTTTTTACTTCTTATTCTTCATAGGAGAGATATTCCAGTCTATAAAGCATTCATGGAGCCAGGTCATAAGTTACAGAGAAGAGGAAATTATTTAATATTTCTTTTTTTAAAATGTGGGGATTGTGTCTCTTCTCCAGCATCTATGAGAGCTAATGAATGAATTTTCCTGCAGCCTTTGGCTCAGAACAAAACCCTGCCCTGAGAAAAGACTGCATGGTATAGTGATTCCTGGAATGTGCTGGCTTAACCCTGCATATGAAATTCTCCCATATTAAAAATTTCCTGCATGACTGGGAAAAGAATATCAGCTTAGCCTTCTCCCTAGCATGCTTTTCTCAAAATAAGTAGCCATGGAGGAGGAGAATTAGGGAAGCAGAGGATGGCTGAGATTTTCCAAGGTGAGTGTATGCATGTGACAGTGAAGTGGGAAACTGCTTCTGTAAAATATTATATTTGAAGTCTCCTGAGGGACTTGCCTAGATATATGGGTAATAAATCTTGCACATAAAGAAGCAGACACTGAATCATGAGCAAGTTTGTTCTGATCAGCAAAGCGGCAGACTATTAACATCACTATATAAAATCCAAACAAACCTCAAACTGTCAGGCTGCCTTCACGTGTGGCTGTCCTGAATGCTTGTATGTAAACTCCAGCTTTGTTAAGATGTTTTAACGTGATGGAGTTTGCATTCTTTGATTAGTTTGGTATTAGTGAAGGGCAAACAAACAAAATTTAAAATGTCAAATGCACAACGCTAAAAAAAAAAAATAAGCCCATCTAATTCTCTCTTATATTTCTCATACAAAACTAGCATATCCAAAGTATGATTTTCCCCCATGAAGCTAGCATATCCCTGTTAATGTTAATTTTTTCCATAATGCGAGGTGCTCTGCATTTACAATGTTTCCTATTTAGTTCAAGCTACCAGCTTGCACATCTTTCTGTTAAGCTGTAAGAGAACCAGTAGATGGAGCTGAAGAACATGGAGAACAACTTCTGCATTTAGAAGAATGACTGATCAAACCTGTTGGACCCTGGCAATGCTAATGTGTTTTGGTTTGTTTTTTGTAAATTGCTACCAGCGGCGATTGCTGTCATAGAATCATAGATTGGAGAGCTGGAAAGGATCATGAGGGTCATCTAGACCAACCCCATACAAGGCAGGAACCTTTTGCCCAACGAGGGGCTTGAGACCATGACCTTGAGATTAGACTCTCATGTTCTACTGAGTGAGCTTTCCTAAACTTCAACAGTGTACCAATGTGAGGTCATCTGGCACCACACACACACACACACACACACACACAAGCTTGACTCTTAGTCTTTGAATTATTTCCATACAGACCTACATCCCATCATGGATTCCTCATCATGCCAGGTTTTAGAAGAAGAAGAAGAGTTTGGATTTGATATCCCGCCTTTCACTCCCTTTAAGAAGTCTCAAAGCGGCTAACATTCTCCTTTCCCTTCCTCCCCCACAACAAACACTCTGTGAGGTGAGTGGGGCTGAGAGACTTCAAAGAAGTGTGACTGGCCCAAGGTCACCCAGCAGCTGCATGTGGAGGAGCGGAGACGCGAACCCGGTTTCCCAGATTACGAGACTACCGCTCTTAACCACTACACCACACTGGTTTTACATTAAAGCCCTGTTCCCAAAGACTATTTGTTATATAATGGCCTCTGGCAAGATGCCGTTCAGAAAAGCTTAAATCAGCTGAAGGATAAATAGCAGAGCCCTGTGAGAAAAATGCATTGAGAACTTCAGGAGGATGCTAGATATGGAAGATTTTCTTTCCTAGGCATCTGCCCCATCTCATATTAAAATAAAATTCCCACCCTGAATCTACTCATTCTTCATTCATTTCATTCTTCTTTTCTGTGTGGCAAAGGGAAATTCTATAATGGAAGAAACAGAGTTACCTGCAAAATCATGGACCAATAAACCAAAAAAAACAACCAAGCTCAGCTGTATTCCATTGGAATTTCCCCCCTGTTTGCTGATCACAACACTGCATTCATCCTGGTAATCTCTTTTGGCTGATATGCAGGCAGTCATTAAGAGCACTGTATCTTCCCTCCAGTCCCCTGAAAAGAGACCTGGAACATCCTAGGGGAAGCCCCATCTGCTCCCGGTTCTGCACCATGTCATGTCATAATCATTCCTGAACATGCCTCATTTAGTTTGATATGTACCAGATTGAGAAAGATCCCTTGGTGATAGCAAACATCTTGGATTGCTGGAACATACAGGCAAGATGAGCAGAAGTGTGAAGTGGACGTTAATAGGGACAGCATACTGTGCTGCCAGACAGGTGTGCTCTGGGATCAGCAGAAGTAGGAGGAAGCAGACCCAAAAGATGGTCTGACCAATACAGGGAATACAGTGTTAATTTGGTCATTTGGCCCAGATGCTTGACAGGTCTGTGAAGAAACTCAAACTCCATTCGGGTGCCAGAAAGCTGCATGCTCATTCAGCAATGCTCGAGAGGTTTGCAGCATTAGAAGCAAGATTGCAAAGTAGCCAATGCAACTACTGTGGCTTCCATGATAAATGCTGACACAGTTATTCGCAGCAGCAGCTTTCTCTCTCTTGCTAAGCAGGTACCATGCAAACTCAAAACAAGTTCAGCTCCCGACCAGAGGACCTGACAACCGACACTGTTCAAGAATTGGTTGTAGGAATAAAAGCAGGCAGAGTCAGGGATATGATGCAGGGACAGAAGGCTAAGTGAGAGGAGCATTGTAAGAACAGAGCTGAAGCAAAAAATAGATGTTGTCGCTTCGTGTGTCAGAAAGGTGACTGCGTCTTTGTGAGCAATCCGGGGGTGGGGGCAGCAACTGCCAAACAGGAGAATGTACACAATGGGAAAGAATGTTTGAGCCTGTGTGCTGGGTGGAGAGTGGAGATTTCAGGGAGGCTCAGAGTCTGAGATGAGAACACTAGAAGAAGAAGAACAAGGAGTCCACATCTGATGTAGGAAGAATGACATGGAAGGAATATAAAAAGGAGGTAATGAGTCTAGAATGTGGGGACAATTGTCTTGGCTGCAATACTTGGATTTTTAATGCTTTGAAGCCCCAGGAAGGAGGGAGAGGAGAAAGGTATCATAGTAAAAGGCTAACAGAGGACTTGTGGGATATCCAGCCTCATATTACCAACATACTTAAGACTAACTAATGCATGAAAGGGTTAAGACCATAGAGTAAGCTGTCCTGCCAGGCTTAGCTAGGTTACTCCCCCTCACCTTGGGAGGACAGGTTATCAAGTTCTTTGTTCTCCCATTCCACCATGTGGACCCTACCAGTAAGGAGGTCGGAGCTAGTTTCTCAGACTGCATGGCTTATGCAAGCCGTCTTTGTGTTTCTATATACTACTTTGGAACCTAAGTTTTGCTGCCGATGTTTTCTGACTGCTGTATGGAAAAGCACATGGATCTGACCTTTGAAGAGTCTGTAAGTAAACCATTTTTAACTTATCATGCATGTGGTCACTTTGTATGCCAAAGGAAGAGGGGAACTTTGCAAGCAACTTAGAAGGGAATCTTTTAATGTTTAACCACCTAAATTCCCATGCTTTACTTTGCTGCATATTTTGTGATTTTAAATCTCGGCTGGGGTTCTCTCACCAAAGAGTACTCACCCCAAACCTGGATCTTAGGCATGCAGGGAATTTACCTAATAATTTCTTTCCCAACCAACAGGGGTTATGGGCCCAGAATGCTTAAACGAAGATTGGAAATAGTTTGGAGAATGTGAGGGGTGGAAGGAAGTCAAGTTTATTGTTTCCCTCGGTCTACCATGGGAATGCCGGAATGCAAAGAGGTGAGCTAGTTGCTGCAAACTCAGACTGCATGGCATTCTACAAATCCATTCTTACAGACAAGGGCCTGAACTAGGGATGTAAGTGGCCACAAGACCATGGACTCAGCATTCTACCCCAGCCTCCAGCAACAGGGACAAATGAAATAGTGTCGTTGGTATCAGGACAGCAGGGCCATTTGCCTTTATTCATTACTGCAGCTATGTCATTTTAGGGTGTTAGCATGTACCAATTCAGAAATTGTGACACTGTTTCTGTGTGTTGTCCAGTGAACTGTCAGCATAAGCTTCAGCAGAGAGCGAAGGAGCCAATCCTGTGTGGCTGCGATCAGGCAGGTGAGGACAATGCCCAGTCACTCAGATGGACTTGTATATACCTCTACCTGGAAGAGCATTTATTTCTGAGCACCAGTGGCAAAAGTGATTGCCATGGATGCTCCAGCTCCTCAAAGTTGTGTGGGGAAGAGCTTTAAAGTGGAGGTAGGAGGCAGGAGGCAGGAGTCTCAGGTGGGAGGAGGGCCACACCAGTGCGCTTTTCTAGCAAGACCCTGCTAGGCATCTGCTTTCCCCCTTACTGCTGCAAAGCACCAGCACATCTCAGGCCGAGGCAGAATATCCAAGGTGCGTGATGTCTGTCATGAAGGTCATTATCCTAGGGGTGCCAGTATTTGTGTGGGGGGAGGAAGGGGCAGTGGGGATGGGGAGGAATACATGGCCCAGGCAGCTGCTACCACCAAGCACAGTGTCCTGCTATTTGAGGCACAAGCAAGGGCTGGGGGAATCGGCCTGGTGGGGGTGTGAGCTCTGGAGCGCTGCATTTTCTCCCCCTCAGGCTCCACGCAGCTGGCCCGGCCGTTTCCAGCTCAGCTCACTCTCTGGCATCACTTACTAATCTGTGACAAGTTCAGTATGTGCCCAGTGCTATGGAGTGAAGGAACTGACATTGACTCACCCAGGGCAGCGCGTTCACCCTAATGACTGTTCTACTTGCCAACAGTAGATGGCTCTCCAGACAACTTGATGAAAACAGGCTCGGCACATTTACATTATCTTTAACTGCAACCTCCACGATGTTGTACTTTCCATCCCCTGCACACACACACACACACACACACACACACACACAATCCCTCCCACTTGGATCTGTAATCCACCCCCACTCCATTTCCCATTCCCACCTCCCCCCTTTTCATTGTCATTTAACCTCTTTTCCCCTCTGTCCCTGACGCCTTTTTTACTACTTACCATTTTCCCCTGGATTATTTCTCCCATCTCAACGCTCGCGCATTTCCATCCCGTCTTCTTCCATCTTCGTGCTCTCTCTTGTACTCTGGACATGCATTTGAAGATAGTCTTCCAGTGAGATATGACAAGGAAGCATTCTTAGTTGGCAGAATCAGCCTGTTCACATCCCTGAAAGTAAGAAAATCTTCAAATCTCCCTGCCTTTTTCTTCCATTCCTTTTACTCACATTCTTCCCCTCCTCTAATGCTCCCTGATGCATCTATGCCTTGACCATCTTTAAATTATATTCCAGTCCCTTCTGCCTCCTCCTGAAAGTCTTTCAGCGACCACCATATCCGATTCTCTCCCTCTCTCTCTTACACACACACACACACACACACACACACCCTGTGAAACTGCACTTCTCTTTGCAAAGCAATTACATTTTCAGCTCATTGAGGCAGAGGTTTATGGGGAGGGGGGACTCCTGGGTCCACAGAACCATTTAAGGAATGTTTAGCAGAACCAAGCAAGATGTCAGAAAATCGTGGCAAGCTTTTGAAATTCTTTATCAGGCATTATGTGACACAAAGTGGGGGCATCTGTTTTTCCATGGTTTGCTGACTGGGAAGCATAGGTGTGTTGGAATTTAGTGGCCCAAATATTAACTGAGAGTCTCTGTAGTTTCATTATTTTTGAAGAGAATGCAGAATCCAGACTGCTTTCTGGTTTTACCTCAAGCTTTCCACTTCTTTGAAGTGCAGCAAAGTTATTAGCAGGTATAGGAGTACTCCTGTGCAAATTCTACACAGTTTTTGAGGGGGGGAAATTATATAGACATGAGGCCATAACAATTCTAACAATGTACTGGGCAAATATTAATACTAAGCAATGAAATTACCTTAGCTCACAGGTAGGTCTGAGGTTCAGTCCTTCGCAGTTAAAGGAATTCAGGAAGTAGCAGAAGGCGGGAAATACCCTCTACCTGAGATCTTGGAGAGCTGCTGGCAGTCAGATTACTGGGCTAAATGGATGAATAGTCAAGCCTAGAATGATATATAATCCTGTGTAAATGCTACAATTAATTCTAAAACAGGCAAACCTCAAAGAGGAACTGCTGAAGTGAAATGACTGAACTTAAACCCAGTTCACAAAATGGCAGGGCACATTTGTATGCTGCTTGTCATCAATGAGGCTACTAGAGCACAAAATGCACAACCATATTCCTGTGCTTTTCCACAGACAGAATATTCTGGCTTGGAAAACAATATTTAAGTCAGTGTCAAGCCTTTCTGTCAGGTTAACAAGTGCTTTATCAGACTTCTCCACTCCTTTCTTAAAGCCAGCTACCACAGACACTGACCTGCAAACTTCGGTCTGTGCTCCATTTTTACCTTCAATAAAACCTGTGGTTAGAAGAACTTAATGCCACGTGGGATAAAGGTCTTGTCGCAGTAGCAGAAGAGGTTAAGATTTGGGGTTTGTAGAGAATTGTGAGTGTGGCAGCATCAGCTTTTGACCCCAGGCCCTGCTTGGGCTTCTCATAAGCATCTGGCTCGTCTTATGTTCCTATGACCTAAAGGCAACACTAGATAAACAGGACTGGTGTGCTTTAATTCACATCTTTTGGAAAGTGAATTCCTGACCAAAGCAGCAACATTCTTAGAAACCATAGGTACTAAGGAAAGAAACCAAAGCTCATTTCATGCATTATATGTGTGAAAGGGAAAGATGACTGCCTCACTGTCCATGCTCCCAAAGTTTATCAGCTTCCTTGCCTCACTCCTCAGGGTCCATGGATTGCGTGTTGATGTATGTTGGGGGAAGACTCTAGGTCTAGGATGTAGATGTAAGAGGGCAGGCCCAATGATGCAGCCCTACTCTCCAGTAATTGTGTGAAGTGGTCTGAAGTTGACCATGGATAGAACTAAAGAAAGCAGATTTATTCTGGATTCAGCTTATCTTTATGAAGCTCTAGATGAAAGTACACTGAGGTGTCGAGAAGATCTAAAATAGTTGGGCAGTTTCCACTGCTTGCAGTACGTCAGTGCAGTATTAGCATCATTATTCCCATTTTACAGATAAATGAGATACAGCAATAAAATGGCTTAGCCAAGGTCACACGGAAAAATTGTGGCACAATAATTGTTTTTCATAAGTAACATGAAAGCACCCTAACTCAAAATGTTGAAGGGGCCATATCTGCTCAAACTTTTCTGCTTCCTCCCATTTCCTCTTTCTTCCCAAACAGCTTGAAATAAACTGCACAGGTATGCAAATTACATAGTCACCTTGCTCACACCCCAAGGGACTATGCTTCTTAAGCATGAAATCCCTTATCTAAAGGAGGCTTATCACAGCACTACCTTCTACTTGGCTGAATAATGAATGCCAAAGTTGTGAAAGAAAGAAAGAAAGGAAGGAAGGAAGGAAGGAAGGAAGGAAAAGGGCACTCACACTATGAGAAGAGCTTCCCCTTCCATCCTACTTGTGATGTCAAAAAGATGCTCAAGCACAACCATCCCCAACCTGGTGCCCTCCAAATGTTTTGGACTACACAACTGCCATAATTCCAGTCAGCCTTCACAGTAGGACTCAAGAAAACTGCAGTAGCAGAGCCACCCACCCCAGCCTAAGAAGCCTTGTCTGGGAGCAAGAGGCACAATCAGACTAGGACCCCGGTGACATGGTTATACAAAGACACAGCATAACAAGAAGTTGCTGCAACACGAAGTTGTGAGTATGGAGTGCTTGGCTTCATACAGTTTCATTGCCAGAGTTTCAACTGAGATTGAAACCCAGGTGTTATTCTTCTTTAGGCTAAATATATACTGGGGGGAGGGCATAATTGACCTTCACTCTGCTATCAAAAGTTCAAAATGAGCCTCATAAGTGTGCATGTTCATGTGTGCGACTTGATGAGAAAGTGCTCTAAGCAAACAAGGAACATCTCTCCTGCACAGACACTCAAATGTTTAGCTTCTGGTGACCCTGGGGACAGATCGGAACTCTTCAGAATTGTAACTCTAATATCTCACACTAATCACATTTTAAGAAAACATCCTCAAAATTTTAAAGCGGGAACAAGTAGGGGTGGAAATAAAGGTAAACCTTCCCAAAACAATATTCAAACCAAAATGCAGCCATCCTTTGGAATTGGTATTTCTCTGAATTTTGCAGTGCAGTTTCGCAGCCTAGCAGTGCATACAAAAATGCATGTATTGGAGACTCTATACTGTCTCCAGAATGGACTATTTAAAGTTTGGATAAAGGTGAGTGCCTAAAGTTCCAGAATACAGACCAAACTGTATATTTTCATCATCAAATGTTTAAAAATAGTTATCATAACTTTATATCAAAAAGTTATCTCATTCACTGTTTGGATGAACAATGCCAGTCTTCATTTAGTACCAAAAATGCAATGTTTGAAGTCACTGATATAATGTAGATGTTTAATGACTTACAGCAATACTCAGTGGTCATTTAGGGTAAAGGACAGAAAATGGATGCTATATTCATCTCCTAAGAATGCACTCAACCCATTTCAAACTCTGACATGACCTGCTCCCAAATTAGATAGAGGACTTTTAACTTTTTGATCTTGCTGCTGTTGCTACTGCTGCTGCTGGCATTACAAGACAGAGGAAAATTAGTGATGACAATAGTGACTTGCTCCCATTTTTTGTAGTATGATCTCCAATTCCCCTAGGAATAAACCAAGGTTTTAAATAAGTGTTTTTAAATCCTCCTGGCAATGTATTTTGATTGACACTAAAGCTGTCCTACTCTCTTCTGTATGGACATTATATCAGTCTGAGGTGTAGGATTTAGCATTCATTTTGCATCTGAACAGGCAGCTCATGGAAAAGTCAGTCGGTAACAATGCCCCAGAGAGAATGGTGGAAAGATCGCCAATGAGAAAACCTGGGTACTCTCTACAAGTAAACCTATCAGATAAACTCCTGAGGAAAAGGCATGAAGGGCCACACAAATTATTCAGTGACTTTTATAGTGTGAGTATCTGCAAACACAGCAACGGCCTGCTGCAGAACTTTGAACTATTTGGATAAGAATTAGAACTGTATATACCTAGCCGATCTTAAAAATCATTTTTAAAAATGCTACTATCCATAAATAACTGGAGAATAGCATAAGTTTGGTTCCTCAAGAAAGTTTCTTTTATTGCAAAGTTTCAGAGTTCCACATAATATAGGGATATATTTTCTTTCAAACTATTGTACACCACTCCAATCTTCAAGCAGTGTGAGATTCTCAGAGTTCCTTGGAATGAGTGACAGCAGAGACTGTGGTGTCTTTATGATATGTGGTTTATTTACACCCCAGAAGGTCTTGTCCAGTCACAGCCTTGGATCCAAGCAGAAAACGAGCATGGCTCTTGCTCTGCTTTCTGCCAGCAGTCTGCTTCCAGCTCTCTCTCACACAAGAGGCTTTTGTCTTTCTCACTTCCAGCAAGGTGAGGAAGAAAGGTCCATCCATTTGCCCTCTGACACTAAGCAACTTCGTTTGTTGTACTAAGTACCGTACTTACGTGGTAATGAGGACCCTTGCCTGGCTAATTCAAGAATGGAATCCTACCTTAGATTTTAACCCTTGCTAGATCCAGGACTCCAGGAAATACAAGGGGTTTGTTTAGGCAACCTGATACTCAACACAAAACACACTGGAGCATCGGTATTTCAAAGGGATTAATTCTGGGGACATTGCCTTAACTGCCTGACCCACAGAAACCTACACCAAATTGCACCAGCAATGTGATTGTTTTTGGCCATCCTTTTCCCTTGCACAATGGAAATCAAGTGTGAGATAGCGAAGGTGTACTGGCAGGCCCCACCCCCTCCACTGCATCAACTTCCCCCCTTTTACTGCCCTCCACGAAGGACACACTGCATCAGCAAGGAGCTTCCTGTCTTCACATGATTTAGAACCCTGATTATGCTGTATTGCCGGAGGCTTCCTGCTGCAGACAATTGCCCTTCAGTTTATGGAGGGATGTAAACAAGGGAATAGTGAAGTGTTAAGAGACTGGGAGTGTGTCAGTGTTTGTCAGTGTGACCATGATCTCCGTCACATGGTTTTAATTATATGAGGGCAGGGGAGAAAGCAGGGGTTTCCCCAAACCAGGAAGGGTTAAATATAATCTCCTATCCTTTCCCCAACACACACACATTTATAAAACTAAAGGACCCTACCAAAGGTCCATCTTCAAGCATCCTGTTCTCACAGAATCCAAGCAGATGCCCACGAGAAACCCACAAACTATATAATTACTACAGTGGTACTTCCGGTTACGAACGGGATCCGTTCTGGAGGCCCAGCCATATCCCAAAAAATTTGTAACCGGAGGACCGTTTCTGCGCACACACGAAGCACCACAGAGCACTTATGTGCATGCGCGAGTGGCAAACCCACTTCCTGGTTTGCTGCGTTTGCAACCCGAAAGTTATGTTACCTGAAGGTAACGTAACCCAATGGTCCACTGTACATTTGATACATCTTTTTTAAAAAAATAATTAAAATCTAGCAATCCCAAGGAAACATTCATTATTATCAGTTGGCCAACTCACAGTCCCTAGTAAAAAAGATAATGTGATTATGTAAAGCAGGGGTCCTCAAATTACATCCCACGGGCCAGATCCGGCCCACCAGGGTCCTGAACCCAGCCTGCCTGGCAATTGCCAACGCCAACGCCCAGCATCTTTGGGAGCAAGAGGCAGGGAGGCAGGTTCACCCCAGGCCCAGGAAAAAACCCCGCTGCTGCCACCACCGCCTCACAGGCTGGGCCGGCAACCCCTCCGCCCGCCTGCCTGCTCTCTCTTGCTGCCACATACTCGCTCTCCCCTCACAGGCCTCAGCCGGCAAAGAAACCACCTTCTTAGGCTTACAATGGGGAAGACACAGCACTAAAGGAAAAAGGAGTGGGAAGGAGGAGGTGGAAAAGCAAACCTGTTTCTTCATGACTGAGTTCTTGTAATGAGCAGGTGGAATGAGCCAAAAGCTGCTTGCATCACTTGCTACGACTAGCAGTGACAAATATGGAACCGGATATTGACCATTTCATTAGCCAAAAGCAGGCCCATACTTCCCACTGAAATACTTATAAGTTTATGCTGATTAAAACCACTCTTCATTTTAAATATTGTATTGTTTTTCCTGTTTTTGTGCACCATGAATAAAATATATGCAGTGTGCATAGGAATTCGTTCATATTTTTTTTAAACTATAGTCCGGTACCCAACAGTGTCTGAGGGACAGTGAACTGGCCCTCTGTTTAAAAAGTTTGAGGACTCCTGATGTAAAAGCTAAATCCAGAATGCAATGTTGTGGCAAACAGAAAGACTAGCAAATCATGAAAGCTCTGGTGAAGCCATTAGGCAAAGGGACCCCAGACAATTAGGTCCAGTCGTGACCGACTCTGGGGTTGCGGCGCTCATCTCGCTGTATTGGCCGAGGGAGCTGGCGTACAGCTCCCGGGTCATGTGGCCAGCATGACTAAGCCGCTTCTGGTGAACCAGAGTTGCACCATTTACCTTCCCGCCAGAGCGGTACCTATTTATCTACTTGCACTTTGACGTGCTTTCGATCTGCTAGGTTGGCAGGAGCAGGGACTGAGCAACGGGAGCTCACCCCATCGTGGGGATTCAAACCGCCAACCTTCTGATCGGCAAATCCTAGGTTATGTGGTTTAACCCACAGCGCCACCCACATCCCTGGTGAAGCCATTAATGGTGCCCTATTAATGGCAACCTAGTGACAGCATCCAAAATACAATTCAGTGATTAAGTGCAATAAGCAGTTGCCACCTTAAAAAAAATACACTTTTTTATTTTTAGTAACCTCATTTTTAAAGAAAAGTAGTAAGTCTAACTCATCTTTTCCCCCTTGCAGACTAGTTTCAAGGAGTTCCATAAATCCATATCCAGACAGCCCCTTTTTCAGAAAAGCAATTCCGACTAGACCAGGAAATAACTTTTACATTCTCTTTTGCAGGGAGGGAGGTTTGTGCACTCAGGATCTTTTTAATAAAATGGCAGCATAACAGCCTGAAGTCCCAGATGATGGGGGCATGTGATGAGGAGGTGGTGGCAGGGATAAGGGCTGGGCTATAGGGGAGAAGCAGTTACCGCCCCTCCTTCCGCCGAGAATAAAATGCTGCATTTCCAAGCGTGACGTAGGGTGAATGATGAAAGAGTCCAGAAGAGGCAAAAGGGTGGAATAAAGCCTCAGAAACCTTCAGCATACTATTAGAGAGAAAAGAAATGGTTTGGTTTCCGTGGTAACCGAGCCTATGGTGCCTCCGTTTGAGAAATCTACAAGAGAAAGCAAGGCCTCTCCCTGCTAGGAAAAGCCAATGAATTGGAAAATAATTATACAGCCTTCTGCCCTTCCTCTCCTCAGTTGGGTGCATTCATAAATACACTCCAGAGTTTGCTTTTCTAAAGGACTCGGATTTTCTAAAGGCCCCCCAAGGGGGAGTGCTCCCAAAATAAAGCAGGATTGGAGGTTCCAAACTGCCACCAACCCCACCCGGAACCCTGGTAGCTTTCGCAGAAATGCAACAGCGGGGAGGTGTCAGTCCGCTGGAAGGTGTTTCTGGAGGAAAGGAGGAACAATGAGACTTCCTGCCAGCCAGCCTCCAAGGCTAAGTAATCCGCTGGAAAAAGCAGGAGCCTCCCAGCTGATCATCAGGTTCATGAGTCCCACTTACAGCTCTTTCAAGCAGGTGGCAGGCAGGCGTGGGGTTGAGGTAAAAGAATATAAAAAACTATTAGGGAAAAACTATTACAAGCACCTGATGCGTTATGTGGCCCCAGTGATTTCCCTTCCAGCAGTTCCCCCTGCTTCAGATTTTCAAGGAATCATTACTTATAGCCAAACACACCAGTCTCTCTCTCTCTCTCTCTCTCTCTCTCTCTCTCTCTCTCTGTGTGTGTGTGTGTGTGTGTATTTCTAGCTCTCTGGCTTTCACAGGCAGTTATTCTATACATGATTCTTTGGAAGACAGGAGTGCCTGGCGTGCTCTGGTCCATGGGGTCACGAAGAGTCGGACACGCCTAAATGACTAAACAACAACATTCTATACAGACTCAGCAACTATCTCAAGGTCTTCTCTAAGACATCATGTGGTGGCAAGGCCACTAACTGTGCCTGCAGGCCACCCTGTTTCCCTGACAAGCATACAATAGACATGAACTTGAAAAAATATCTCCACCATATTCAAACTTGACATTTGAAGTGTATACTTTAAGCATCTTTGGTGTATACTGTACATCTTATAATACCATGTGTAAAGAGGACTTTAGTGTCCTCTTCCCAAAGCCTCATCTTGGACTTATTGGGAACTTGCACCTTCATGCACCTGTTATTTGTGTGGCTGACAGTGCACTCAAACATGAGTCTACTCAGAGGTAAGCCCCGCTGAGTGCAATGGTATTTACTCCCAGATAAGTGTACATAAGACTGCAACCTAAGATTCAATCTGTATCTTACTGATCTTCAGTTGCAGACTTGGCTGAAACATATTACAGTTTGACTTGATCATATTAGCCACTCCATAAAGCAGAATGTAATGGTACCAAGCCAATGAGTCTGACAAAACACTTCCTTTCAGTATCTTAAGGAAGACAGATGCAGTCAGAAGAAAAATCAGAGATGGGCTGGGAAGCTTACAATGCACAGAAAGATCCAGATTCTTTAATAACCCTGCAGTTGCCAAAGTGGCTGCCCTCTTATCTCTCAGCCCTCTCCTAATCCCACCCCTCTATTATATTACTACCGCCTCTCTCCATGTTGGGTGATGAATTTCTGCAGCAAGGAGCTTGCTCAATGCCTGGAGCTGTTCCATGTAATTTAGGACCCTAGCACAGTGGTGGTGATGGAACAAATAAAGAGTATATCTACAGTCTCTCATCTCATGCAATCCCTATAAGTGATTCTTAATTTAACAATCCACCCTCCCTCATGCTGTTATTAGTGTTACAAAAGTTGGATGCCTCCCACTCTCTGGAAGATTCCTGGGGGTTGCAGGCACTTCCTTTGGAGAACTGAGACATGGCAGTCAAAATAAATTAAAAAATTAAAAAATTGTCCAGTAGCACCTTAGAGACCAACTAAGTTTGTTCTGGATATAAGCTTTTGTGTGCATGCACACTTTTTCAGATACCATGTGTGCATGCACATGAAAGCTTATACCCAGAACAAACTTACCGTAGTTGGTCTCTAAGGTGCTACTGGACAATTTTTTTAATTTTTTAATTTATTTCAACTGTGTCAGACCAACATGGCTACCTACCTGAATCTTGAGACATGGCAGACACTGTTGTAACTTTAATAAATATGGTTTGTTCATCTATTTACACATTCAGCCTGCATGGAGGGAGTCCAGCTCTTACAGCTTGCTTATTTCAAGAGGGGCTTGTCCCCCACAGCAGTGCAGCCCTGGAGTCCAAGGCATCTCTCCCAGCCAGCCTTCATCCAGCCTGCCCAAGATGGAGCCTGGTCTTTTTTCTTTTCTTCTTCCCAGCACACATTCCTAAAGATTCTATTTTCTTGTCACCTCATACCCAGCAACCTTCCAAATCCCAATCTCTGTGCACAACTCAAGGCAAGTGGGGAGGGCAGTTCGCTTGCATTGCCAATGGCCCTCAATGGCGCTGCATTGTTTCTTAATAGCCCTAGCTTGGCCAGGTTATTTTGCATAGGCTAGCTCAGGAATTCCTCTGCAACTTATGTTTCTCCCTTCACACCCCAAACAATCAAAACCCTACCATTTCTTAATTTCTAGGGTTTAGGGGGATTCCCCTCCCCATCTATAACATTAGCATGAGAAAACAAAGCTCCCATTGCTGCCAATGGGAGTGTTTTCCTTAAGGCTAATAGCAGGAAAGCATAACAATACCTGGGTGTTGTGTGTCTATTTTCATTGTCACTGTGGCTGAGAACAGAACATAAGAATGTAAGAGGAGCCTTGCTGGATCAGGGCAAAGGCCCATCAAGGTCAGCATCCTGTTCTCACAGTGGCCAATCAGATTCTCAGGAGAAGCCCACAACCAGAGCCTGAGTGCAGCAGCACTCTCCCGACCTGCAATTCCCAGCAGCTGGTATTCAGAGACGACCTGCAATTCCCAGCAGCTGGTATTCAGAGACGTACTGCCTCCCCCAATGGGTGTAGAACTGAGCCGCTGAAGAGTTAAACTGCCCCTCGTGTCGCTTTTGTGGCATGCTGCATATGCCATCTAAGGGCCACAGAGAAGGTGTTAGGCAATCAGTACATATCAGTCAGTCTGTATCAAGGGAAATGTAATGTATGTACATTCTAGTGATTGTAGTTCCCACCCATCCTGTTGGGATGCATCCTGGGAGACGGGGGCAATTGGCAGGCCCCCAGCTGGCTCCAGCCCACCAGCCAGCAGCTGGGCAAACTCCGGCTCTTGGGACAGAATCAAAACTGCAACTCAAGCCTCAGAAACCTTTAGAGACTGAGCACGTGAGCCAGCAGAGATAAGAACTCTTTGCAACGGAAGAGCGGACAGAGGCATATGTATGCATATTTACAAGCATTTTATTCAGCATCAGGACAAAGGAAAAACACGTCTGCTCCCCTTTGTGTCCAAGCAAAAGCAGGAAGCACAAAGCAAAAGCAATACACAAATGGTAGTTCCCAGCAAGCTGTGCTGGAATGTAAACAGATATGTGACATACACAGCTCCACACATCTGTTTAGGTGGAACGGAACATCAACGGAACATCTTCAGTCCTTTTATAGATGCAGAAAGTGCCAAAAGAAAATAAAGGTCCCCAGGTGTCACGGGTGAAGCAGCGCTAGACTTTCTCTGTGTCTCGGTTCTTCACATGGTAGGTAGCCTGAAGCCCAGCCTGCTGCGAGCGAGGCCCATCTGAAATGGTTGCCCTTCCCAGCATGTCCTCCTCTGCACTGGGGAGCTGAGGAGGAGCTGCAAGCAAAGCCTCCCCAGGCTGCTGTCATCGCTGCCAGGACACAGGAGCGGCAAGCAACCAGAGGCAGAATTGGTGTTGAATAGTGATTTGATGGGAGAGCGCCCTGCCCCTTCCCTAATGAAAGGAGAGGCCCACCCCCCCGCTCAGTGTGCCAAGATAAAGAGCCAACAAATTATTGAGGTGATGCATGGAATTGTTCCCACAGTTCCTTTTGCAGTATATAATTTACAACATCTGCTTCTCTGCTCTAACAAAAGCAAAGCTTTCAAGCATTCATCTCACTGCTATAGCTGCAGAAATGTAACTAGTCTCTCGTTTTTAGAGGCTGGTTAGCTTGAGAGGAGAGGGGAGGAGAGAGTGGGAGAGGATATAGAATTTCATGCTGCCAGGATTCCTGGCTTAAATATCTGCCCGCACAATGCAACAAATGCCAGCAGTGCCACTGCATATCATAAGGTCAGGGGCCCCAATAAGATGCAGACAGAGTGACACTATACATTGAAAGCATATTAAACACACATCTAAAGCACATGGCTTCCTTCAAAGGATTCTGAGAATTGATACTCCCCCACCTCACAGAACTACCGTTTCCAGCACCCTTAGCTGTGTATTGAGCTGCTGTTGAAGATAAAGATAAACAGAGGACTGCTATTATGTATCTAATATTTAGGTAGTGGACACCGAGGGGAATATGAGATCCGGAATTCGGAATCCAGAGCTCTCTGGGAAATGCAATGCCAAAGCAAACCTTGAAAGAAAAGACAAGCATTTTGCAACAAAAAGTGAAATAGGTAAATAATTTCTCAGCATTTTTTTTCTGCAACAAAAAGTTATAAGGCTATCAATGGCTACTATCCATGATGACTATCTGCTCTGTCTTATTGCTTCTGAATGCCAGTTGCTGGAACCCACAGGAGGAGAGGGATGCCAAAAGCATCTGTGTGGGCACTGTGAGAATGAACGCTGGATGAGATGGGCTATTGGTCTGATTCAGCCTGCTCTTCTTCTGTTCTTATTTAGGTCATTGGTCCTTCAGCAAAGTTCCCCCCTGAAATAGCATCTTTCACACAGAGAAATGGACTCAGGAAAATTTGGCTCACCCTTAATATCCACTCATACTTCAGTAGCAGTTAGATAATGTTTGTAGATCCCATGCTACTATCACCATGAACCTGCCCACGCAACATGGAAAGCTATTATGATTAAACTGCTCCTATCGCTGGCAATCTCGTTGAGAAGAATAACAGGCTTAAATGATAATACATTTCCCCTAACAGTTTACTCCCAAAACTGCTTAAAAGTACAAAGAGAAAATAGAGGGGTCTGTCTTAAATTGGAGAGCAAAGCTCAGAGCAGTCAGGTTCCAGATAGGGTTCAAATCACTCAAAAGAAGAAAAAAGATAGCCATTATTCATTTCCCCAACATTCAGCTATTTAAATTGCAGCAGATTTATAACTGTGTGGCACACTGAGATCAAGCTGTTCTTTAAAAAGGAATGGGTGATTTGGGGTAATGTCATGCCTTATCTTTTACTAGAACAGCAGGCTAACATACTACAAGTTGCCTGAAAAACGTGGGGTACTTTTTTCAAGGCACCCCCCTTCCTTCCTGCATTTTCTATTTAGTACCCAAGCACAGAATAGAGAGTGAAGGCAGCCCTGTAATTTAGATGGCTATTTTAAATATTAATATCAAGACACCAGCATATATTATATACATTTCTAAATCAGAATGTTTTGGCTTGATATGTCGCTGCCCTCACCCACTTTGGGTGCTTTCAGAGGGAGCTTTTTTAAAGTGACACCCACAATCCACAAGGGAATTGGTTTGTCCCCAAGTGCACCAACTCCTCTAGAATTTCTGAAGATGCTGCTGTCTGGAAGCATCCTCAGAGACACTAATTAACTTCTCCCACTCATAAGAAGATCTGCAGTAGCTTTGCACATGTGTACTTTGCAAAATCGCAGCAGCGATGTTGTTCTGAACGGGGTGGCCACTTACATATCATCAAGGAATAGGACAAAAGAGGACACACATAAAATCTGCATATGCTAATTAGTGTGGTTTGGGTGAAATAAATACTATAATTTATATGGAAATACAATGCAACTAACCATAGTGGGGAAGACAGTGACCAGGTGACCTGAGCATTTGCTATCTAACTGTTGATGGGCAACTTCAAGGCTTTTACTCCTCTCTCTTCTTATGATTCTTTATCTTTAAGCAGAGCTGTAGCTGGTGGGGGTGTAGCTGGGTTTTTTTGCCCTGGGTGAAGCCTCTAGAGGGGTGCCATTGAGGCTCCCAGCCTGTGTGTTTGTGTTTGTGTGTGTGTGTGTGCACGCAAATGTACATGGGGAATGTCAAACTGGATCTTTGACCCGGCTGAAATAAAGCCTAGTTTCACCTTTGCTTTAAGCAAAACTTGGGCTGACCAGTTGCTAAAAACCGCAGGAGAGGTGAGTGCTCTTATACTTGCATCTGGTTGTCCGCTGTGAGAACAGGAGGCTGGACTAGATGTGTCTTTGTCCTTATCAATTGTTGCATGCACATGTGCTCCAAACAGAGCACTGCCAAGCATTCCTTCAGTGGCTATATGGCCCTTAGTGAGTCATATGTCACTTATATAAATTAAATGTGTAAAGCAATTCTGAGGCTGATGTGCCATAACAGAAGCCATGTGAAGCTGGATGAACTGATTCATAAGAGAATCAAACAAAGGAAAGGAGGTGCGAGAGAGAGGAGAGGAGGAAACAGAACACAGGGAAAGAGCATTTAATAGAAGAAACGCTTCCTGATTATTGAACCTATCTCGTTTCATAGTCCAGCCAGTTATGCATTGCCCCAAAAGAGAATTTGCATTACCAGAAAAAGGACAAAAGAGACACTGATTGGCATAAAATTTACATATGGTATTTTATACCAAAGCTAGGAGAAAAATACTATAATTTAAATAGAAATATGAAACATCTTATTGTGGTGGAGAAGAAACCAGGTGACTTGGATGCCAGCTGAGTTCACTGCCTAGGTGCTGCTGTTGATGAGCAACATCCAGCCTCCTACTCTGCAGTGTATCTGAAGAAGTGTGCTTGCACACGAAAGCTCATACCAAGAACTAACTTATTTGGTCTTAAAGGTGCTAC
Source organism: Podarcis pityusensis (assembly GCF_964106645.2). Taxonomy (NCBI): domain Eukaryota; kingdom Metazoa; phylum Chordata; class Lepidosauria; order Squamata; family Lacertidae; genus Podarcis; species Podarcis pityusensis. Next base: position 34,126,101 of record NC_138035.1, on the reverse strand, counting down.
TGGAAGGATTTTTTTTATTTTGACTACTCTGCTTTGTTATGGTTCCTTCTTCAAACCAAATGTGGACGGGACAGCTCTCAAATGGAGGACTCACCTCTGACAGCCCTTCAGACTAGAGAACTGCCCTCTGTAAAGTAGGTCGCAAGACCTTCCTTCTGCTTCTGATTCACAGCCCCATCTCAAGAATGCCCCCCTCCACAAATCTGGATTAGCTATTTCTTCATGCCCTCAGCAAACCTTGGAATGGATAGAATTATAAGAAGATTATTTGTTTCCCCCTCGCCCTTCAAGATGTGGATGCTTAGGAGTTAGGAAGGGTTTCTAATCCTCCTCAGGGTGTGTGTGAACCCAAGTGTGGTAGTTATCCCAGTTTAGCTAATCCAGGATAAAGCAGTGCAATCTTGGCATATGAAGTGGCATAGGCATGGGCTGCGGACCTTAATCAGGGAGTGGATAAACGGGTGGTAGTTGTTCCAGCTGAGCTTGTCTCTATAGCACCCAAGATTCCTTTTCCGAGATTCTCTTCCCTCTGCTGGCTCCCTCCCTTGGATCTCTTCTGCTCCTCCTGATCATTTATCCCAGCCACGTTTATGCAAAGCATCTCAGTAGTCCCATTACTGTTGTGCTGCCTCTGATTGTTCATCAACGATTCTCTTTGCCACCGTCCATCAGACAGACACTGGCGAGCCTCATTACGGGGGCTGTGGAATGTGCCTTGGCAAGCAGGGACTCATCCGTGATATTACTCAAATGGTGGAATCGTGCTCTTCTTCAACTGTGGAACTTACTTGCCCTCAAACTCACTCATCTGGCTAGCTTCTGCCCTGCCCTCTCCAAAGGCAGACATCTCTCACACATGCTCATTTCAAAAAGAGGTTAACCAAGGAGCAAGAAGGAGAGGCAAGGGGAGAAAAAGTTAAAGTCACCCTGGAGGCATAAATCTCTCTCTCTCTCTCTCTCTCTCTCTCTCTCTCTCTCTCTGCCTGCTTGCTCCCAGGAGCGCATGAACAGGGGTGATACACCTCTTGATGCAACATGCATCCTAAGAAGCATTTTGTTAAAGAAGTGTGTCAAGGTGAGCATGCCCCGCTGGCTTTCTGAAAGATTTCTGCATCCAGCAATGCGCTTATCTGGCTAGAGCACGTGCTGCCTCTATACATTTCAAAAAGGGCGCAGACCCGACTGCACACATACCTATTTACATGTCACTGCGGAGCTGCAACTGTTTCAGGCAGTGTGCCTGCATGGGTAGCAGAACTGTGCTCTGTATCTGTTTTTTCTGCCTGCTTCTTCAAATGGGAAGGGATTGTTTTGGAGCAATATGGTAGCACTACGGTGTGTTTTCTCCCCCTGGAGTAGAATGGCTACGCCATTGTGTACATATACATGTTAATCTCTGTGCAATAATGGGATTCTGCTATTAGTCTCTCCCCCCACTCCCCTCATGGTGTGCAGGGATTAGATAGCTCAGGGGCTTGGGAACAGAATGCAGTTATTTTCCTCTAGGTCATTGCTTCTCATTTCACCCAAAGTCAGGGAAGGGAGGCTGCTTTAGAGGAAATCAAAAATCAGATCTGATATTTCCAACCTTTTCTTGGGCTGTGCACAGCGCACACTGCTAAGCCAGCAAGCTGAGCCACAGCAGTACCTCCAGTCAGCCTTGGAGACAGGTACATTGGAGGTTATGTACAAGAACATTATTTCATGCACTGTTTCACTATTGAAAGCACTAGATGGAAGTTAATCACCGGTCACAATTATAATGCTATGTCTTCTGTGCAAGCAGTAAACATCTTTGTCGGATAAGAATTTGTTTTGGAATGCATGCTTGTGTGTGGTCAGAGTGGAGGGGGGATGAAGGAAAACATTCAGCGATTTAATAGCAAATGCCTACTCATACATGTCTACTCAGAATGGGTACATGTCTACCCATTAAATTCATTGGGCCTTACTTCCAGGCAAGACTGCATACTATTGCAACCTAAGTCCACTTAAATCTTGGGCTATTTGATTAAATGTGTTGCCTAGCATTTTACGATCATTATTCATAAATAAACACTAGGATACACATGGCGTTATGTGCATGCCTTTGCTACAGACTAAGATCGACACATAAACTCTGCAGTGATGTGACAAGAATCAGTCTTGATTACTTCTCAGATTTGAAGAGTCTGTGAACAAGGAGGAGATGCTAGAAAGAGAAGTTGCACCCCTGGAATCTGAAGCCAGCATAGGGTGATCTAACTTCTGCCCCTCTTCTGCCATTCCTAAATATGTTTATTTGATTTTGTTACCCCACTGATTTCCATGAGACCTCTTTCCAGGTCAATGTGCTTCGGATCACAGCCTCAGTCTCTTTTCTTCCTGCTTAGCCTTTTGCAGGGCCAAAACAATGTGCAGTCAAATGTCAGAAATATGTATTGACTTCTTTTTTTTAGCATCTTCATTCTGAATATGAAACCACTGATGTCGCTAGTGGCATATGGTGATAGCTGCTATCTGACAGGGAACGTCATTCTGTCTCAACTGAAACTCTCTTTTGAATAAAGCAAAGTTATCTTTGCTGCCATTTTGTGTTACACTTGAGGTGTGCTGTGTTACAGAGTGAATCGCTGCAGAGTTCTTCCAGTCGTTGGAGGGGGAAAGGAAATATATCCTTTCTCTGTTATTTTCCTGGTTCTCCATCAAGGACGACGGCTGAAGCTGAAGATTCTTTGCTGTTCTGGTATGCCAAAATGCATTTTCTCTCTTCAGCACTATAACTGGGGGAGCTTTCAGTTGTAGGGTTGGGCATCGATCACTTAGGTGCCATTTGTGTCTCCTTCCCCAGGGCATTTATTTTCATTTGTCATTCAAGTCCGGTTTACATGAGCCATTATCCTGACATGGCAACTCCTGTCCTGATTCACATGTCCATTCATCCACAGGATGACTCAGCAGTTATCTAGAGTTCATTCGTTTGTTGAAGAAAGTCAAAAGCCCCTGACATGTGGTGTCATTTGACTCATCTGTCTCTTTTTAGCCATATTAAGTGATGGTGTGAGCAACAGGAGAAGCACTACTTTTGGTGACACAGCTCTATACAGAAACATACAGTGAAAGCAAAAGCCAAGACGGTCAAAAGAACTCAGAATATAACAACTGTGAGCATGAAACTCAGTCTCAGGGCCATGGGTTTGAGCCCCACATTGGGCCAAGGATTCCTGCATTGCAGGGGGTTGGAATACATGACCCTCAGGATTGCTTCCAACTCTACAATTCTGTTAAGAGCTTAGAGCCAGCATGGTATAGTGGTTAAGAGCGGTGGACTCGTAATCTGGTGAACCAGGTTCGATTCCCCTCTCCTCCACATGCAGCTGCTGGGTGACCTTGGGCCAGTCACACTTCTCTGAAGTCTCTCAGCCCCACTCACCTCACAGAGTGTTTGTTGTGGGGGAGGAAGGGAAAGGAGAATGTTAGCCACTTTGAGAATCCTTCGGGTAGTGATAAAGCGGGATATCAAATCCAAACTCTTCTTCTTCTTCTCCTCTAGAACCAATTAATGTGACTTTGCCAGGGGTTGTTCAGAATGTATGCATCCATGAAGTGGCAGTCGTAGCTTCCTCACTTACCCAGTTCTCTGTTCAGCCCAAAATTTGCCATGACCATGTAAAGCAGTTGAAAGTGAGCCAAGAGTTCTCTGTGAATATTGTGAGTTGAATGAATGATGCAGCGGCAACACACCACTGAATGCCAGCTGACGGGGTTCATGAGCAGGAAGATGCCACGGAGCTGATGTCCTGCCTCTGGAATTTCTATAGCCACCTGGTTGGGCACAGTGAGAAAAGAATGCTGGGCTAAATAGGCCTTTGGCCTGATCCAGTATCAGATCCATTCATATGTTAATAGGAAACAACCTGCTTTTTCAGCATTCGGCCTTTATCCCTGGGTTGAATTTCACTATGGGAGGAGAATGACTGGTGGAATGAAATTCCAGCCCCATTGTTTAGGGATCATTCACCCCCTGCCACCATGAAGAAAGGTGGTGGTTGGTGGCAGGGAGAAAAAGTTCTATAGAAAGAAATTTCACTCCATGAAATTCTGAGAAATTTATCCCTGCCCGTTTCCCATTTTACAGCAATTTGTGGTTCTTTTTTGCCCCTTCCCAACAAGACCCAACTCAAGGAAAAATGTCCCCTCAAAACTGGATCTGAGATAGAAGCTGGGTTTAATTACAAGGCAAGTGTTTGGCTCCCAGGGCTAATTCCCACTTAGCATCTGCCTTGATTAAGCCCCTGCTTTGAGGCCAGTGGAGTCTCATGTGCACCCAGCTTCCAGCATCTTCATGTAAAGTCTATCTAATTTCTCTTGCTCTCCTGCTTTCTCAGAGGCACAGCCACACAGCCACACTCACAGCCCTTCTACACTGTGAAAGGCTTTCTGTCCAATGTCATGTTGACAAGGAAAAGAGACGCTTCAAAAATGTCACGACTGAATGGCTGCAAGGAAGACGGCTTTTGTCAAACACTGAGCATGAGGGAACTGGGGGGAGCGGGGGCCAGTTTCCCATAAATCTCAGCCACCTGCTTGCAACCAATTTGCTCTGTAATGAGTCGCTGTGCTTCTTTGGTGTCTGCTTCCAATATGATTGTCCCCCTTCCTTGTTTCCCGCACTGTATTTTCTCCTTTGGCTTCGTTCTGCAATAGCAATGATCCATGGGAGGGACGGGTTGCTGCGATGGAGACTGGCATGTGTGTACTTCTCAGAGATACGCTTAGTGCTGCTTTTATCAAGCACCGCACAGTGTGCACAAATCGCTTTCTAGTCAGCGATAGGCAAGCACAGCTTGCAGCTCATCTGGGCGTTAAGGAAGAGGAGCACCACAACACCACCTCACACCTGTTGCCCCTATAGCCCATCTCTGCTTGAACATGTACCAGATGCTTCATATGTGTGTTTCCTAAAATTCAGGCATTTAAAAAATATACAATCAGCATTATTTTTTAAAAAAATAGATGTGTGCAAATGCCAGGATCCAAGTATGGCTTTGAATCCTGATGCTTGGCTGATAGTAATAAATGCCCATACTATGATGCCTTACTTTTCATTTCAGATATATTAGAACTGGGTGTCTCAGTTGGGGAAGGAAGTCACTCTGCATATGACCAAGGACACTCACTCCTCTCTACTGAGCCAAGGTGCTGAACAAAAGAACGTTAAGTGGCCGCCTTAATGAGTCAAAATAATGGCTTATCCAGCCTACAATGACTTGCAGTGGCTCTCCAAGGTGCATTCCAGCCCTGTGTGGAAAAGGCAGGGCCTGAAGCTGGGAACCTTTGCAAAAAAAGAAAAAGAAAAGGCTGTGCTGTACCACTCATCTTCCGCCCTTCCCAGGATTCTCAGAGCTCAGCCTTCATTGATTCTGGCTTAACTTTGGTCCTGAAACAGGGCAGACTAATTTAAATCACATTTTGCATTGTGTAACTGTGTGTTTTCTGAACAAACGTGCATACCAATTTATTGCTTATAGCAGCACCATTTGGTGGAAACACAGGAAACACATTTTACAATCAGGCAAGCAAACACTTTCATACATACTAGATTGAAATTAAATATTGCCTCCATTCTTCTCTGAAGTGTAACACCAGGCTTTTGGTCATGCAGTTAATGTGTGTTTCATGCTGCAGAAGGGTATCAGTTTAGAAACAAAGAGAGGCAATTGGGAGATTAATGGATTCTTATTTTTAGTTTAGTTTAGTTCTTTCCGATACTAAGCAAGATCATTTAATTGAAAATGAGGGCTGGAGTCCTGGGCACACTTACTTGGAAAAAAAGTCCCACTGAACTAATTTACAACTGCCCGGAACTCTTCCTGGCAATGTCTGTTTACTGGGCAGCACATCGTTTGCCCAGGAGACAGGAAATGGATTTACATGGTGTCTGGTTGACAGTCATAAACATTCACCACAGGACAACGGACTATATTGCAGAGCTCAGGTGGGTGTAGGGAGGAGTGGGGAACCTCAGTCAGGAAGGCCAAATGTGGCCCTCCAGGATTCTCTTTCTGACGCTTTGGACTCACACTCAGCCACATGACCCTCCTGGGCCATGCCCCTTGCTGTTCCTGCTCAACACCCATCAAGTAAAAAAATAAAATGCAAACTAAAACCTTAAAATCAAAATAAACAGAGTTAAGACTCCCCAACGATACAGTAAGAACCCTAAACAGTCACAAAGAATTAGAATGTTTTCACTGCTGAACTAAATTTCACGTCACCAGGGATTGCGCTGATCTTTCTGCCTTATTCCACCCTAATAGGGCTGCTACAGAAAATGTCTATCTTACATTCCCACCAACTAAACCTCTTCGGGCGGGGCGCGTATAACAAGTCTCTGAAATTGGTGCCTCCAGGTGTTTTAGACCACTATCATCACTTCCAACCAGCATGGTTGATGGGAGTTGTGGTCCAAACCATATGGAGGACACCAGGCTGGGAAAGATTCATATATAGGAGAGGATGGTCTGTCCTCAAGCCATTTTGGATTTTATAGGTAGGTACCAGCTCCTTTATCTGGGCCCAGAAGTGAGTTGAAAGCCAGCACAGTTGACCAAGGAAGCAGTTCGTCTGCTGAGTTTTACCCAAGCTGCACTTTCTGAACATTTCCCAAGCCACCTGGGTATTCAGGAGTGAAGTTAGATCCAGGATCACTCCCCAGCTGCAATACTGATCTTTCAGAGGGAGTGTACTCTATCCAGGAAAAGCCATACTCCCAGTCCCAGGTTAGCTTGTCAACAACAGTACCTCTGTTTTGTCTGGATTGAGCTTCAACTTGTTAGCTCCCATGGCTCCCAACATAACTCAGTTTTCATGAGAGTGTGAGACTCTTAATCTCAGGGTTGTGGGTTTGAATCCAATGTTGGGGGAAAGATCCCTCCAACTTTACAGTTCTATGAGTCTATGATTCCAGTCCATCACTGCCTCCAGGCAACACAAGATTCAGGGTACTCACAGGGACATACAGGCTCTTTCTGATACACAGACCACTCAAAACAGGCTCCACAAGATGTCTCACCAAAGTGCCAACCTTCACATTATCATTTTATAAATTATAATGTGCCTCAATTATACTCAATGCTGAGTGCATGTACCTATCTTGCCTAGAAAGCTTTTTCTTTCTTTCTAGAAACCCCCGTTCCTGGCATGGAAGATCTTCACTAAAAGAAGAAGAATCTGGGGGTGCTCTGCATGTTACACATTATGGCACAGTGGATCTATTTCTGGAAGCTTCCACATGATAAAGGTAACAGAAAGTCAGACCCTCAGATCAGGGGTCAGCAACCTAAGGCCCATGGGCCGGAAGTGGCCCGCGGAGGTCATTTGACCGGCCCACGAGCCACCCCAAAGTGAGCTGCCCGCTCGCACGCTGCGCTAAACTGGCGCAGCACGGCATGGGGACTCGCTTCTGCAGCACCGGAAATTGCATCTGCGCCTGCGCAGACGTGGCTAAACTTTGCTGACCCCTGCCTCAGATGAATATGACTGGTGGGAAAGGGGTTTATTCTACCCGAAGTTTTATTTATTTATTTGCCTGTGGCAGCTAAGTAAATATCTTAGGACAGCGATAGGAAGGAAATATATGAATCAAAGTCCCCATTAGCCTTCTCACACACAACTGTGCTGAGTCCTGCCTGTTAGTCAGGGGCCTTCTCTTCCCCTCATGTCCTCTGGGAGCAGCTAATAGTAAGAAGGTCAAGGAGTTTGCTTCTATTCACTCCAGTGACCAAATCCTCGAGTCCTGGTATACATGTGTTTGATAAGCAGAAGTATAGTTCTGATTCTAACACTTTGCAGAGAGGTCACACGTGACTGAGAGAGAATTACACATAAATCTTCCCTGTCAAATGTGAACATGCATTTGAATACCTGCAGGTGAAAAGGTGCTGATTGTGTTTGACTAAAGTAACAATAGATAGGGAAAGAATTAAGCACACCATTCTGCCAACATCTCCCACCAACCCAACTTCAATGCAGCTTTTTGGATGGGTAATGATTCCACCCCTTCCACAATTTCCAGATTTTTTTGCCGGGGGCAGGGGGATATCTAGCACAAGTTCATGCCATATGTCAGCAGCAGAATTTTGTGGCGCCTCAGGAAAATTGGAAACTAAAAAAGAAAACTGAAAGTGTTAACTTAAACAGCAATTATGTAACTAGTTATCTTGCAAACACAACCTAATATACGGGAAAGTATTTTTGGTTTCTTTTAGATGTTATGTCTACGACTTTTAAAACACATTATTTTCAAAATGGAGTTGGATCTGAAATTTTTGAACGTCTGCATTTCCACGTGGGGAAAGCTAACAGTATAAAGGCAAAATCATCATTCTCTCTTTATCTCTCAAGTTCTTGCTTTTGGGGAAAGACATGAGTAACTGGCAAATTGTGAAACTGCTGACACAATGTTTTATTCTGAAGAACAAGGGCAGTGTTTATACACTTTCAAGTTATAAGAGTACCAATTTTGACTTGAACCAAAAACAACAGGAGAAAAGAAAACAGAGTTGCAAGTAAAACTATACATCATTAGGCTGCAATTTAAAACCGCAATCCAAAATTATGTTTATGTTTTAAATATTATAACTACATTTAATGTTAAACAACTAAACTCGGATAACTAGAAAGAATCCTACTTGAAATAGCCTTGAAGTTGGCAGTCTCAACATCAATAACAGGTAAGCGGTGGATTCATCATTTGTGCATAAAACAAGCATTTAGATTTCAGAAATGTTAAGCTGTATACATCTTGCCAAGGGCCTAGGCAGCAAGGGACATTTTGAACACTTAATACTTTGGCATCTTGCCTGCAGCTGCAGGCATCTTAAATCATATCAGCTAAGTTTTACAAAGCAAAGAATATGCAGCCGTACCTTCAAAGATATACCGCCTTGAAGATGTTGGCTGTTGCCAGAAGCCCGGCCAGTTTTATCCTGAAGCACATTGCAAATGATGCGTATGGCACCGCGAAGCTGCTGCAGCCTCTAAAGTGAAGCTATGAGACAAGAAGCTAACTGGACCCCACACAACCACGATAAAAGGCACAGAGGAAGAGGACGTCTTGTCCCGTGAAAAACAAAACAATTTTCTTCATGCAAAACAGGCTGTCCATTTTGTTATGCCATACAGTTCTTGCATAATTCAAAAGAACCCATGGTGATTTGACCAGGGGGCCTATATCATCCACAGGTTAACTGTTGTTGGTTGCTAGTTAAATATATTCTAACTTGTGGGCTGCAAGGTGTCCTGAGTCATCACAATTAAAACAAAAACAAGAAAACTAGGATAGATATTTTCATATTTGCATGTATATAAATAACTGAAAATAATGAAACAGTGTATTCAGATCATTGAAGACGTTTTAAATTGCCATACTCTAATGCTGAACTGCAGAAAGAATTAATCTGTTTTGGTTGTACGCAGCAACCAGCACATTTCCTATTTCCAAAGGAGTCTGTTAAGAAAGGCTGCTAAACCTGAGTGGTAAGACAGCTCATTAATGTCTTACAAGGTCTGCCTGCTGGCACTTGGATCTGAGCTCTCCAGCGGCATAAACTGAGCAATTTAAAACCCAGTCCTATGCAGGCCTGCTTAGAAATAAGCGTCATTGAGTTAAATGGGACTTCCACGTAAGAGTATTGGATTGCAGCCTCAAATATCTTAAAAGGCAAACACTGCAAAGCTTGCACAGCTTTCAGAAGAGTTTTTTTTTTTCCTTTTTCTGAGAGGGATGGGAAGGATTTGCTACAATCTACAAAGCTGAACTCACCTTCTTCACATTGGGCAATTTGATGGATTGATGCTTTTGAATTATGGTGCTGAAGGAGACTCTTGAGAGTCCCATGGACTGCAAGAAGATCAAACCTATCCATTCTTAAGGAAATCAGCCCTGAATGCTCACTGGAAGGACAGATCGTGAAGCTGAGGCTCCAATACTTTGGCCACCTCATGAGAAGAGAAGACTCCCTGGAAAAGACCCTGATGTTGGGAAAGATGGAGGGCACAAGGAGAAGGGGATGACAGAGGACGAGATGGTTGGATAGTGTTCTCGAAGCTACCAGCATGAGTTTGACCAAACTGTGGGAGGCGGTGGAAGACAGAAGTGCCTGGCGTGCTCTGGTCCATGGGGTCACGAAGAGTCAGACACGACTAAATGACTAAACAACAACAACAAAGTTGCTTAGCAAATCACTGTGAAGGTGGAAATGACTGGAACAAAGGTAGAGTCAAGGGATCTCAGCTTAAAGCTGAGGGAGGCTGTCCTTAAGAATCGGGTGTCTCTTAGAGGAGAAAGTCTTTCAAGATGGCAGTGTGTTGTCCCAAACTTCTGTGTAAGCATGGTAAGCATCTCTGCAGTTATGAACACTCAAGAGATGTAGCATCAAGCAAGTGCTGGAACATGCAGAGTATTGCTCAAGATTTGTGATGACACTGATCTATGCTCGCTACCCACCCCCCATCCATCCTATACCGGTAACTAAATTGACAAAAGGTGATTTTGAGAGCTTGTTTCCTACATATTTGGGAAGTTATAAGATGGAAATTAAATGAGAAACGTCTCCCTGAATCTCCATCATTAAGAAAGTGATTGACAAGCTGACAGGCAGAGTCTCTGGTTTAGAATACAAGCCATGTAACAGGTTTTGATATACATAGAGAACACCAAAAGAAGCTGCACAACAGAAACTTAAAGGTTGCAGCTATCAACACTGAATGCTAGGGTCACAGATGTATGTCGAGAGTCAAAGGACTTAGATAGGGCTGAGAATCAAAACTGACCATTTTGATTTCTCTCACTTTTCCACTCTTAAATTCTGTTCTCTACAGTTCTTTAGAATTTTGAGAATTTTTTTTTTTTTTAAGATCAGTAGAATTTAGTGTTAATTTCTTGCTGTACACCAAGTTTTGGGAACACATCAAAGTCTCAAGGGAATGAAATGGGTCACAGAAATTCCTACTGGAGAACACCTAGAACATGGTGTAAATAAGGTTCTATCTTCAAAATCATCAATGTGAAAGAGGATCAGACCAATACAGCCATCTCTCTGAGGAAAAGATTTCTGATGCATAGAATCATAGGTTGTTGTTTTTTCTGAGAGGGATGGGAAGGAATTTTTTTTAGAGCTGTAAGTGATCCCACGGGTCTTCTATTTCAATGCAAGAATCTCAACTAAAGCATCCCTGACAGATGGCCATCCAACCTCTGCTTAAACCTTCCAATGAAGGAGAGTCCACCACCTTCTGAGGGAGTCCATTCCACTGTCCAAAAGCTCTTACCATCAGAAAGTTCTCCCTGAGGTTTAGTTGGAATCTCCTTTCTTGTAGCTTGATGACATTGGTTCAGGTCCTGTCCCCCAGCGCAGAAGAAAACTTGTGACAGCCCTTGAGATATCTGAAGATAGCTATCACACCTCCTCTCAGTCTCCTCTTTTCCAAGCTAAACATACCCAACTCCCTCAACTGCTCCACATAAGGCTTGGAATCCAGACCCTTGATCATCTTGGTCTACACCCTTGTCTGCACATGTTCCAGCTGGTCAATATCCTTTTTAAATTGTGGCACTCAGAACTGGACACAGAATAGAGCAGTACTATTATTTCCCTTGAATGGGACACTATACTTCTATTGCTGCTAACCAGAATGGGTATTAAAATAAAGGAGGAAATCATGGAGCTGATAAAGTATAACACAGACAGTACTAATGAAGCAGAAGGAGACAAAAATATATCTGAATGGCAAGTGGCTTGCCCTAAAAGCAACATGCAGACAATTCCTAGAGCATTTTTAGTTAAAGGAGAAAAGGATGAGCAATTTTCTCTGGGCCACCTGATGTGGATCCTGATGGCTGTGGAATGAACGTGCCGTGAAAATTACTCTTCTGGTTAAAGCTGGGGTACTGTAACACTGAGTTTTGAGATACTTATATATCTTCATGTTTTACTATGTGCCTGCAGGGACAGTCTTGAGCATGAGTTACCCCTCACTTTTTTTGTGATCTACATAACAAAACTACGAGCATGACAACTTTTTAGCTAGAGAGTGAACTGTTCGATCTCTCTGATGCTCAGATCAAGGAACATCTCAAGACATTAAAAAAAAATACAATGCCACAAACACAGCAAACAGAATATGATAGGATGCCTTTAAAACACACTTTACAGAATTGCCAACAATGATTTAAAAGGGTGGAGAATGATGATAATAATGATGATTTATTAGATTTATATACCACCCTTCAGCATAAGATCTCAGGGCAGTTCACAGAAATTAAGAATTAAGAAAACAAAACACAAGTCATTCCAGTAAGCAGTACAAATGGCTGTTGGGAGGCCATGTTCCATGTAGCATCTCTCCCCATCGATCACTTCTGTAGCATCACCAGTTTTTCTTCACTGAAATGGCTACTTCATGGCACCCACAACAGTTCCTTATATTGCCAAAGTGCTTCCAGGCCCAAGAATGTTGGGAACCCCTGAATGAAAAGCTATAAAGTCTTCCTAGGTTTCTATATTTATTTCTGTAGCCAGCATACATATACATATCTGGCAAAAACTACCTTTTTATGACTTTTATAGAAACAAGGATCAAAGTCAAACCTGATAGAGCAAATAGATAATGGAGGGACGGCAATGCCTGATTTTTCACAGTAGAATGTGTGACCCAGGATCAAGCTACCTGTTATGCTAATTGTGTAGTGTGCAGCCCTATCTCCATTTTAAAATGTTAATGTTAGGTGTGGGTGTGGGTGAAGGGGTGATTTTCATTGGGGCTGCACTGCTGAGGGAGAGAAGGTTTAACCCTTCCTACACGGGTCATGATAATGAAAGCCACCCATTTTTCATATGGTGCTGCTTGATTATGATTCTGTTCTGGCCCATCTAGTCCAGCATCCTGTTCTCACAGTGGCCACCCAGATGCCTGTGGGAAACCCACACACAGAACACCAACTAAAGCAGCATTAATCCCTCCCCAACCTGGTGCCCTCCAGATGTTTGGGAGTACAACTCTCATCAGCCCTAGCCTCATAGTGGTGGCGGGAAGCTGCAGAAATCCAATCCGACATAAAATAAGGGAACAGAAAAATCAAAGCATGGGCAGGCTCAACAGAAAGTAACATATTTTAGCAATATTTTTGACAAGTGAAAATGACAGGATTTAGCTAATCTTAAAATCACAGGAGGAAAAAGAAAAGAATAAAATAAAACTATGACACCAAGTCCTCTGGCTTCAGGAGAAGGTTCTCGGAAGGAGAAATACTAACATCAGCAATAAAGAAGCAGGAGGAACAAGGAGAGGAGGAGAAAATAAGAAATTCTGTCTTTGAAGGATTTAACTTCAAAGAATGAACAAATAGCAAGAAGACAAGATGAATGACTAATAGATGAAGGAGAGAATAGATTGGAGGAAGAAAAATAATAATGGAATATTGTCAGTGGAGATAATTAAAAACAAAAAGAAACTAAAGAAAAGAAGCCGGAGGATGCCTATAAACACAGGGCTCCCTCCATTTTGTTGGCTCTTTTGCAGGATGCATAATTCAGAGGGATTTCAGAGAGTTTCAGGCATTGGGACAGGATCCTGGCAACTACAGATTTTGGCTTAGCTAACAAAGCCAGTCAAGGTTTTTGAACCCCTGCCTACGGTCCACCAACAGTAATAGTGAAGCAACTCAAAAGGAGCCCGTCCACAATATTGGGGGGGGGGGGAGGGACTATGTTGTCACAAGTTTCCCTTTATTAGCCTCTGGTGTTGTCCTACATTCTCACCAGGGCTGGCATCTAGGCTTGAGATGGCCCTGGGCCAAGTGAAACCACCTGTGGGGAATGGCTGTTGCTCCGTAGTAAAGCATCTGCCTTGCAAGCAGAAGATCTCAGGTTCAAACTGTATCATAGGAATATGACAGCAAGTCTTGCATCTGCTCTCACTGCCACACGCCCCATAACTCCCACCAAACGCCCAGATCTCTACATGAGGTGGCTCTCAAGCTTCAGTGTCCTCAAGGACTAGCATTGTCAGTCTGCAATCTAGAGAAGGAAAGGCGTGTATTTTAAATGCATCCATTGACATGGGAGGGGAAGAAGCTGCAGCTGCTTCCATCAATTCTCTGTCTGCTCTTCTTATCTGCCCCCCATCTTGTCACTGCAAGAGCACCCTTGAGTATTAAAAGAACTGGCAGATGTGATCTCAGAACCACTGGCAGTCATCTTTAAGAATTCCTGGAGAACAGGCGAAGTCCCGGCAGACTGGAGGAGGGCAAATGTTGTCCCTATTTTCAAAAAGGGGGAAAGGGAGGACCCAAATAATTACCGCCCAGTCAGTCTGACATCAATACCAGGGAAGATTCTGGAGCAGATCATTAAGCAAACAGTCTGTGAGCACCTAGAAAGGAATGCTGTGATCACCAATAGTCAGCATGGATTTCTGAAAAATAAGTCATGTCAGACTAACCTGATCTCGTTTTTTGACAGAATTACAAGCCTGGTAGAGGTAGATGAAGGGAACGCAGTGGATGTAGCCTACCTTGATTTCAGCAAGGCATTTGACAAGGTGCCCCATGATATTCTTGTAAAGAAGCTGGTAAAATGCGGTCTTGGCTATGCTACCACTCAGTGGATTTGTAACTGGCTGACTGACCGAACCCAAAGGGTGCTCATCAATGGTTCCTCTTCATCCTGGAGAAGAGTGACTAGTGGGGTGCCACAGGGTTCTGTCTTGGGCCCAGTCTTATTCAACATCTTTATCAACGACTTGGATGATAGACTCAAGGGCATCCTGATCAAATTTGCAGATGACACCAAACTGGGAGGGGTGGCTAACACCCCAGAGGACAGGATGACACTTCAAAACGACCTTGACAGATTAGAGAACTGGGCCAAAACAAACAAGATGAATTTTAACAGGGAGAAATGTAAAGTATTGCACTTGGGCAAAAAAAATGAGAGGCACAAATACAAGATGGGTGACACCTGGCTTGAGAGCAGTACATGTGAAAAGGATCTAGGAGTCTTGGTTGACCACAAACTTGACATGAGCCAACAGTGTGACGCGGCAGCTAAAAAAGCCAATGCAATTCTGGGCTGCATCAATAGGAGTATAGCATCTAGATCAAGGGAAGTAATAGTGCCACTGTATTCTGCTCTGGTCAGACCTCACCTGGAGTACTGTGTCCAGTTCTGGGCACCACAGTTCAAGAAGGACACTGACAAACTGGAACGTGTCCAGAGGAGGGCAACCAAAATGGTCAAAGGCCTGGAAACGATGCCTTATGAGGAACGGCTAAGGGAGCTGGGCATGTTTAGCCTGGAGAAGAGGAGGTTAAGGGGTGATATGATAGCCATGTTCAAAGATATAAAAGGATGTCACATAGAGGAGGGAGAAAGGTTGTTTTCTGCTGCTCCAGAGAAGCGGACACGGAGCAATGGATCCAAACTACAAGAAAGAAGATTCCACCTAAACATTAGGAAGAACTTCCTGACAGTAAGAGCTGTTCGACAGTGGAATTTGCTGCCAAGGAGTGTGGTGGAGTCTCCTTCTTTGGAGGTCTTTAAGCAGAGGCTTGACAACCATATGTCAGGAGTGCTCTGATGGTGTTTCCTGCTTGGCAGGGGGTTGGACTCGATGGCCCTTGTGGTCTCTTCCCACTCTATGATTCTATGATTCTATGATACTGCAGAGCAGGCAAGGGAGGATGGGCAATGGAGAGGAACAGATAGCCATAGCCTATTGCTGCTGCATCTCCTGCTTTCAAGGTGATTGCAAGTCATTCTGGTTGCATCGTGGCCACCCTACCAGGGACAGTGGCTCCATAATCTTACTGCCAAAGAATTTACAGCTAACGGTGCTGGTTTTGTGCAACGGTTTCCAATCCTCTGTGCTGATTTTGCAAGTATGAATGTACCAGCCGTAAGAGCAAATCAGCACAATCGATGCCTGGCTTGGGGGTGTCCAGCATACTGAATCAGGTTGCCAATCACCTGCGAAGCATCTCAATTCCTACAGAAGGCTGCCATGGGGAAGCACCCTAATCTGATAGAGTTACGCCCTACTGCCTTGGGAAATGAGAGATATTGGTGGCAATCAAAATTATCTTTCCCCTCTGCCTCACCACACATCCTGCCTCACGTTATCACAGGGAGATTTTATCCTAACTAGAAACTACCCTTGTTATTTTGGTTGCGATGAATGTGCTGGGAAAGTGAAAGACTGCACACTGGGAATGAAAATGAAGCCACGGAAGCAAGGGCTGCATTTATAGAGACAGCAAGGTGGGAAGTGGCCACTCACTGCGTCTCAGACCGCATGTTCAGATTGGCAACCTGATCCTTTGGGTGTTCAGTTAAAAAAAACAAAGTATGGTTCCAGAGCTTATTACTTGGTGTGCTAGTCAAAATCCTGCTGGTGGCCTATTTATGAGTCTTGTAACCAACCTGGATTTTTGACACCATGCTGTGATTACTCATATTTTACTCCTTCTGATATCCAGTGTGGATGGGCTGTGTCAAGAGCTAGGTAGGCAGCTTTGTGGTCCTACCAAGAAGCAAGATAAAAATATCTAAATGCATGGGTGAAGCCAAAGGTTTGCAATAGTATAAAAGGGCCCTTACAATAGTGCTCTATGTTTTATTATTAATTCCCATTGACATTTCACTTCTGTTAGTGTAGCTGGTCTCTCCCTATCTTCCCCATGGCCCCCCATCATCTCTGGGGTCAAGAAAATCCCGGAAAGTTCACGGGGGGGGGGAGAAGAGGGGGGGTTATTTTATCTGGCAAACTGAAATGTTGCACTGATAGAAAAATTGTGCTACGTTGAATTCCTCCCAGTGATATTTAATAAAGTTATTCAGTCTCAGAACTTTCTGGCTCTTCCTTGCTCCTATTACATTGCCTTTTATTACAACCAATAAATTTCTGATTCTTAGAAACAGCACTTGAGCTTTTGTTCTTCAGAACATATGAAAACCATACCAAGCATTAGGGATATAGTATAACAGCACTCAGAAGTAGGTCACCATTACTCCGATTTCACAGATAGAATCATAGAACTGTAGAATTGGAAGGGACCCCAAGGGTCATCTGGTTCAACTCCCTGCAATGCAGGAATCTCAACTAAAGCATCCTTGACAGATGGACAACCAACCTCTGCTTAAAAACCCCCAAGGAAGGAGAGTCCATCACCTTCCAAGAGAGTCTGTTCCATTGCTGAATAGCTCTTGCTGTCAGAAAGTTATTCCTGATGTTTAGTCGTATGAAAGCATCTAGGTCAAGGTCACATGGAGAATCCACACCAAGATCTGAGTGTTTCAACTCATTTCTCACGTACAGTCCCAGGTCTCCTGCACCACTGGGGCTCTTCAGTCTCGCACCATGGGCTTGGCAATGTTCCACCTGCTGATTCTCATTTGACCCTTAGCTGTAGCCAAGATCTCGCTTCCCAATGAGGCATCATTGAAGAAGAAGAAGAAGAAGAAGAAGAAGAAGAAGAAGAAGAAGAAGAAGAAGAAGCATTTGTTAAACACCTCAAATTGTAGGCACTATCAGGTTAATGGGAACAAATCTTGCCTGCAGCTTAACAATTGGAAACACACAACCTCATTATCCTGGATCTCTGGCAGCAGCATCCACAGGAAGGCCTTAAGAGGTGCTCCTAAGACTCCCCCACCCAGCCAGTTTGTTCTGTTATCAGACAAGCGCCATCAAGGCACACTGATCATAGCTTAATTAATTAGTACTCAAGGAAGATTTTATGGAAATGCTATTTAAATCCCAATCAGCACTTTCATTTCCGTGCGCAGTTATTTATATCCTGGCTCTCAGGTGAGCAGAGGGTCAGAGCCATCTAGGGAAACGCAGACTGATATGTGCAGCTTTGGGAAGACTGACAAGTGGCACCAGGCATGTCAACAATCCTCCAGGAGGGATGGCAGGAACAGTGTCAATCAGGCAGCTCAGGAATAAATCAGGAGAGGAGGAACACGTGCAAGGGTCGGAAGAGTGGATCAGTGGCTTTGACAGATCTATGTTGGCTGGTGGGGTAGTACGTTGGTCTGCCTTATTTCTAGAATGGGCAGAAGGTTGCTTTCGAATTAATTAATGTGGGAGATAGACTTATAAACATAGAAAGCTGTCTTATACCAGGTCTGATGGTCGATCCAACATAGTCTACCCTGGCTGGCAGTAGCTCTCGAACCCTGCCTGATATCCTTGGGGTGTTTTTATGATGTGGGGCCTTCACCATGCACAGTATGCCTTGATGGGATGGCTGTGAGCAGGATTCCTAGATTGCATGGGGTTGGACGAGACGTCCCTCGGAGTCCCTTCCAACTCTACAATTCTATGAACCTATGAAACAACAGTTACATCTCAGTGCACAAGCCAGAATAGGCAAGGGGGTTGGAGAACCTGTGGCCTCTCAGAAGCTGCATGGAAAACAGGTGTAGGCTACCAGTTGTATGTGTGAATGCCCTATTTCACACACAGGCTCCTAGGGCTGGAGGGTGGGGCAAAGCAGGTGGAAAAGGCCATTGTCTGATGGACAGCAGAGTCTCTCCCCGCTCACCAACTGGGCACACACAGTAAGGCTGTTGTTTAATTTTCACTTTCCAGTTCCATGGGCAACTAGGTTGTGACCTACTGAGGCGATGGCCTCTTGGGTTATATGAATCTGATGATAAAATAGAAATCAAATAATAAATAAAGACACCTTGTTGGGTTTCTTCAACAGCAAGTGCTGAAATGTATCTAAGTGTCTATGACTTTAATAAAGAAATGCCAGGAAACTGAAGGCCCCAGTTACACCTCCACCTAGTTAGATTATGGCCACCCATAGCCTACCATCCTGTTGGATTTGCCAAAGTAAGAAATGACATTGATGAAGAACTCTGCTCTACTCTTTAATTAATAGCACTTTAAAGGGCTCAGGACTGCAATACCTCAAGGACCGCCTCTCCCCCTATGAACCAACCTGGATCCTGCACTCATCATCTTAGACCATTCATTGTGTGCCCCCTGCATGAGCAGTTTGGACTCGGAGGGGAGGATGGCAACATGAGAACGGGCCTTTTCTGTGATGGCTCCCTGCTTGCGGAATGCTCTCCCCAGGGAGGTGCACCTGGTGCCTCTGTTAGATATATTTAGGTGCCAGGCAAAAACATTCCTCTTCTTCCAGGTCTTTGGCTAATTAAACCATCTATGGCCTTTAAAACTGTGGGGGTGGTGGTTATTGTTTCGTTTGCTTTTATGTTCAGTATTTTTATAGTGAAAATGGCCCTGTGATCCTCAGATGAAGGGTGGTATAATAAAATAATAATAATAATAATAATAATAATAATAATAATAATAATAGTAATAATTCTACAGATATTTTCCCCCTTCTCTTTCCTTTCCTTTCCTTGTTGTTGACTGTCCAGCTCTTCATCACTTGTTCCTTCCCACCAAAGGCTGGATCATTCTAAAATTCTAGGAAACTTAGAAACATTAGCGGGGTTGTTGCAATAATCCGAACCTGAAATCAACAATTGGGAAGGGGCTCAATTAACAAAAATAACAACACAGACCTAGTTGGAATACTAGCTAAGCAACCATCAAGGTTCCCTAGCAACTGCCTCTTAGGAACTACTACATATGGCCTCACTTCCTATTGTGAAGTTTCCAGAGCTGCGGGAGGGTTGCTTAGCTACTGTGCAGAACCTTTTCTACCCAGTGTTTTTTTTCTGACTGTGTGGGCTTAGTCCACCAATTACAGCAAGAGAGTTCCTTTTCTTGGTGTGATTCTTGACGGAAATACAGATCTATTGAAGACCCTCAACAGAACCCTTGACAACCAGGAGTGACTCAAGAAAGGTACCTTGGAGTAAAAGCACTCCGGACTCCAAATCTACAGGGCCATTGCTTACAACAGCAAATTGAGCAAATGGGAAATTGGGATTATATTATCCCTTGACCATTGGCCATGCTTGCTGGGTCATGATGGGAGCTGAAGTTCAAAACACCTGGTGGGCACCAAGTTGGGGAAGGGTGCGTTATGGGAACTGAGCCTGCACAATGTTGTGGCTAAGACTGTGAGCCAGGAAGTCCCAAGTGCCCTGGGTGCTGCTATTACCCACCAGCAGTATGAGAATAAAACACAGACTGACCCTACAGCGTTGCTGCAAAGCAGGAGTGGCCCTTCAGAAGTCATTGGAATGCAGCTCCCATCAGCTCTGGTCAGCACATGTCCAGGGATGATGAAAGCTACCCACCAACATCCACAGGTTCCCCAGCCCTCTTCTTACTGAATGAAGCACTTTGCATTCTTTTTAAAAGGTGCTTACTTTTTATTTTATTTATTTTTTTGTATAATTTTTTTATTAAGTCTTACTGCATTTCTACTTGCAGTGCCCAAGCATAATTTATCCAAGCCTGGTACAAATTTGTCAACCAGCCCCTACCTCTGTCTGGAGGATTTATGGGTGTCCAGCAGCTTCTTTCTGTCTCTTTGTTTAAATTCCTGACATTGCTAAATGCCTGGTGTGTGTTTATAGCCAGACATGGCAGTATAGCATGTATGTATATTAACTATAGATGCGTGACAAACATCCTTTAGGCAATTGTTCTCTATCCCTGGGAGCTAGTGCCAGTTCTCCTATGCACTCTGAAGACGAGAGGCCTTGATGGTTTACTGGGACCTGCAAAGCCCATCAGCAGCTCCAGCTCTCGTTTTCTCTGGGATTCAAATAGCTCTGTTCTCTTAAAAGCCTTTCACGATTATTCTGTTTGTCAATGCTTGTTCCCAACATCTGTGCTCCTTTGGCATAACGCCCGTGAAAGGGAGTCTAAGTGCACACAGCTGTGTGCCACATATGCATTCAACTTTACAGGTATCACACAAATGTGAAGATATTGCAGGGAGGGACTGGTGGGGTGTGTAACATCAGGGACTGAAGGTGCGGTTTGGCTTCCTCCTCTATGCAGAGGGGAAAATAACATGTGGAGAGCAGCATGGGAATAGGGTACATATCCCTGATTATTAGGGTGCTTGTCCCTTCCTTCTGCTGTAATCTGCTGCCACACTTTGTTGGTTCCTTTGTACTGCACACGGGAAATGCCAGAGGTCTGAGACTTGTAGTTTTTGAGGGAGCATGTTGCACAAGCAGACACACATAACTTGAGGTTGGCACAACCATTAGGTGGAGTGAGGCTGCCACCTCAGGCAGTGCTCCCATGGGTGCCCCGCCACTTCTGCTGCTGGCAGAGAAGTGGTATCCCTCTCTCCCCCTAATCTCCCCTCCTCTCCAGCTGTCCATGCAAACAGACTGGAAGGGAAGTATAGGCTCCCACTGTTGGTTCCCCTGCTGCTTAACCTCATGCCTACTCTTGTTTACCTCTGGGTAGGCTGTCAATGGATCAGTGAAGAGGCATGATGCCACTTCTGATGTTTCGTTACAGTGCATATTAGCCAAAACTACATAAGGCAACTGCCCATTTACAGAGGGGTTTCATTCCAAGGCACCACATGTTTAAGTGAAATCACATATATTGGGAACACCATTGAAAAAACCTGCAAAAACCCTCTAAATCGCTGGAAACCCTTGAAAAACACAAAAATCCACCCAACTCCACTGCACTCGTTCTCTGCAAACCTCATTTCTCAAACTCCAACTCCTCAAAGGCCTCAAAGGTTGGTGCAAAGGATCCTGGGATTGCACTTGCGAAGACTCATGGGATTGCTAGACAGTTTTCACAACCTTCTTCCATTTTCACATTCTTTTAGGACCGTTTTTGCCCCTTTTCCTGCCACTTCTGTGTTCGTGGTGATGTCTGTGTGTATGGTCATGCATGCCTTGAATGTGCATAAATGCGGAGTTGCCTGTACAAAAAACCGTGGCTCTTAGGAAAAATTCATACTAAAATACTGACAAAGTCTCAAGATGATTTTTCAAAGGGAAAAAGAACCACAAATTGCTGTGGAAATGTAGAGAACTCAATGTAAGATCAGAAAAGGAAAACTTAGAGAACCAAAATGGACAAGTCTATCTCTATAAGCAAGAGTCAATCAAAGCAGACTGCGCAGCACCAGGGCTTGTTGATCCACAGCCAGGACCCTCATGGGTGCCTTCTCCCAGGCCTGAGAAGCCAGGTGACTCCCACACCAGTCCAATGGTGCATCGAGTGTACCAGGCAGGTGGCCATGGCCTGGAGGAGGCCAGGGAGTGGAGAAGTGCCTGCCCCTTCAAGAGGATCTTGAAAACACAGCAGCACATAGGAAGGGTGGACTGGAAGCCAAGGCTCAAAAAGCCTATTTTGTGGGAGCAAAATGCTTGCTGGGAGCTCTCCTTGTCCCCTGGGCTCCTCCACAGGACTAGAAGAGGAGAGAGAACCTCTAAACAATTTGCTATCATTGCATCATTTGTCGCTCCCAAACCCCTGTAATTCTGAGGGAAAGCCATCTCCAAATGTGGAAAAATTCACAGCTTGAAGGCCTTTGGAGGGCTTCCAGAATAGTATAGTTGGAGGTCTAATAAAGCTTAATAACTAATTACCGTCTTTAAGACTTCTGTGCCACCCCCACCTCCCGCCACCCCATGGCCTTTTATGTGACAGTAGACAGATGTTGCCCTGGTGTTGCCTTGGCCAGCTCAGCTAATAATGGCAAACGCGCACAGCAGAAGTGTTGAGAGATTCTGACACGATGCCATTAATCCTGTAACAAATGGTATGGGAGGAGAGAAGGGAGAGGTAGAGCGAATAAGTATTTCTCAAAGAAAGGAGGGAGGGAGGGAGAATCCCATCCAAAAAGGAAGAAATGTGTGTTGTCTTTTCCTGATGGAACATGCAGTCCAGACTTGAGCAGACGGTGATTCCCATCTGTTCTATTCTATGGGCAGGAGGGCGGTTCCTGTTCTTGTACCCAGGCAAATCATGCCAAAGAACCCTCCGTCCCACTTCATTCTGAGGAATGGTTGCATACATCCCATCTGGCAAGGAAGTGTGTGAGGAATTTCATGCACATGAAAGCTCATAACATCGCAGCTCAGGGGAGCGGTGAAAGCACGACAATAAACTATAGCGAAGGAAGAAGCCACTTTTACTATTACCAGGGAGAATTAATGAAACAGGAGGACTTCGTTGTGTGCTGGTGATGTGTAAATAATACACTTTTAGTTCAGGATTTGATGGTAATTAAAAGCTATACAGAGAAGCAGTTGACTCAGCCTTAAAAAGTCAAGGAAGGTAACATATTCATAAATATTAAGTTAGCACGGTGATCCTGCCCCAGAGTCTGCCTAGTCTTGGAGTGGAATTGGATTCCTACCAAGTCCTGCTACACCTGTGAAATAAGAAGCTACAGTTGTGCCACCTTTTTGCCAGAGGTGTGTGCCACTAGCTTAGCCACTATGCTGCTAAGACATCAAATGGAATCGGGAGCATGAGGTGAGAAGATCAGGGCTTACTCAGGAATCATTAGTGCCACCAGTGATGATGTAGCATGACACCTACAAAAAAGATGACCGAAGCGAATACACTCCTGCTCAATTAATGGAGAATATCAGACAACTGGCTTCTGCGGCCTTGTCTGTTACCAGCCAGCCATATCAGAGTGTTGCTATGAAATGCCAAGGTGAGCTTCTGTAACTTCTTCAGTCATGGCACAGCACCAGAAGAGAATGTGGATTGCATATCAAGTTGTAAGGCATGGAACTATAGCCTTCCTAGGGCAGAATGGGATTTCTCCCCCTGGGGATGGAGGAGAAATTCATTTTGTTCACCTTTTGGTAATTTGAGCATTACTATAGGCAACTCCCCATTTATGCTCATTCTATCTGTGCGTGACCATGCACATATGTGGTGCCGGGTACCCAGAAGTGGTACCCAGCAATGGAGACCACCTGGTTAACCAAGCCCCGCCGTCTCTCCAGCTTGGTTGAGGAGCACTCTCCAGGGTGTACCCCATTTTACGCAATTTTGCATATGCACAAGGGGCCCCAGAATAAAACTCCCACATAAAGGGGGAGTCCCTTGTATTTTGCACTTCCTGAACCAATGTGTAAACGGAAAAAAAAAAGCTTTAAAATTTGAGCTTTTTGGAAGCAGTATTCCAACAATAGCAAAATGTGTCTAATATGTATATATATAAGAACTGTGTGCACAAAAGTGCATCTTTGGTGAAAATAAAATATTTTTTTTAAATGTATTATTTAAAAATGCCCATTTCAGAAATGTGCCCCAAACATTAGACATAAATGCATACATTAGGAGATGTGTACATTAAAATATGTATAAAACCTCATTTTTAAAAATTCACATCCCACCTGTGCCCGTGTCCACTGACCTGCCAGTATACAAGTGCACAAGTGAGCACTTTGGCGATGGGGGGGCATTGGCAAAGGACACCGCACACACAAAATATCACTTTTGCACCAACAATGAATGGCCAAGGCCAACAACCCCCAGGGATGCATAATCCCACTGGTCATCAGTGTCAACTGTCACAGCCTTTCAAAATCCCACACATTGCACAGAGCCGAGGGAGCTTTCAGTGCAAATTGCAAATGCCACAGGACTCTGCAAGAATCCTCCTGCTTTGTTTTGCAAACAGCTTTGCCAGTTGTATCCTTTTCACTCCTAATCAAGACTTGGCATTGAGCAGTGACTCATCAACGTCAGTTCAGCATTTCTCTCTGCTTCTTTCTGACTGAGGTTTGCAAAGGTTTGTGTGATTATTAGGTGATTCCTGATTACATTTGGAAAAGCAACTGCAGCTGTCTGGAATAGCTTCTGTATGCAGTTTATGGAGACCTTTCTATTGCATACTCCTTATGGTTATTCACTGAAGAGCAAAGGACATTTGTGTATGTTTAGATGCTCTCCGGCATTTCATGTACTTGGGCTGAGCCCTGCCAGTGAAGACAGGGTCCAGTTATTTCTTTAATGGCCAATTAGCATATGTGAAGAAATGCCAGCAGTGCAAAATTCTGACTTTAAGTGCATTAAGTGTGATTTTCCAGTATGTATTTTTCTTTCCTTTTGTGAGAGATTGGCGAAGAATCGCCCTTTCGAAGTTCTATCAGGGTTAACAGAAAAACCAGGTACATTTTCTTTCCATTTTCTAGAAACCCTGTAATCCCAGAATGCAGCTGGGGTTTTTAATCTATGGTTTTTAAGGGTCTGAACTGCTTCTGCTTTTTGAAAAAAATCCAACACCACACTGCGCACAAATTTTTTCTCTTTCTTTGAGTTCTCTGCATAACCCTCAGAGCCAGTCCATTATGTTTCCTGTTTAATAAAGCAACTGCGGTCCAGGAATCTGCTTTGATGTGTGGTTAACAGAGATGAGAAATCACGTGAGCAGATGCAACAGGGGCCTAAATAAGAAGATCACAGCTATCCATAAAACATGGCACCTTCAGGTCACTCCAAGCTGTGCATCAAGCCCTGCCTACAATAAAGCAGAAAAGGCTGTTTTGGGGGGAAGCCATGGCAGTGTAAAGTGCTTCAAGCCTGTGGTATGAATGTGGCTGGTGTGCTTCAGCCCAGCTCTATATGCAGCCACTTCAGTAGTCGGCTGCATGTATGAAATCCTGAGTTGCCATGGTATGCACATGGTATCTGGGAGTTACATTCTTGGCTATTGTGCAAATAAGCCAGGTAAAGTCAGAATGATCCCCCAAACAGCCCCACACAACCACCTCTCCCTGTTGGAAGCCAGCACTAAGCAGATCTTGGTCCACCTCCCACACAAGGTGGGGAGCATTTTAAGCCCCCATCCCTCACCTTGCCTCCCAGGCTCTGGGAAGGTTGTGTGAGGGTCTTGCAAGCTCTCAAATGGCCCCTTCCAGGGACAGGGGCAGGTTCCCACTCTCCCGCCCCTTTTAATTGCTTCATTTTATTTTCTGCAAAGCTGCAATTGCATAGGTGAAATTAGTGTATGATGAGATCTGCCTGTGCTTCTGGAAGATTATAAAGCATACCCTCCAACAAATCTGGGATATCATCTTCCGGGTCTGAAATCCCATGTGAATCACCCACGTGAGATTTCAGACGCAGAAAAATCACTTTTGTGGGGACGCAATGCACCCAAAAATGCATGTTTTGGGGCATGGCACAAATCACAGACTTGGAAAAAAGTGCTTTTCTCAAGGCAAAATCTCAGCCCAAAATTGCATGAGAGCAAAGTGCCCAAATTAGCCACCATACTATCGCAGTAAAAAAACGGAGCTGTTGACAGATATGCCATAAATACTCCATCACTTGTTGTCTGTGACTTGTTTGCTGAAGGCCAATGCCCTGGGTTCACATCCTACTGCCTCTTTATTTCTATCTGAAATCATTGTTACCACCTGGACTCCCAAAGGGTGGGCATTGTCCCAGTGAGGGCATTTCATAAAAGAAGAATGGAAGTGATAGATAAAGCAAGGAAAGAAGAAAAGGACAAATACCAAGGCTGCAGTTCTGTACCAACTTACCTAGGAGCAAGTCCCACTGAACTTAGGGAAGCTTACTTCGGAGTAGATGTGTACAAGATTGCAGTGTAAGGAACCAGGTACAAATCCAAATAAATTCAATGGACCAGTTTTCAGTAACATATCTATGGGTATCCCTGCATCATAGGGAGTTAAGCAAAGGGAAAGAAAAGAGAACTATTCATCCATCTTTCCAGAGGATTACTGCATATCTGAGAGGAGGATGGCAGAGTTCTACCGTTCAAATGGGATGCCTTTGTTCTACAACACATAAAGTTGAGGACATGCTTCATGATTTGCAGACTGAACTTGTGAACACCATTTACTCATACTAGCTCACCCTGAATAAGGGCATATACACACAT
This sequence comes from Podarcis pityusensis, assembly GCF_964106645.2. Classification (NCBI taxonomy): domain Eukaryota; kingdom Metazoa; phylum Chordata; class Lepidosauria; order Squamata; family Lacertidae; genus Podarcis; species Podarcis pityusensis. The sequence goes on along the minus strand of NC_138035.1, from coordinate 34,099,262 downwards.
ATATATTTAGTTACAATTGAGTCTATTATATACAGCCCTTGATCTTGAGAAGGCAAATCAATGATCTCTGCCATTATTCTATTGAAACTGATAGGACTAACAATGCAGTCCTTAAATCACCCCTTCAGAGGTTTTGAACCAGCAGGAGACAGTGGAGTTTCACTGGTGCTTAGAGACCCCATATTAGACAATCCCAGCCAAACATCATGCCCTGAGTTCAACTGAAATCAATGTTAGAGGTAGTAATTCATGGGAAGGAATGGGCTTTCACACAAACTGTGTTCTTGCATTGGTGTGAACATGAAATAATGAAACCAGGAGCAGGGGCATGCACGCATCAAGGTTGCTGAGCACACAGGCTGCTTTTTAGATCTTTGTGTTTGCAATTAGCAAACTTATTGTTTGTTTAGGGGAAGGTATTAAATGGTCACAGGGCATTCAAATTCTGCAACTGAGGGCAGGGCAACAGCTGATAGTGTCAATGCGGAAAGCAAACAAAAGGTTTAATTCTTTTTCCCCAGCAGTATATCAGATATTTCAGTATTCTCTTTACAGGGAAGTTATCTTGGAAAGCACACAGGGACTCTTAGTTTTTCAAAAGCCAAGCTGATGAGTAAAGTGATATTGAAGTTTTTTCTTTTTTTCAGAAAAGGTGGATGGATGTTAACTCCTGCCCAAAAAATATTTCCAGCTAAAGTGATTGCCAAGCTGCCATATGCCTCAGAGAGAAATAAGGGGTGAAAACAAAATGTGCATTACATTACTGGATGCAGAACAGAATAGGAGACTATGCAGGTGGCACCACTGAAATTTTATAAACATAGGCATACAATGTCAGGGGAAGGGTTGGTAAAACAAGCTTACTTTTTCCAGAGTAACATGGAAAATCATAATCCACGTGATTGCCCAAAGTGTTTTGGGATCACTTAGTTAAAAAACAACTAAGGGACAGATCATACGAAAACTAAGCTGAAGAAGGCATGAGGTTGCCACAACAATCTAACTTTCCCTAACAGTATCATCTCTTTAAAATAATCACCAAAGAGCTAAATATCTAGAAGAGCTGACATTTCCTTCCTATGTAGGGCTGTTCTAGAAGTGCACCTACAGATTAAGCCTTCTGCTGTGTTGGAGGCTGGATACAAACAGATACCTGTCTTGCAGCGGACTGGGATCTGTAATTTGAAATGGGTAGAGAATGCAATCCATTATGTATGGAAATGGCCTTTATATTATGGTCCAAGACAAACATTCTTGAGAAACATTTAGTCTCATTTAATCACATGTTCTGATCAAGAAATTATCTATTTCCCCATTTGAGATACTGTACATGAAGCATCATTGTATGCTTTAGCAGGCTGCAATGAAACTCTGAATGGAAAGAACCGGGGCAGCTATTGTAGAAGAAATGTGAGAGTTTTAAGTTTAAAATAGGTTTAAATTGGAATTTAAATCAAAGTTTTTATATTGTATTTTAACTTTTATCAAATGATTTATCTTTATTTCATTGTTTAGTATTGGAAACTTTATATCGGAGCTTTATTTATAAAGTTGTCACAGCCAGTGGCTAGTACAATAAATTATTTGTTGTTGTTGATACAGGAGTAGTACATAAGCCAGGAGCTATGTGCATTTGTCAGTACGTAGGCTAGACTTTAACTGGAAATTTTTAGGGTATGTGATGCTTCTGTTTAAGTGGAGGCCATTTGCCATTTTAGAGGATAATTTGTTTTTAAAAACTCATTTAATTGGCAAGATAGCTATATAGCCTTTGGATATAGAAGATTTATGGGGTTTTTAAAAATAGATTTTATGACAGTAATTCTAAGTAGTTAGCTTGTTCAAATAATAGTTTTGCTGATTAGCCCCTTCTCCCAATGTCGCAGAAATGTGAAAAAGGGACGAAACTTGAGACACACTCCCTGCCATACCATTGGCTAATGTGCTGTGTAGGGATCGGGGACAATTCAGCATGTATTTAAAGGTCAACCTACCTAATTCACAAGTTCCTAGAAAATACATGAACCAAATCTTAGCTATCCTTCAAAATTTGCACTTCTCCATATTTTGTAATGCAGTTCTCCAGTCAAGTACTGTATACAAAAAAGGCATATGGAGATTCAACAAGGAAGTGCATGAGGAGGTGTAGCCTGGCTGTACTTATATGGCTGGGGAGCAGACCAGAGTAAAGGTAAAGGAAAAGGGCCCCTGGACAGTTTAGTCCAGTCAAAGGCGACTATGGGGTGCCGCGCTCATCTCGCTTAAGGCTGAGGGAGCCAGCCTTTGTCCACAGACAGCTTGCTTTCCAGGCCATGTGGCCAGTATGACTAAACTGCTTCTGGTGCAATGGGACACCGCGATGGTAGCTAACCCCACTGCGCAGATTCAAACCGCCGACCTTCTGACTGACAAGCCCAAGAGGCTGGCTCAGTCCAATCCACCTCTGGGGAGGAGTTAGGTTGTGCAGCCTGCACACAATTGGCCAATTTGCGGGCAGGCTATAATCCACTTTTCAGGCCAGCACAAAGACCATTTTTGGGTTCGCACCGGCCAGAACCCACCCACCCCCCGCCGAGACTAGTCTCTTGTCAGATCATGGCAGAGGGAAAGGTACCATCCCACAATGCCACCTGACCAATGAAGGTAAGGGGTCTTCTACATATTTTGCAATGCAGTTCTCCAGTCAAGTACGGTATATGGAAGACGGAATACACTAGGGTAAAGTTTACATAAAAATGCAGATATTGGTGGGGAAAAACCATAAAAATACATTATATTAGGGGAAACCATGTTGCAAAAATGTGTGTATTAGGAGAAATTGCATGCAAAAATGCATTATATTAGGAGAAATTCACACTGAAATGCCAATGGATTTTCATTAGCATTTTTTAAATAAAAAAATCACAAACAGATGTGGACGTGTGAATAACTGAACTTAAGACTGGAAAATGAACCGAGAGAAACTAATATTGGCAGCTTTGCACATCCCTACTGCTATATCATCAGAAACATCTCTCTGTACTCACTGGCTGATCTAAAGGGTGATGAACGTTACATTTGCTAAGTTGCTGAACAGCTGGCAAAAACGACTTACAGAAGGACCTATTAGAGGGGATGTGGAGAATGAAGGATGCAGCATTAAAATGGCAGTGATCAAGAATGATGTGAACAGGATAGGATGGTGGTTTGAGTGTGGGTCTTTGTGTGAGTAAGGAATGTGAGTGTGCAAGTGGTAGGACTATGAGTCAGAGACTACGTGTGGGGACAGAACAGTGCTGCAAACAAAAACACATTCATGTATCTATGCATATGTCAGTTCACGAGGCAGACATGACCAAGCCATTCCCCTGTTTACATTGGCTCAGGTTGCATGTGTTTATTATATGCTCGTGATAACCCTTTAGGCAGGGTGAAAAGTATTTCAGACAAATTTATTTCCTAGCCGAGGTACAAACAAACTAAAGAAACCTGGGCAGAGAGAGGCTGTCTTCCTCCAGGGCATGAATCTAGAGCCTCATTCTTTCTTTGCTGTCCTAGCACTATTTATCTCAAAGCATTAGAATAGAACAGAAGAGATAATTTAGTGGAAGAGAGAGAGACTGGTTAGAAAGACATGGATGAATGGAAAATAAACCATGAAGCCTCATTCAGAATGGAGTGAACACCCCCTCCTTTTAACCACCGAACACAAAACCTTTCAAATCATTGTTGGATTTTTCATGTTTTTGTAATGCAGATGGTTACAATTCCATGTTTGCAGTGTGGTTCACAACCGTTAGAATATGCAGGAAAGCTGTACAAACCTTTCTGGACCATGGGTAATATAATTACAATACATAGAGGTTGTTGTCTATAGCACCATCCATGATTTATTACACTAAAGTGGCTTGTCCGGTCCAATTCAGAAATTGGCTTTCTCTTTTATAGGATATGGCGAGGATCCAAGGATCCTGCAGCACAACCGACAGGCACTTCCATTCTAATTTTTGCCATGAGCTGCAGTTCCCTGTGCTCCCTCCCCCAGATATAATCTGTAGGGTCCCCCAATTCTCTTGCATGAGCAGACATGGTTTCAGCTCATGTCAGAGGGTTTTCGGATCCAAGCTCTAGGTTCAAATTGTTCCTTCTGTGTGAATTTGGTCCACATAACCAAAGCCCACAAGGGTGGTGATGTTTCTTAGCCTAGTAGTAGGGGAACTGAGGAGCCATTTCTCATGTGAGCCAAAAGAGCCCCCTCACGTTGCACCTGAGTAATTCTCAAAAACACGACCACAGTAGATGAGGATGTATGCAACACTGTCAAATTGTTACCAAGCAACTAGCAAGGGATTCACAGCAATCATTCTCCCAGGTTCAAACTAGATGTGAAGTGGAAGATGAGGATCTCCTGCAACACACACACACCAGCAGTCCTACATGACTGCTTTCAAGACTGTGGAACTGGTGATTTAGTAATGCACCTCCCAGTGGTGGCAAACCTGGAGGTGGAAAGACATTGGAAAATAATAGGGGGGAGTATTCTGCAGGACTGGTTTTCATGTAACTGGTGGTCAGCCTTGTCAGAAAGATTAACATGTCAAATTAGGCTAGCTCTGGCCTTACTGAGAGAGGATAATTTTGTAGAGTAGTAGTTTCTATTTTGGGCATACATTAGAGGAGGAGAGGGTGTAAAGGTACTGGACTGGATTTACAAGGGTCTTTCTGGAGAGACTTGTTGATTTAGCTTGACAGTGTGTATGTCTGATTTCTGTTTAACACTGTGTGCAGTTTGCAACATGAAAAACCACTGTGCTTCAGTTGGTGTTTATTATTGTAACCTTATTACAGTTTACAATAAAACATTTTATAAAAATAAATAATGGCTATGAAACTGGCAGGGTGGGAAATGTATTTCCTGTTGACCATTTCCCTGATCTATTTCCATGCTCTCATTTTGGGGGGAGGGGGAACAGCAGGTGCAGCAACAGCACCAAGCAGCCTTGGACAGCTGCCCATCATTGAGCGCTCCAAGTTTGGGAAGGCTGGTCAAGAACACAAGAAAAGAAGAAGCAAACCTGGGGACCCAGGTCCCAAGTGGATTCAGACAGTTTAAGAGCGAGCATGCATCACCTGACCCAAAATCCGCAAAAATACCCTCTTCAGAGCACTGTAGACCAGATGTAGCCAATGTGGTATCCTCCAGGTGTTAGTAGACTCCAGCTCCCACCAGCCATTTCCCCCTTAGCTCCCAAAGATTTGTGAACTAATATTTTTCTGCATACCTAGCAGTCAGAAACCTCTACCTATAACCTCTGTCTGGGGGTGGCCCCATTTTGCTGCCCTTCTGATAGGCACAGACGTACTGCCGTACAGTTTCTTCTTAATATATAATACAGCATCAGAGAAATCTCCAGCTATGATCCTGAAAAAGGGTTTAAATCAGGTTTGAAAAAAGCATTGTAGTGTAGCCCATAAAATATGTTGCAGTAGGGGTTTGATTGTGGGGTGTGTGTAGGGCCCTCAACACGTTCTTAGCTCTGCGAATGTGCCCAGGGTTTATAACCCTTGTTACACATGCACATTAAACTCTCCCTGGTATTTAACAAGCTTCAGCGCCAACTCTTAATTTTGATAATCATTCATTAATTATACAGGGTTATTCACATCCCCATGGAAAGTAACTTTACTGCTTAGCTTCCAACTCACCCATTTCCTTACGTGCCTGGAGTTTTTTTAATTTGAGAACTCATAGCAGAGCAGGTAGCATAAAGGTGTATCGGGTCCTTTAAGAACTCAGCTTCCATTACACACTGGTCCTGGTTGCTGATTAGTTATTTATTACAGAGAAAAACAAGCCACAACAGAAGTTGAAGGAGAGTTATTGACTTTTCTGTATGCAAATAGCATAGCTGGTGTAATCAAAGCGAGTGAAGCAGCTGCAATCCGTCTTGCCCCGAACACTGTATCAGGCCCAGCTCCTCCGCTTTATCTGTGCTAAAAAAAAATGTATCCTGTTTAAGGATGCAGGCAGGAGTCTGCATTCCATACCATGTTAATACATTTCTCTAAGTCCCTCTGAGAACTTTGCAGCTGATGGATGGAAAGATCCCTTCACCATCATCTCCATGTCTTTTGCCAAAAAAGCAGTCAGAAAAAAGAGGAAAATTTCAAAGAATAAGGGAGAGTTTGGTTTTCTCTTCACTGGGTCCCCCCTCACACATTACTACCAATTTAACATACATTTAACTCGCATCACACTGGTAAAAGGCATAGCTAGAAATGTTACGGCACCACCAAAAATGTTCCAGACTCCCTCTGCTTGCTCTTTGACCCCAAGTCTCCCTTCCAAAAATCTCAAAATCCAATTTACAGCAGAAAAAGACCACGAAATTCAAAGATTAAGCATAAGATACAAATCAAATGAAGAATTTCTGCTTCCTTAATTCCCAAGCCCTCTTTTCCCATTTCCATTCTTTCCAGCTTTCTGCCCGACATGTTCTATTTCTCTGCCCCATCTCTCCATGGAATAGTACTGCTCATTTCCTTGTACTATCTAGATATACCGACAAATTTCTCTGAGTGAGGCTTACAAACAAATCAGGATAAAATCAGAGCTAGAATGCCACAACAGCAGCAAGAATACTCATTGCAAAGTATTGGAAGACACAAGATCTACCCACCTTGGAAGAATAGCAGATGAAGGTGATGGACTATATGGAATTGGCGGAAATGACTGGCAGAATCCGAGACCAGGGAGAAGAGTCGATGGAGGAAGATTGGAAAAAGTTTAAAGACTATCTACAGAAATATTGTAAAATTAATGCTAGAATGATGTTGGATAGAAACTAAGTGAACTTTAGCTGAAAGGTTACAAGGGATATGAAAAAATGGATTATTAATATGTAAAAATCTAAAATTACAATACTTTATGATTAATGATTAGGATACATAAAGAGGGGAGGGATTTGCTGAACGAAATAATTGAACTGGAATACAAAAAAGGGAGGTGTGAGGAGGTCCAGGAACTAAGCAAATGAAGGTTAAGCAATGGAAGGAATGATTTGTTTTTAAATATTTTTACTTTGTATTTTCTTTTTTCTTTTGTGTGTGTGTGTGTTTTGTAATATCTTGAAAACTTCAATAAATATCTTATAAAAAAAAAATCAGAGCTAGAGAAGAATTCCCATCTTACCCACCTGACCCCACCCAACTCTTTGCTACCACCCGCCACCCCTGTCACCCTCTTCCCTTGTATTTTCCCTTATATTAGTAGTAGCAGCAATAAATCACTTATATGGAGAAGAAAGGAGAAACACATTTTTTCCTCTCTTCTCTTTCATCACACCATTCTGTTCACCAACAGTGTATACTTCTTCCAAGGCTCCCTGCAGCTGGAAGTGTTGTTGAGAGAACAGCATCTCCAATAGTCTTCTCCTCAGGCAAGATCTTGGGTAATTTCTGAGTTAATGCAAGGTGAGCTTCAAATACTTCACCCATGTCTTAAAAAAAAAAAAATCCCTCAGAGGCTAGCCCAGGGCTCACCAAACTTTCAGGGCAGGGGACACATTTGGAATTTTGACTAGGGGCACCAGTCACAAAATGGCCGTTATTGGGTGTGCATAACACAAAATGACTGCCACATCTAAAAGAGCAGAAAAAGAGACTAAGACCACAAAATGGTTGGGGGCATGATCATCCCTCATCCCATCATCAATGGGGAAAAGGCATGGAGATCAGTGAAAGCAACAGAGAAGCTCTTTGCACCTCCCTTCTGTTTGGATCAGAAGGGAGGAAGGTTTCTAATTCTAGCATCTAATGAAATGTGGGCATGTTTAAGGGGCTGGTAGTATTCCATTAGGCTGAACCAGTGCAGGAGAAACTGAACAGAAAAGGCAAACACATGGTGTGTGTGTGTGTGTGTGTGTGTGTTTTGAGGGGATATTTACCAACTCCATGTGCCATAGGAGGTAATGCTGGGCACACAAGGGCTGGTTACCCCTCAACTAGCCTATAGGATGGTGAAGGATACAAACCATCTACCAATGAATGTAGAATATAGATGAGATTAAACATAAAAAAGCAGAAAGCAGTTGGCCTCAGTTCCACTTCTCACAGGCCAGCTGTCTTATTTAAAAGGAGGCAGGCCTCTTCTCTTCTGTGGGTCAGCTGAAAGCACACAAAGCCTGTTCACAGATCTGGGAGTGTGTGAGGGGGTCAATCCAGGACACATGCGAAGTTCAAGCAATTCTGTCAGCAATTTGTGAACACAAGATACTGTAAAAAAAAAAAATCACATTAGATTTGGGATTACAAGAAGGAGAAACTGAAAAATACTAAATGTGCTGGAAGCAAAAGTGAGCCATGGCTTTGCGATGATGGCATGTTATATACATATAGAAGGAAAGGGGTCACAGTTGGAATTATCTCAAGAGCATATAAGGACTTCTATAGTACTGAGCAAGCTAGGAATGAAAAAAGTCGCTTGAATACCAGTAAGTTTCAGATGTAATGGGTGAGACTCACCTAACAAGCTCCGTCAGTGGAAGCCCTGTGCAGGGACTTCCACTTTCCTCCTGTCTTACCCTCCCCCCCTGCACCCCCCAAGTAGAGGTGGGATTGTTCCACCTGGCAAGCTGAAATGCTTGAGCAGATGAAACATTCACCATAGCTTGATGTTGAATTCCACCCAATGAAAATACAGATGGGGAAGAACTACTACTCAGTGCAAGAGCCTTGAATGGCCCACATTCAATTCTCATATGTACATTCATATGTTTCCAGGCACAGCTGGAAAAGACCCCTCCTAAACCTTGGAGAGCTACTGCTAGTCAGTGGAGACCAGGAATGGGGAACCTGCAGGTCTTAAGGTATTGTTGGATGCCCATCAGCCTAAGCCAGCATTGCCAATGGTCAGGGATGATGGGAACTGTAGTCCCACAATATCTGGAGCGCCAGTGGTTCCCCATCCCTGCCATAGACTATAGCTAGCTAGATGGACCACAGGCCTGACTTGTAGAAGGGAACTTGTGATGTTCCTATAGTGCAAGGTTAAATGACTAAGGGAAACGAATTCTTATACTGCGAAAATTCATAATGCCAGTGAGCATGCAATGGGCTGAACTAACACAAGTAGATTTTTGGATTAGCAGAGTGAGCTACAACAGTCAACTCGATTTGGATTAGCAGACGGAGCAGTAATTGAACCACAATATTCAATCAATATTCCAGGAAGTTTATATGTTTCCCTCCAGAGTATTGGAGTAAAATGTCCTAGAGAGTCCATTGCTCTTGAAGTTACCAGATGTGCATCTGGAGGGAGTTTGGATTAGAAGAACTAAATGATAAGGAGGCTCTTCACAGATTTGATCTAACTTAAAAGCAATTTGTCCTGACTGGAGTGCTGTCACCCTTCACTTCTGTTGACTGTGAACATCTGAGTGGTTCAGCTTTACATGTGCTGCAGCTCAACAAAACTGCGCTGCACACTCTAGCATTTGTTAACAGTCGCAGCATATTTCCTGGTAGATAGAAAGGCTGCTTAACGCAGCAGGGTGCACAGTTCACAGGACCCCTCACCAGGGCCCTTGAACAGAGGCAATTAGGCAAGGCAGACAACATCTGAACATACCCCTTGTGACGATAGCGCTGTAAGCATCTGTGATTACCTGGTGGGTTACAGGGAAAGAATGTTAAGTACGCAGCCATCCATTAAATTATAGAGCAGAATAATATTTTTTCCCCGTTAAGGAATGGTGCATTGGACAAGGTCCTGTGGCCCAAAAACCAAAGGGTTTATGGCTGGCAGTATAATTTGCTCTCTCTTTTTTCTTAATAGACAAGAACTCTCGCTTTCCTTTGACTTTTCTAAACCTCAGCATTTGCTAGAGCAGAGCAATCATTCAACTTACAGCCAGTGTCCCTGTCTCTCCTAAAGAACTGAGCCCCCAGGCACTGTTCATTTGCCTAAGCCAATTGATTTAAATTTTAATATTTGCAGATTTTAAAATCTCCATTGACGGGAAGATGAAATAACCAGGCAGGCAAGTTTAAAATCAGGCAGGTAGCAAACCTATTCATAGGCAGTCGTAGGTACTCAGCATTACATGAGCAAATTGCTAGTGACCAATCCCTCAAAAACTATTTCTCATTGAGGTGCTTGTTCAGTTGCTACAGTGATTCATGCCCTGGTTACATTCATACTGGACTTATTGCAACACACATGGTGGGGCTGCCTCTGAAGATGATCTGGTAGCTGCAGCCTGGATGCTGACAGGGGCTGAATGCATGCCCCAGAGGCAAAGGTGGGCAGAGCAACACATGCACATTTCACCTTTGTTTTCACACACACTCGCACAGTCCTCTCCATCCAGACGAGGCCAGCATTATCAAAGTGACATCTTGCCGCCAGGCAAAAACACTCAAGGAGAAGAATGTAAAACAGAGCTGGTGAGCGGGATGACCTGGGAAGACCCTCGAGGGCTAGTCAGAGTGGACTGGGAGGTTGTCGTTGGCCCTCCAGAGCTGAGGTTCCCCGCATCCATTACGAACCTGCTGGGGATCTGAGATCCACCTCAGAGACCCTGCTTGACAGGAAAATGGACCTTCAAAGCTATAGACCTTCCTCCCCCAAGTTGTAGAATCAGCTCTCTTTTGGATAGCGTTCAGGTGGCCTCTAGAAACCTGTTTTTGTTCAGGATTGCTTTTTAGAAGAAGCCATGAGGCAGTATTATCTGTTTTTAAACTTATATCAGTATATAAGTTTCAAATATTTTACTGCTGTAATTCTGACTGTTAGTATGTTTATTATATGGTTCCTAATATTGTAAGTCACTGAGGGAATTACTGGCAGGTGATAAATGCATTTAATATAAATAAATTAAAATCAAGTTTATAGCACTGCTGTTCTGTGATAATAAGCCCTGTCTTCACAACCAAGTAATTCTGTGGTGTTTGTTTGCATCAGACATGCTCACTATCTGGACTCAGCCAAAAGTCACTGTATTTCCTATGGAACTGAGAACTCCACCCATCATTATTCCCTAATGATTCACCACAGGCAGTACAGATATGCAGGATACTCACACGAAACAGGCCTGTCTGGAGTGCATCACTTCAGAACGCAGGTGGAGGACAGGAAAAAAACCTGCACGCTTTTCACATATGCTGGAGTTCTGATTTAATAATTAAATTATTAAATAACTTGTTGAGGTGGCCCTCCTTGCTTTACAAACAAACCTACAAGGAACCACATTAACAGAACCTAAAGCTCTAACCTGCAGCTAGTCTGATGCCTTGGAGCAAAAAGCTTCGCATCACACTGAGGAAATGGGCACCAGCTCTTTCCCAGGTTTCCAGAACATCTAAACACTGTGGTCACCCTGCCCATTTGTGAGCATGGAAACAGAAGTAAATTGGGATGGGTGAAGGAGAGAAAAAAAATGGATGGGTGAAAGACTAGGGTTGCCATACATATTCAGAATACTGCAGTCAGTTGCAGTGTCCAGACAGAAATTGTTAAAAATGTCCAGGAAAACCCAGACTTATGGCAACCCATGCTGGCAGCGCTGTTTTTGCTGGTTTCCCCTCCAATAAAACTAGCTCAAAAATGGTATTATTCTTCATGAAGAATAAAGCTTTGGGCAAAACTAAGAAAAGCTCAACAACTTTTTTTGTCTGGATTTTCATTGTTTGAAATATGGCAACCCTATGAAAGACTAGGACATTCTGTCCTGACTCTGAACTTCCAGTACTCCACTTGTCCCTGGGCTGAGCTGTGACAGAAGTCACAGGATAGCATCTGTGTCCCCTGACCTGCTGCTCAGAACTAGTGGGTGTTGATCAGGCACTGAGCAACCATCTGCTGGCAAGTCAGCAAACAACCTGTTTGATTCTATTTATGGGGACCCAGGTTCTCTCTCTCTCTCTCTCTCTCCCCTCCACCATCTTCATTTCAGTGGTCCCATGGTCATAAAAACCAATCTGGGTCAAAATGGGGGGGATGGGACCCAAATCAAAAATAAAATAAACAAATCCAGTTTTCCTATTTAACTTTGTCATTAAAATAAATGTCAGAGGTGTATTTAGAACACACAACCACCAACAGGCTTCCCAACCCATTTTCCCAGCGCAGAACACATCAACAGTATTAAGGGCAAAATTATGTTATTCTCTCTCCCTCCACCCCCACCCCCAGTCTACAGTAGTTCTGTGTAACTTATAAGTACCATCCAGGAGGGTCTGATGGTGCCCTATACTTTGTCTGTACAGATGGTTAGGAGTACAGTTGAAACATACAAAACCTTGATACCATTTTTGTAAAGAGGCTGCCTTTCAACAGCAGGGATTGCTGATGGAACACCTACAGGTGAGTCCTGCATTTATAATCCGGGAGTGGGCCAGGTACCTGAAGTCTTCTGTCTGGTTTGTTCCAGGAGCCCCACCCGCTGGGAGCCCAGTAGGGAAATTGATGGGCTTCCAGCTCCCCCCATGTACTCTGTCCTCTGCCTGGCAACAAAGTGGGGCAGAAGATTCCTGACGCTCCGTGTCCTTCCCCACAGCCATGCTGGACTGCAACAATAGCTCCTGGTAAGCCAAGAATAAGGCCTGAGACCAATCGTTATTTGTTTGTAGCAGAGGTGAGATTTTGTATTAAGATCTTCTGGAGACAAGTCCATCTTTAGATCCAGTGAGAACAGCTTGTCCCTAGTTTTCTATTTACAGATATTTTTTAACACACACAAACATCAGTAATCATTCAAAGATGTAATCTCTCACCCATACCGCTCCAAGAATTGCCTATATGATTTTGTTGAACATGTAGATCAACCCTCAGCCAGTTCAGAATCCATTTGCACCTGCACCAAAAGCCAATTGGAACTTGTCTCACATAATTAAAATTCCCTCCTCTTATCCTGCCTGCAGACGAGAAACAAATCAATCCCATTCGCCAGGCTTCCAGAGCACAGTGCCTGAGAAGTGGAGAGACAATGAGGATTTGTCTCACCTGTAAATCAGACTTGTCATTCATGACTTAAGACGTTTTAAGCAATCACATGGTTGAGGTGCCCTGAGCTGGGAGAAGAAATATCAGCCATGACTACTGTTGTGATGCCAAGAGATCCCGGAAGGGTTTTTTGTACTTTTCTATGGGTTGCATAGTCTGCACTGGAAAGTTAACAGCATTAAATGTGATGGATAATTTGAGTATGAAATGCTCTTAGTCATAGTAAGGAGAAAGAGCTGGCAAAACAGACTGTTAAGGATAAGTAAGAAAATAACAGAAAATACAGAATATATCATAACCTCCCTAAATAATACCTACGGCAGGTTCGGAATATGGAAAGCATCCCATAGGAAGAAAACTTGGAAAATGGGGAGAGAGGGAGAGAGAGAGAGAGAGAGAGAGAGAGAGAGAGAGAGAGAATTGAAGCAAACGAATAGGAAACAATGTTTTGTGGTTTTGTTTCTATGTAAGATTTGAATCAGTGAGCCAATAAAATCCTACCAAATAAGATAAAACAAAAGATTGCCCCACCACATACTTTATTTATTTATTGCTGACAGCATTTAGACTTTATCCTTTAGCCAAACAGGCTCTTCAAGCAACTCCAAAAATAAATACTAAAATGATTGCCCCAAGAGACTCTGTGATGGCTGGAAGACAAGTAAGTTCAATAGACGAGACAAACAGATAGATGAAGTGGGAGTTATGACACCTGTGAATTAGTTCATCCTGACCTTGGTGTGAATATTTGTGATTTGTTAGTGATTCTAATGGGGATTTTATTTTTGGTTTTGCTATTTGCTTTTGTGCTGTGGATTTGTAAGCCTCTTACAGTTTCTATGAAAATTAGGTATAAATTGTTGGCATCCATCTGTCTTAGGAGACAATGGAGGAGTGCGCCTTTGGAGGTGAAGTAAGTCAAACGGTTGGAGAGTTACAGCGCCTGCTGTGGCTGTTGAGACGGATATGGGAGAGACATGTCTTGTTGCAGCTGGGGCAGATGAAGGCATCCGGTTGTACTGATGCAGATGTACCACAGTGTTTCTTCTCTCTGGGCTTCTCCCAGCAGTCATTTCTCATCTGATCACTGCTGTGGATACATGACCTGTCTGTTTGTCTTCGGTACTGTGGTCATCTGCAAGGGATTCCCACACAGTGGGGTTGATGTTGCCAGCCTTCATGTCTTGTTTGCAGACATCTTCATCATGCAGAGTTGATCTGCCAATGGGCCTTGAGCCTGAAGCCAGCTTTCCGTAGAGCACATCCTTGGGGATCCTGCCATCTTTCATTCTGTGAACATGCTTGGAATCTGGGCTTGGGAGAGTCTTGGGAGAATCTGGGCTTTGTTTGAGACTCTATCCAGCCATGTGGTGCCCCAAAACGTCTTTATGCAGCACATGTGGAAGGTGTTGAAGCATCATTCCTGATGGTTATAAGTTGCCCAAGACTTACTTCCATAAAGCAGCATGCTCAACATGCAAGCCTGGTAAATTTTATCTCTCTGCATTGAACCAACGAAGGCAACAAATGGCCTTGCTGCCGTCTTGTCAGTGCTTCCTTGGTTCTCTAATGCAGTTGTATCCTGTGGATCGTTGTTTAGAATCCCTAGAGCAATGGCACAGACCTGTAAGTGTTATTTCTGTGTGATCATGGAAGTCGGTCAAATTAGGCTCTGACCAGCCTGTTATAAAAGGTGGCTGCTTGCATGGCACAAGCTCTTCCTTGTACCATCTGCTACTTCTCAGTCTTGTCAGCCTCGGTGATCTGGTTTGGTGAGTGGTCAGCTGCTCTTACAAGTAGGATGTTCATCTGGCAAAATTCCTGGAACAGGGACTTTCTCTCTTATCGTGTGTGTGTGCGTGCGTGCGTGCACGCACGCACGCACGCACACACACACACACACAAAGAGAGAGAGAAGTCCCAAGTCTTGGCTGGGGTCTCTTGGGCTACTGTCATAAAAATATTAATGATTTATATCCCCAAATACTTGTATTTGAAAAGCAAATATTAATAAATAATTGTGGTTTAAGCAGTGTAACATCTTTTAAACAACTTTTACTTTGCATTGATTTTCTATGCATTGTCTATAATTTTGATTGTGTTTGTGTGTTTAAATTTTGTGATGTTTTAAATGAATGCTGTGTAAACTACCCCGAAAAGGTAATGAATGCATAAATTATGCTGGGAGATACTGGTTTGAGTATATATACCTGTCTATGCTGAAAAATCCTGGTTTTTCAGTGTATTTGTTCCCACTGTCTCTTCCAGTTCCACTCAAAAGCATATATATTTTCAGTTCTTTTCCTGTTCCATATATCCATCCAGCTCAGCTGATTAGTCCCCCTGCAGGGTAAAAAGCTCTCCTGTCCATTCACCCATCTCTGCTTCACTGCAAGGCAAAGGATTTTCACAGCTGATCCTCTTCATCTACCCATCCACCCTGAATGGCTGTTGTTGTTTTTTCAGCCTCAAGGGCCTGGTTCAAGACTCCTGAAAGCAATATAAATTCTGCCCTTGACTTCAGTGCAATCTGTATTAGATCTCAAATCAGCAAGACCTGGTGCCAGCAGGGATAAATGGCATGGTATTAAAGCCAGCATCTAGCTTGTATGAAGTATGCCAAATACATTCGTAAACCCAGATGGCCAGCCCTACAATCAGGCAGACTGAGGAGGCCACATCGGATGGTTGCATGCGGAGGTCTTCCTCCCAGTCCTGCTGCCTGAGTCCCCTGACTGTTTCCATTCTCCTGAGCCACTGCTCCTCTGACAATGATGCTTTCCTGTAGCTAGCCTGGCCTTGCTTGCTGCCTTCTCCCAGTGTGTCACAGACAGCGCCGCTGGGGAAGGCCCATGACTCTGCAAGCGGGCAGAGAGGTATCCCAGTGGTCACTGTGAGTGCAGCTGCATTGCTCTACTCACATGGTGCATGATGATGGTGCTGCATTGCAGCATTTGTTCGAGGGAGCAGAAATCAGGCACCAGGCAGAGCAGCAAGCAAGCAGCGGTGAGGCATTGGAAGACAGCGTGGTGTCGAGGACGGGGGCCACCTTAGAAAGGAAAATGTGTTGGGCCAGTCCTGTAAGGGAAAGTGGGGAACTAAAAGATATAACCTTGATTCCCATGGCCTCTCCAACACACAGATTCCCCATTACCTCAATTGACAGTCATGAACACAGTGCTTATTTTAATGACTGACCCAGTAACTCTTAAGTGTCCCAGGTGGCTGCAGAAACAACCCTTATCAGCTTATTTATAGATTTTCCCTACCGTGCTGCAAATATTCAAGGCAGCTTACAAAATCCAAACCACATAAGCAGCGGCGTAAAAAGCTTAAATTAATAAAAGCATAACAATTATTGAATACAAAGCCTTAAGAGCATTTATGTATTTATACAGGTGTGCATTTATACTTTATTTCATTACAGTTTGCCCTTTGATGTCCCAAGTACCAATCTCTGCTTGTTCTCTATACAATCTTTCCTTACACTTGCAGTCTCCCCTCTAAGGATTCCGGTCTCATTTCTTTTCTTTTCTAAAATAATGTTGACTTTGGTGCAGCTGCACCAGCAGGGGAGAAATACTGAAGGACGAGTGCAACGCAACTTTGGGTCCTGAAAGATCTGATATAGCTCATTCCCAAAAGGCGATCCAGAGAAAATATATAGTGTTTTTTGAAGGCGTGTATTTGCTCAAAATCTTGTGTGTGTACACTTCCTCACCTGGCTGGTAGTGAGAAGGACAAAAGCCAGAATTTAGTATGTGTGAGCTGAGCTAGAAGCAGGATGCAGGCTGAGAGTGAGAGAGACATGCCTGATTTCTGCTTGAATCCAAGGCTGTGTCTATGGGAGAAGCAAGACCTTCTGGCGGAGTTAGGGCTGTGAGCTCTTCCATCATACGCTCAGGTTTCATATCTCTGTAAATACACCATATATCCTAAAGACACCCCAGACGCCACTGTCCCTCATTCCAAGGAAACGGAAGCCTGAGTAAGCTCCTGAAACCCCTGGAGCCTCACACAGCTTGGAGCTTGGTGTGGTGGGAATCAATATTTTATTGATTTCCATGAGATAACAACAATATAGAAACTGGTAAGTTCCTCTATGCCGTCCACAAAGGAACAAGCAGCTGAAGAGCTTTTGATATGTGGAGAATCCATTTTGTACTCTATAATTCTTTTTTTTTAAAATATAATTTTTATTAACAGGCCAATCAAATCACATTAATTCCAAATCACATTAGTTCCAAATTATACAGCCAGATTTTTAAAATCTTGTTGGGGTACCCATACTTCAAGCTCCGAAAGGGATCCAAACTTCACTCTTGCTGCTGCTTTAATTAAACAGTTCTATCCAGTTCTGTCCAGATAGTCTCTTTGTTATTTTCCTCATCTTCTTGTTATCATATATTCCTTTCTTTGTGATCTCTGATCATCTTCACAAGTGGGTTGAAAACAAACATATCCTGTGTGGGTTTTGCACTCTCCAAGAGTCATATCACATAAAGGACAGACGCCATTTCCACACCTCCGTAAAGAACATTCCCACAGTCTGTCCATTGATTTCCACAGGCTTGCCAATCTATATCTCAGGGGGTCCTGCCAGGTCAAGATCACATTCCGATAACCATACATTCACATTCCAATGACCCTGGTCCTCCTCCCCCTCGTCCTCCTATGGGCAAGCCTGTCTTAACGGGACTCCATTTATAACTGCGTCATAAAATTTTCTTTCCATTCCCCGATGTTTCCACCAGTCCTCTCTTTGATCAGTAATTCATTTCCACACAGTTCTTAACTCCTGCTTGTGATTAGTAACCTGCAACAATTCTTCTCTCTTTGGAGGGGAGTGTTATTGGTACTCACATAAGACAAAAAAAGAAAAGTTTTTTCCTCCCCCCCTTTCCGTTTCACTCCAACATACCAGTCTTTTAATGATGATTCTTCACTTGATTTATTTGTCCAGCCCGTCGCTCCGCTCGCAGAGATCCCATTAATCAGCAGTCTTTACCCCCGATCTTCACTTGATGTATGTGCATTAGCTTCTTTCCAATTATATATTTCCAATTATATATTTCGAGCTAATGCGAACCAGTGCGCGATTAGAGACACCGTCAGGGAGAGCCGACCTCACCCGAGGGCTTCATGCCAAGTGTCCTCACCCCCTTCTTTCGAATCCGGGGGTGAATTATGGACACAGCTGGCAAGGCAGTCCCCCCCATTCCCTTGGGGGGGCAAGAGAGGCTGCATACTCCCATATCAGCCTCTTAATTACCTTGTGTGGGTCGGAGAGATGTTATTGTCGGCCATCTTCCAATGCGCCCCCTGGTGGCCCCCCATTTTGTACTCTATAATTCTAGCAGCCAATGAGTTAATCTAACAATGAGCACATATAAGGGGCAAGAGAATCTGCCTTATCTTGAGTCAGACCATTGATCCATCCAATACAGTGTGGTCTATGTCAGGGTCAGCCAACATGGTTCCCCACAGAAGTTGCTGGGCTATAATTCCCATCCTCCTTGACCACTTGCCATGCTGGCTGGGAATGATGGGAGTTGGTGTCCAACAACCTCTGGAGGGCAGCACATTTGCGACACCCAGGTTTGATTCTACAGGGTTGCAGACAGAAGTCTTTCTCACTCACTCCCAGATATGCCCAAAATCGATCCTGGGACCTTTTGCATGCAAAATACAGACCCTCCAAGTGTCCCGATTTTCCAGGGATGTCCATGATTTAGAGAAGCCATCCCAGTTTCTTATTTGATCCCGGAATGTCCAGCTTTTCCTTAGGATGTCCCTATTTTCACTGATGAAATGTTGGAGGGTATGGAATTATCCCACCTCTGAGCCATCTGAAGGTACAGGAAAGTTTTTCAATGTTTCGTGTTTTATTATGTTTTTCTATATGTTGGAAGCTGGCCAGAGTGGCTGGGGCAACCCAGTAAGATGTGTCGGGTATAAATAGTAAAATTATTATTATGGAATGAGACGCCCCTATTTTCATTGAAGAAATGTTGGAGGGTACTAAAACATTTGCTCTATCTCTGTAAAGACAGTCTCCCATATTATACATTTGTACATAAAAAGTCCACTCTTCTGCATGAGGATTTATCTATTCTGTAAGGTAGTCCCAGTATCAATTTGCCAACATGTGTATCAGAAAAACACTGATCTATGCCATCCATTCCTGGTGAGGAGCTATAGCTTGGTGCTAAGCACATGCTTTTCCTTCAGAATGTCCCAGGTTCAGTCCCCGGCCTCTCCAGTTAATTTATCTTAAGGATGAGAAAATGTCTACCAGGCAGAGTGCACAGTCCTGGCCTAGCTGGGCCAGAAGCCTGACTCCAGATAAGGCATCTTCATATGTTCACATCTCCCTGTGCCAAAGTATAAATAAGTCTGTATATTAACCTAGGAATTGGCTCTGAATTAATGTAATTAGCCAGGAAACTGCTGCATTCTAATTGAAAGCCACAACAGAAAGTGCTTCAAAACAATAAAAACTCATTGCATTGTTACAACTAATACTTAGCTTCTTACCTGTTTTTATTTAATTAGTATGAAGGAGACAGAATTGTACTGTGAGCAGAGTACTAGCGAAGGAGTCTGCAGCCTTCTTTGCTGTCTAGACCTGCTGTTTGTTGCTTTAGCTTGTCTTTTATACTGACATTAACAATAAAATTAAAAAAACCAAAGCAGTCCTAGTAAGCAGACTTGAGATTAAAGCCTTCGTTCTTCTTTACATAATTAGAAACATGCACTTTTGCACTAGGGGAAAATGGGCACATAAGAATCTGCCTTCTTCCAATTTGGACTATTGGCCCATCTATCTCAACACACTTCATAATTTTAGGCAGGAGCAGCTGCCAGGGCCAGGGGGCTACCATTGTGTGTGTGTGGCAGCCACCATGTTGTTGCCCCCAGAATGCCACAGCACCTGAGGCATTTTGAGAAAAACAAAATGTCAGCAGCTAGTTGCAGCTGCAGAAGTCAGGTCTTCCTGTTGTTGCCACAGCTTAGTACAAGAAAGCGGGGTAAGTGAAAGATGCACATGAGTGTTAAAATAACAGATTGCCAGTGAATGTATGCCTAAAGGAATGAGCTTATATTGAATGAGGCACGAGCTGAATGAGAATTGTTTTCGGGGTCCCCCCCCTTTACATGCCCAAAGCACCACACCATGCAGCTATTGTCACTCCTGATCAGACATACAACTGGCTACCAAGAGCTCCTTCTCTCTTTCCCTTGAAGGATTCAAATGGCAGCGGCTGCGTTTTCTTGAGTAAATTTGCACAATGGGGCGAAGCCACATAAAACACCTCAAAGAAATACAAATGCAAACAGACTTAGGAATAACTTGGAACAAATAAAGGAAACAAACTACAACACAGGGCCACTAGAGCCATAACAATGAGCAGTAAATCCAAAATTAAAGAGCATCAGCTGTGAGACGCTGGTGCAGGCATATCCCCAAATATGGGAAACAATAGAAAGGAGAATACAATAAACTCTGGTGATGGGCAGTGAAAGAAATGGCTGAAACAAATCACCATGACTTCTTGAAAGGGAAGTTGGGAACAATTTCAGGAAAAGTAAAATACCAGGCAGATTTGGCCGAGGCAGACAACAACAAAAAACAATTGTCCAATTGGGCAGGATGTATATCATAAGTAATAGATCTAAGTGCAGTGACTCAGGGTCTAGAATGGGAACAGGAAGTGCTGGGACAGGAAGTCTGAGGTGGGCAATATCTCTTCTTGCAGCTTGCTAAGAGCAGACTTACATGGCCACACCAAGCTGTGGAAAAACCTTTCCTCAAATCTAAAGTCTGCAAGTGCCTTATGTTAGTGAAACAGAAAGGGACACTTTTCCCTAAGTGCCTGGACATTAGTTTTGACAGCCTAAGGTGAGATCTCTAAATGGGTGCCACTGGTCATAATTGACCTTTGTCAAGCTTATTGCTAATAATCTCCTCACATCACTCTGTGCATATTTTTCTAGGCCTTGATTCTGCAAAGCAATTTATTTTCATTCCCCACCCCTCATATGAACCGACCTAGATCCTGCAATTGTCATCTGAGACTCTTCTTCATATGCACCCTCTTCAAGAGGTTTTCAGGGTGGTGACATGAGAACAGGACTTTTCTGTGGTGGCTCTCTGTTTATGGAATGCTCCAGGAAAGCACATCAGGCAACATCATTATATATCTTTACTGTAAGTGCCAGGCAACAAACTTTCTTCTATAACCAGGCCTTTGGTCTTTAGCTATCTGTGATCCTTTAGAAGTTGGTGGAATGTTTTTAACATATTTCTCTGCTTGGTTTTAATGTGTCTATGTGGGGAGTGTTGCTTGGTTGGTAAGTTGCTTTTGGTTGCCTTGGGCAAAATAAAGTGGCTAACAAATTCAATAATAATAAAAATCTCTCTGCCTTTATCTCTCTGATAAGTGAATATATTAATTTCAGTTTCACTCAGTTTCTCATTTTTGCATTCTTCCATTCTCCACATCTCCCCACCAGTTTGCATTTTACAAGTTCCCATCAACATTCACCAGCGAATTTTGACTTCCGGGTTGGCGCCTCCAGGCAATGGCGGAGTTCCTCCGATCGGGAGGAATTTGCTCCGTGGAAAGTAGGGTCTGACCGCCACGGCGAAGGCGGAGACCCACTGAAATCGCAAGAGGGAGAAGCCTGTGAACTTGGGATTCAGCTGGCATCTTTTGCGCCTCCCCTACTTGCGGGGAAACCCTGATTTGGGGATCCAGAGCGAAGTGGGGTGAGCAGCGCGGTGCTTCGAATTGACTGCTTCTTTCACGGAGTGAAGCCGCATCGCTGTTACCAGAGAGCGCTGACTTTTACCTGTGGACAATTGGATTTTAAACAACTACCCGTGAGTAGAACGGAAAATCAGATCCTTAAATTCACTAATTTGGCATCGAAATGGGAAGGTTTTAAACAGGAAGTCCGCCTTCCTTTTTTGTAAATAGATTGAAGCAAAGAAGTTGCAAGTTAAAGCCTTGGAAAGTTTATTTTTGTAAAGGATTAAACCTCCATCGGTTAAAACTATTAAACCCCCCTTGGAAGCAGGAGAAGAGGGGCAAATTTTGGACCTAGTGAGCCTGCAGGAGAGAGTGAAAAACCAAATTACCACTGCTCCGAACCTGGAAACGGACTGCCAGAAAGAGTGATCTTTTTTGACAGCTAGCTAAATAAGAGAAATATATTGTTTCTATTGTCCTCATCTGCATTTAAAAAGCAGGAAAAGTAACTGAAAACTGAAACTAACTTTATAGTTTAAATTGTGTTTGAAAGGATTGATACAAGTGGAGACTGTTTCCCTCTAGAGGGAGTTTTTGAAACTGTTACAAGAGTGGAGCTGGGGTTTTCCACCTGCAAGATAAGAACTGTGTGAATTAGAGATCGACCTTGGATTTTAAGAATGTTGACAGAAGGAGCCTTAGTGACTGTATTATGTAAGGTAAGCTATTCGTTGGAACAGCTCCACAAGAAGACGGACGCTAGGAATACCAAACTTGAGAACTTGGGACAAAAAGTGATTAATTTGGGACAAAAAGTGATCATTAATACAGAAATTGTTCAGGATTTGACACAGGAACCTACTTTGACAGGACAAACTGGGGAGAAGACGAAGGAGAATGTTGGTGTTGTTGAACCTAAAATAACACAAGTGGAAGCCCCAGTCCTACAGAGGCAAATTGAGGACTATAAGTGGAGGCCTTTTATGAATGAATATAGAAAAAGTCAGAATTTGAAGATTGGAGCCCTGCTTGGATTGGAGAAGGAAGGTTGGATAGACTCTTTCATGCAGAGATTTACTGACCTTTGGGTCCTGAATCTGGGTCAGGAGGTGACTGGAGTTGTGGGGGCCTTTGGATCTGGAGGGGCCTTGAAACATGATTTGAGATATTGTATGGACATTGGTTTTAGCTGTGGAGAGTTGGTTGGCCTGTCGAGAGGGAATGGGAGCATGGTTGGGTCGGGGCTCCCCCAAGACCTGCGCTTCAGCATCTTCAGCATCAAAGAATATGAAGAAAAACTACAGAAGGGACTTGGAAAAGATTTAAGAGCCTCGGACAGAAGATCTCCAGGTTGATGAACTATATGGAATGGACGGAAATGACTGGCAGAATCCGAGACCAGGGAGAAGAGATGGTGGTAGAAGATTGGGAAAGTTTAAAGTTTATATATAGAAATATTGTAAATTTAATGAGTGTTAGAAAATTGTTGGAATGAAACTTTATG
The DNA here is from genome assembly GCF_964106645.2 of Podarcis pityusensis. Taxonomy (NCBI): domain Eukaryota; kingdom Metazoa; phylum Chordata; class Lepidosauria; order Squamata; family Lacertidae; genus Podarcis; species Podarcis pityusensis. The sequence continues at coordinate 34,076,020 of NC_138035.1, read as the reverse complement.
GCTTTAACAGAAATGTTATAAGGAGTTAAGTATAAATAAGTATTTCAGTATTAATGGAAAATAAGGTAAAAAATATGTTGAGATATTCATAATGATAAAAATAGAGAAAGATGGAAAGGAATTGCTGAAACAAGTAATAGAAGTGGAATACAAAAAGGGAGGTGAGAGGAGGTTGATGAAATAAGGGAATGAAAGATTAATGAAATGGTATGGTATATGTTTTTACATTGTTGTTGTTTTGCTTTGTTTAGTTTAGTGTGTTAAGGTTGTGTTTTGTATTGTTTATTGTATTGTTTTTTCTTTTCTCTCTTTTTTTCCTCCTCTGCTCTATTTTGCCTTTCTCTCTCGCCTCTTTTCTTCTCTTTTCTTTTCTTGTAAGCTTTAAAAGCAATAAAGATTATTTTTTTTAAAAAAAAAACATTCACCAGCAAATTTCACCTTATATACACATAATTTGTACGCAATTTTGCCTAATATAGACTTTTATGCAAAGCAAATTTCCCCTGATGGAATGCATTTTTGTCTGTTATGTTCACTGCTATATGCATTTAAATAAATATTTTACCCTAGCATTTGCATTTTTGTACATATTGTTTGGCTGGCGAAATGCATTACAAAATTCAGAGAAGTGAATTTTGACGGATAGCTGTGTTTTGGGTGACATACCATTTCAGAAAGTGATAGTTAGATAGGTTAGACTTTAAATGTGAACAGAATCATCCATTCTCTCTCTCTCCCCCTCTCGCTGCAGAAGACAATTTTGGAGTAAAATCTGGAAAGGAAGGAGGAGGGTATTAACATATTCCTCTTCAAGATTCATCCTTCTCCCCCCTCCTTTTCTAGTGCTCTGTTATTTGTATTTGAATGCCCTTGTGTTCTTTATTATAAGCAAGAATTAAAGGAACAAAGGAGACAGGAAGTGGGGAAAAGCAAAAAAGGGACAGCAACTGGGGGTGGTGAATGACACCCAGAAGAACTGGTGTGCTGAGTTCCTGGTTGTCTGGATTCCAGCTGACAAGCTCCAGAGGTGTAATTTAGTAGAAATGCTTTCTTCTTCTGCTTCTCTCTCTTGCCATTTCCTTTAAAGCAAAATAATACACACCAGGGCCAAAAGCATTTGTTCTTTCTATACCATTCCTATGGGGAATAGTGTAAAAAGCTCTTTCTCTCTTGCTTGTGTGTATATTTCTATCTGTCTGTAACACCTACATTGTGGGACACACCTGACTATCCCGTGAAGCACATTAACCAAAGGCCTTTGGAAAATTAAAGGGCTGCACTTTTCTTTGGATTACAGATTAGCTGTTTCTGCAAGCACCAATATATATACAGCAACTTTGTTTAATGCCGCCTAAATATTTTCAGGACAAATATACAGCTTTCAAAAAGTCTAAAATCCTACCTCCTTCACTGATTTTCAGACTCTGTTCACCAACTGGATGCTTCCTGGTCAGCACAATTTCCGACCTTCACTCAGCTTTTCAGATATGGTGACACGTTGGCAACACTGAGGGCAAACAAAGCCAATCCAAAAGGAGGGTAATGTCTCTTTCGTAGCATTACCATCTCTCTGAATGCACATTTGGGTGCCCTTTCAAGCACCCTTTCCGAAACTGGGGTGGTTTTCACAGGGGTAAAAATGTAAACTAAAAGTAATCTCATCCGTAAACTCAGCACGAATTGTCTGTGGGTTTCCCTGCTATAATCCCACTTTTTAATATCTCCGTCCCTTTCCTTCCTGTCTTCTGTGCCCTTTGTTTCTGCAGGCCCCTGTTTCCTCTTTTCTCACTCCACTTCCTAAACTGTCTTCTTCCTTCTGCCATCCAGCTTCTAGATTCCCTGCCCCTTATCTTTCCTATCACCTTGAACCTCTTTCTATTCAGCTCAAGTCCTCTTTATGCTCACACACAATTGGAACCTTGTGAAATTTAAATCCCAGCAATTTAACAACTTTTGCTTTCCTCGCAGGAGCTGGGTTGCAGACATTCTGCTGTTGACAACTTCAGTTCTGGAATGAATGACTGTGAACATTCTGTGATAACACAGCCACTCAGCCAATTGCTACCAGCGGCTCCACCACAAAGCAGGCAAACAAAAATCCTTAATGAATGACAGCATAGAATAAAATGGTGCAATTATGAAGCTTCCATGTGAGAATTCCAACATCATCAGCCTTTCTTGACACACAAGCCTAGCAAATTACTTCACCAGACAACCACTGACAAGATTTCCAGGCAAGTCATTCAGCCCCATAGCACTCAATTACCAGGAAAAAGAGGGATGGCTCTGCTGCTGTCACAAACCATTGCGAACAGTTTCCATAATCCCTACTTTGAACTCCATCATTACTGTAGTTTACAATGACTTTATTAGAGGCTTAATTGAATTGGTCCTGCTCCGGGTGTTCCTCGCTAAGACACCAGCCATTAGCTCCTGCTAATGAGGGAATCCAGAGGATTACTGCATCAATTATCAGGTTTGGTTTGGACTGTAGGGGCAGCCAGCAGCAGGCTCTTGTGAATTCAACTGAGAAGTGTGACACAGAGAGCTCAGTGGTAGAAAGAAGCATGCTTAGCCATGCACATCCATTCAGAAATACACACATCAGCACACATAGCAAAGACATAGAAGAGCAAGCCTAACATCATCTGGATACCCAAGGACAGTGGACTAGAGAAGACATCCTTCACTCTTCTCTTAACCATTATGGGAAGATGGATGTATGTGTGTGTGTGTTTCTCAGTGACCAAGACCATTAGCCAGTAAAGGAGACCATGGAGAAGAGGCTCTGTTCCTGCTTCTGGTACCACATACTCAGAAGCCATGGATATGAAGTCATGACTCCCTGCACTTAAGCTTGAGGGTCAAATGCTTCTACACAGCTCAAAGGTCATTCAGCGCTCTCACATCTCCTTATGGACCACTGTTGTCTTGGTTGAGACTACAATTGAGACTACAATTATTGAGCACCGATTGTCTACACCAGGGGTGGGAAATATGTGTCCCTCCAGATATTGTTGGATTGCAGCTTCCATTATCCCTGACCATTGATCATGCTGGCTGGGGCTAGTGGGAGTTGTAGTCCATCATCTGGATGGCACCATGTTAGCTGCCCCTGGTGTATAAAAGGTAAAGGTACCCCTGCCCGTATGGGCCAGTCTTGACAGACTGTAGGGTTGTGCGCTCGTCTCACTCTAAAGGCCGGGAGCCAGCGCTGTCTGCAGACACTTCCGGGTCACGTGGCCAGCGTGACAAGCTGCATCTGGCTAGCCAGCGCAGCACACGGAATGCCGTTTACCTTCCCGCTAGTAAGCGGTCCCTATTTATCTACTTGCACCCGGGGGTGCTTTCGAACTGCTAGGTTGGCAGGCACTGGGACCGAGCGACGGGAGTGCACCCCGCCGCGGGGATTCGAACCGCCGACCTTTCGATCGGCAAGTCCTAGGCGCTGAGGCTTTTACCCACAGCGCCACCCGCATCCCGCCCCTGGTGTATACAAGACTCCGTATACCTTACACATCACAGCATTCATCAATAATTCTACCTTGTATGTTTCATGTGCTCCTTTTCTCTTAAGCAGTTTCCTTAATTGTACTTAGTTCATTTATTGTGGAAAACTGTAGACTTAAGGTTAGTGCAGAGGTGCATGGACATCACATGGTTTCTAATTGCTCAGAAAAGGTTTGACATGATCTCCAATGGCTTGTTCACACATGCAAATCATCATTTGGTATCACTGTCCTGAGATTGTGATACTATGCCAGCATTTCTTCTTTGTCCCACTCAAAAAATTCCTAGAAATTATGAACATGTTCCTGTCAAATCTCTGTCATACAAGAACAGAGCTGTCCCTCTTCCCTGGATTTGATGTATTAGAATGCATATGAACTCACTTTGCAGCACCATGGCAACTGTGTGTGTGTTGTATCGGAGATAATAAAAGAAACAGAGCTGAGATGGCATAGAACAGAACATTAGAAGGGATCAGGAAGGGAACAAACTAGAAAGCAAGAGCAAATGAATCATAAACTATGACAGCTATGGACAACCAAAGCTCATCATATGTTGTTGGACTACAACTCCCATCATCCCCAACCACTAACCATACTGCATGGGGCTGATGGGAGTTGGAGTTATTGTACTTCTCCAACCCAACAAGCTCCCACAATTTCTACCTCTGTAGAACAGTTTGTGCTGTTCTTTTATTTGCTCTGAAGTCCGTATTTTCTCCCATCCGCTTTTCTCCCCAAAACTTTCACTGAAACCATTACCCAAAGACTGAGAACCACAGCACTCCAGATACTGCTGGAATCCAAGTCCCATTAGCCCCAGCAGTGAAATATATGCTGCAACTTTTGTTCCTGTCCTTGTATGCCTGCTGTGCATCAATATTTAAATGTCTCAGATAACTAATAATGTTTATCCTCGGTTCATCTTTGCCCTGATTTGATAGGTGGGTAGTTGAAATGCAGTGTGTGCCATCCACCAGCCACGCACTTTGGAGAATCTTCATAAAATGTAATGAGCTTGTTCATAAAGAAGTTTTGGGTGGGCTGAATCTGGAAAGACCTGAACATGAGGAAGCCTGTAGCAGAATGCTCATTCTCAAATCTCTAGCTTTGCCTATATCCAAACTTCCCCTATATCTCCATCCCAGCTGTTTGCCGCTGTTAGATTATGCATTGACCTAAGAGGAGCTGCCAAGCAGTATACAATGGGTGGTGTGCCCAGTTCAGCTCCTTGAAGAAAGGTAGAATAGAAACACAATAAATAAATTAGGTTATTCAGTCTGCAAATTACAGTAAAAACAGACCTGAGCCACATCCCCATAGATCAGTACACAGGCTGCAATCCTAGCCCACCCCCAGCAAGGATTTGAAGAGTGGTGGAACTGCCACTGCATCCACAGACTGGCTGCTCACAGTGGAAGGTGGTGATAGTAGGGAGGACAGATTGGAGATAGGTAGATATGTCCAACTTTGGAAGCACTAGGGTAGGTGATGAAGGAAGACTATGTGCCTGTAATCCTATACTCAGCTTCCACCTAGGAAATCTTCAAAATACCTAGGTAGGTGGGGGTTTGAGCCATGATTCAACCATTATAACATAAACAGCCAAATGCCTAGAGGGTGTGACTGGAAGAGCCATCTCTGGATCACAGCAAAAGGTACCTCAACTGGTCTTCCTAGTATTACACCAAATCACCCAGCAGTTCAAAACAGTTCAAAACACATGAATAGTGTGGGTCCTAAAAATAAATATCTCAAGTGCCAAAGGCCAGGGAAATGTCATATTCTTTGGATAATGAAGGTACCAGGCACTCCTCTGTTGCCTCTACACATTTATGTCGTTAGTTATGCTTTCATTTGCACCACACTTTTCAGATTTTGTGGGTGCTATATGTACACCGTTTCATACTCTGGATTACCTTTCTTCACTTCCAGTTTTTCTTCTTTTAAGCCAACGAGGGGCAACCTCCAGCCACATTTGGCCCATGAGGCAGTGTCAGCTAAGCCCAGTGGTGTAGAAAGCCCCGGTGGCACCTGGGGTGCTTGCGCCAGACCATGGGGGTGGAGCATGCCAGGGGCAGGGCATGCCGCTGGAGCTGCATCCCACCCCGGCGCCCTGGAGGGTGGCTGAGGGGAACATGGCGTGTGTGCGCTGGCCCCACGCTGCCTGCAAAAGCAGTGTGGGGCCGGCACCTGAACGGCCGCGTCCCTCCCAGGCACCCTCCAGGTGGAGGGCAGCTGAGGGGGAGGCAGCGGGCAGATGCCAGCCCTATGCTGCCTTTTTGGGCAGTGCGGAGCCTGCTGGGAGAGACCTAGTGGCTCGGGCGCGCTGCAGGTCCAGCACTGCTTGTGGGACCAGTGCATGCCGGTTGCATCCTTCTCAGCTGCCCTCTGGCAGCTGGGGGGGGGGACACACACAGCATTCTGGTGTGCTGCAAGCCCAGCCCTGGGTCGCGCTGCTTTTGGGAGCAGCGTGCTGGGCTCTGGGGTGCCTGGGCTTGTGTGCCATCCTGGGCTCTGGGGTACCACCCCCCAAGGTAAGTGCTGCCCGGAGTGTGCCAACCCCCTACCCCCAGCCACGCTACTGACTCAGCGCCACCCACCAGCCCTATGCAATATATAGTATGCTACACATTATGAAATGATGAAATCTGGCATCCTAGAAAGTTATAAACACAGCATCATTTTAAAAAAAAGAACAATTTAAGAAGGGAACAGTTGGGGCGAGCGACCCAAAATATATCAGTACAAAACAGAGCAGTATCATAATCATTTGAGACATTTTTTAGTTTAGAAAAATGAAGACTATATGGAACTTGCCGAACTGACCAGGAGACTCCGAGACCAGAGAGAAGAGACGGTGGAAGAAGACTGGAAGAAGTTTAAGGAATATTTGAAAAAAATATGTTAATATTTAAATCTTTGAATAGCTTTAGAAGTGGATATAGGCTGTAGGGTTAGATGTAGAAGATAGTGTATTTTAAAATAGTACTATTTGTAGGTGATAAAATGTGAAGTTATTTTAAGTGTGATAAAAAAAAAGATGGTTAGAAACTATGATATATGTAAACTGCTAAAGATGAAGTAAAATGAAAATCAGATAGGTGGGACTTGGGGAAGCCCACTTAACAATGTTTAGAAAAAGAAGGATATGACAAGAATTTGTATTGTTTGTTTTTTTGTTTGTGTTCTTTATTTGTGTTATAAAATGAATTGGGGAAAAAGAAAAAAGAAAAATAAATGAAGACTACCCAGGATACATCTTTAGGAAAGTATGAATGGTGTGGAAAGAGGCTGCAGAGAATTATTTCCCTCTTTCTCGTTGAACTTGAATCACCCAGTGAAAATGATCTGTGTTTCACTGAGGACTGATTGACAGAAGTACAGTACTCCCTCCACAAAACACATAACTAATGTGAAGAATACGGTGTTACAAGATATGGAGATTTCCACAGTTCTAGATGGGTGAGACAAATTAATGGAGAAAGTTTGTTGAAAGCTATTCCCCTTGAATGCTATGTGGAGGCTCCATGTTCAGAAGCAGTTTGCTTTTCAGTAGCAGATTCTGGGGACAAATTCTAGGGCAAGGGAGGGGAAACGAAGGCCTGGGCCTTCCAAACTACCCTGGCTGGCCCTCAGACCTCTCATCAGGTCACACACCTCACTGGCCCTGCTGTGTGAATGCCAAGTGCTCTTGCCTTGCTGGAATCTATCCTTGACCTTTGATAATGCCTGTTGCATGTCTGGATGAGGAAAAGAGATGCTTCCATTCCTTGGAATTGGGGGGTGACTATCATTTTCATGCTCTTCTTCTAGAGGCATCTACCTAATCCCAGTAGGAAGCAGAATCCTAGGAAGCTCAATAGACCTTTGTCTGGACCAAGCATGGGTCTTCTTATGGCCCTGTTGCCCTGGCACTGAAAACAAAAGAAAACGTCATAAGAAAGCAAACTGGAGAAAAAGAACAACCTAGCTGCGTTTTAGGCCACTAATGTGTACACAGCCCAAGACTGCTATACATTTTTTCTCTCCTTTGACAGAAACATTTCATGCCAAATGCTAGTTTAGGAGGTGGAATTTGGTAGCTTAATGTATTTGTTAGGGATGTTGCTGTTTGTCAGATCGTATATCAAATGAGAGGTTGCTCTGACCTAGGGAGTCCATTTCTATGTTCTTCTGAGGAATGCTTTGGCAGCCCCAACTGTCAACCCAAAATGCTTCTGCGTTCCTATCTTGAAATGGAAGATTTGGAGAATGATACTTGGGCTCCTTTCTCTTATTCCCCTTCATACTAGAGCTGCTTTAAGAGCTAAAGCCATAATGTTAGTTTGCCCAGCTGTACAGAAGATTACCTAAAGTCTTAAGCCCCACTTAAGAAAGGGAGGTTTCTATGAACTGTGGATGCATCTGCAGCAATCATCTTCTCTCTAGTTCAGGGGTCACCAACCTAAGGCCCATGGGCCGGAAGTGGTCCGCGGAGGTTGTTTGACTGGTCCACAAGCTGCTCCCAAACCGAGCTGCCCACTCGCACACTATGCTAAACCAACGCAGCGTGGCACGGGGACTCGCTTTTGCTGCGCCGGAAATCACATCTGCACAGACACTGGGCACACACGCTCACGATCCGGCCCATGGAGGGATCTCCGTGGGACCGATCCAGCCCAGGCAAGATAAACCTTGCTGACCCCTGCTCTAGTTGAATTGAATGGATGCATATTCACATCCAGAACCACTGGTTGCAAACAAGAAACACAACTTGTACTGGATTGAGGTCCTTAGGCTCTGTTCAGCCAGAATCACAGAGCTGCAGATGTTCAGCCACATGTTCTGTATTGTTACATCCTCCCTACTTCCCCAAGCAGTCAGACGTTCTAAGGCAGCACTAGTAGATTTACTTTCCTTTGTATGAGAGAGCACTGGAGACATAAAGTGTCCTTGTAATATTTGCTTTATTTACAAGTGTATAAGCTGAATACAAGTGGAGAGGAAGAGGGAATTCTACAACAGCAAATCTGATATCATGTGTTAGATGCCCAGAGAGAGACTCAACACCCCATTGGGCATAGCCTTCAGCCAACTCCCCCTCTCTCCCTCCTATCTCTGTCCCCCTGTCCTCAAATTCAAAATCTCCAAACTCTATTTTTTGCTGTTTCCCTCCTCCGCAACTGGAAGAGTATTGCCTTCTCCAAATGGGAATCTCATTCAAAATCACAGAGAGATTCCTAACTATCAAGCAACCATCTCGTAAACCATCATCTGACCATCCTGGACCATTGACCAGCAACCCACCTATTAAAGGTATTGCTGGTCAGCATTCAGATCATTACCTGCTGATCAAGATCATAGTTTTGTGCTCTGATTCATAACCTTTTTAGTCTAGACAGACAGACAGATAGATAGATCATGAGTAGGCAAACCAAGGCCCAGGGACCGGATCTGGCCCAATCACCTTCTAAATCCGGCCGGTGGACGGTCTGGGAATCAGTGTGCTTTTACATGAGTAGAATGTGTGCTTTTATTTAAAATGCATCTCTGGGTTATTTGTGGAGCATAGGAATTCCTTCATTATTATTATTTTTCAAAATATAGTCCGGACCCCCACAAGATCTGAGGTACAGTGGACCAGCCCCTGCTGAAAAAGTTTGCTGACCCCTGAGATAGATGATAGATAGATGATAGATAGATAGATAGATAGATAGATAGATAGATAGATAGACAGATATAGATAGATCCTGCTTCCAGTGGCCCACAAGGTGCTAGGCAAATATACATCCAAAGGACTAGGCAAGGTCAGGAATGAACAGGTAGCCTATAATAAGAGTAATAAATGAGACAATTATGTGTGTGCCTAGCAGCTGGGAAGACTGATACAGACTAAATCAGAAGAGAGTAAGAATCTGCAGTCTGAATGAGGGGAGCAGATAAAGCCAAGGTCCTTTTCACATTAAATATTTTCCATTTTTATTGTAATTAAAGTATTTTAAAAATATTAATGGAATAAATTGAACTCCTCTTCTCTATTCTCTTCTTATTGTGCAATTACGGTATGGGGCTATCTTGAAAGGATGCCAAAGGGTAATAGATTGGCTCCAAAATGAATCAAATTCCCACTGCTCCACAGTTAGCAAAATACAAAAACTGGCCCATCCTGTCACCAGTAATTGCAAGCTGGTGGTACTTCTTAATATTCAGTCTTCAAGCAGTAACAGTCAGAGCTATAAATGAAGCTTCACTGTAAGGCATGACCTCTGAAACCAACTTAGATAAGAGCCAGAAGGATAATGACAGGAGGAGGGAAAGGACTAGTTAACAAGGTCTCACCCTGATGGTGAACAAAGGCAAAGAATCAAAAATCTGTAGGCCCTTCCTCACGGATCATGAATTAAGTTCACTTTTTCTAGGAGATCTGTGGTATCTCCATTGTCCCCTTTCTTCCTTATGATGAATGTAGGAAATATTCCAACGCGTTCACATTTAGAATAGTACACATTTATTATCATAATCAGTGCTTTTTTCTGGGGGTATGTAGTACCAGCAATTTTTTTCTAGAAGAGAAGCACTGGTCATAATTACTGACAATCTGTTTCTTCCTCTTTACTGCATTTATATCCTGTGACCAGGTGCGTCAATTCCTAGGGGCCGAGGCAGTTTTGGCCCCCCATTATTCAGGGGGTGTTTGGCTCTGCCCCCTGGCTCCTTACAACTTTGTCAGGGCATCTCACGTTGTCATGTTGTTGCGCACATGATGTCATGACATCACGCAGCATCACACACAGGCCCCCTCAATCCTCATAAAAAGATGGTGCCTCTGCCTGTGACATAGGTTGGGTTGTGATATGGTGGCTTGTCAAAGGTCATTTAAACTGCTGTCTGGGAAAACCCAGCCAGATGGGCGGGATATAAATTATATATATATATATATATATATATATATATATATATATATATATTAGGAAATGCGTCACATTTGAACCCCAGGCATTCAGGAAGTGAAAATGTGGATGACATGTGAACCTTACCAGTAAGGATGTCTGTGCTAGATGCTCCAAGCTTAGACCGCATGGCATTAGCAAGCCATCTATCTGTTTCTACACACAAAAATTAGAAACATTTAGCCATTTTGAAACTAAGTAAAACTTCCTGTCTTTTCTTGTTGCTCTACAAAAAACACACACATTAATCTGACCTTTGAACAGTTTGTAAGTAAACCATTTTAAACTTACCAAACATAGTCTCTTTCTATGCTGCCAATGAGCTATGTCCCTTCCTCTAGAAAAGAAGAAATTCATAGGAAGGCAGGTACATGCTTTATGGGAAATACACAGCTAAAATGCTGTAGGGTATGGGGCACAGGGTATTGGGAGAGATCAAGTTGGATTTTAACTGGTGTCATGATGAATGAGAAACTATAATCTTTGGGACAAAATCACACAAGAGAAAGAGAAATGTCTTGCTAGGCTGAGGGAATGTGAAGTGGGCTGAGTATTAGCTTGCCAGAGCGGTGGCAGTGGAGGAGGGATGCCTGTTGGGTAATTCTGGTGGGAAGATTACTTGGGGACCTGACAAACTGACAAATGCAGCTATTTCCATTTCAAATGGAAAGCTGAGATGAGATCAAACACATTTCACAGTAATGAATCGGAGCCTCTCCCTGCACGCTGAGTCTCACAAACACTCAGCATAATTGAAGCCGCACAGAGCCAAGGCAAGGAACATGAAACCTGCTCAAGGGGGTTGAAGAAAAGCCAAACAAATAAACAACCACAGCTAAAGATCAACTCATTAATGCACACTGGAAGGATCTGTACCATAGCTGGTCTTGAGGCCTGCTCACTTTGCTGCGTTGTCTGATGATGGGCAACAGTCTACCAGAAATGCCAGCCTCTGCCCACCTTGGAAACAGGCCAAAAGTCACCACTATGGCAAGATCTACTTGGAACTGCATCTTGTCAATGATCTAATTTGCATTTGGTTCTTTGCCTGGCAAGCACGTTAGGCTGCGGAGACCTATGTCCTTTTATCTACGCACAGTGGCTTGTATTTATTAGGCGTTTTTACAAATAACAAATGATTATTTGTATTTGCAAAGCCTTAAAAAAAACACACAACAGGATTTACATAAGTGTGACGAGAGAGAATGAAACCCAGCCCCAATAGGGACTGATTAAACGAAAGAAAATTACTTTGCGGCAGGAAGAAAAATCAATTGTGTGAATCTATCCTTAATCTTGCTTGGATCGTTAGATTGCTATAATGTATTCATCCATTCATTTATTCATTCATATCTGACCTAGCAAGTGAATAAAATAAACCATCGGATGTGAAGGATGCATACCCTCACATGAAATACCTTTCACCACTGCAGACTACTCCACACTAGGTCACTGAGCTGTTCCTGAGAAGAATAGCTTATACTTGCGTGGTTATTTGAACAGGTAGATTGAATAGAGTTGCATACGGCAAATCTGTGAATTACTGTACATAATAACATGCATAGGAATCCTAGCATTAGCAAGAGAGGATGAGCTACCGCCATATAATTTATTCATTCATTTCTCAGCATGCATATTCAACTTTACTAGCCCAAATGGGCTTTCAAGCCTTTCAACATGTTGGTAATTAACTTCAATCTCCATGCTGAAGCAGCACCTGATACTGCTGAATTTGGTAGCACACACTTTCCTCTCCTGCCACACATCAGAGACCTCTCAAAATCCAGAGATTGCATTTTGGGGTACTTGGTGAGCACCACAGGGGGCAATTGTGAACTCCCAGAGCCTCCTTGTCTCCTGTCAATAGTGGATGGGTGTGGTGGGGCAGCAGTACTCACCTGACCTCCAGTCAGTCAGGTTGTTGCTGCTGCTACTCACTGGGAGGTAGATGGGGAGGTGGTAGGTGGCAGTCAGGTCAGTGTGGTGCAAACATACAGGCAAAGCTAATGCAGTGCTCCTGCTATTGTGTTTGCACCACGCCAACCTTGCCACCACCTCGCTCCTTCCCCTCTACCTCCCAGTAAACAGCAGTGATAGGATGGACCAAAAGTCAGGTGAGTGCCATTACCTCCCTCCATCCACTACTGCCTTCTACTCCTCTTTCTTGCTGGGGTTGCTTGCTCACCTGTGATCTCTTATCATGAAAGCAGTGACAAGCATGAGGAGGTGGAGCAGATGCCTTGGGCTCTCCCTCTGTGTGGTGGTGTGGGTTGCGGCCAGAGGGAGAGGTCATATAATGGATAGCAGTGACAATGGCAAGAAGGGGGTGGTCCCACTCAGAGATGGGGGTCACTGAAGGCATCTTGCTAAGGGGCCCACAAACCTTAAAGAAGCACTGGTCTTCTCCATCCCTTTGCACAGGATGCTATGGACAATATGGGTCAACGAAAGAGGTGAAGGCTTGCAAAGCCCAAAACTACTACTACTACTACTACATTTATTAAATTTATAAATTGTTCTTCATCCAAGATCACAGGACAGTTTACAATGTAAAAACACAAAAATACACAACATAGTAACAACAAAAACAATAACCACCCCAAAATTACTATTTATTCAATATCCAATTGAACCTGGAACCTTCTGCCTGCAAAGCAGATGTTCTGGTACTGAGCTCTGGCCTTTTCCTACCATAATCTGATCCTTTGGGCCCACTTGCCCAGTGATATTCCTAAGACACCATAGCTGAGAATATAGCCCATGGGTAGGCAAACTAAGGCCTGGGGGCCGAATCCAGCCCCATCACCTTCTAAATCTGGCCCGTGGACGGTCTGGGAATCAGCACATTTTTACATGAGTAGAATGTGTCCTTTTACCTAAAATGCATCTCTGGGTTATTTGTGGGGCCTGCCTGGTGTTTTTACATGAGTAGAATGTGTGCTTTTATTTAAAATGCATCTCTGGGTTATTTGTGGGGCATAGGAATTCGTTCATTTCCCCCCCCAAAAAAAAAAATATAGCCCACCCCCCACAAGGTCTGAGGGACAGTGGACCGGCCCCCTGCTGAAAAAGTTTGCTGACCCCTGTAGCCTGTTTGAAAACAAAAATACTTCTTTCCTTATGTTCATGGTTGAGATAGCAGAGCCATGATGCAACTAAAGTCCAGTTTCAGAATGCACAAATGATACTCCAGCTTCTACTTCTCAGGGTCTAAGCATTGATTCAATGATTATAATTCAAAAGGATTCCTGAAATAATTTTTTCACTAATATTCAAAATACTCCTTCAGCCTGTCACCAAGAAAGAGCTTCCCACACTATGCCTGCTCACATATCTAAGTAAGACAACCAACAAAGGCAGATTCCACCAGAAAAGGCAGAAATAAGTGCCAGAATGGCAAAGTTTTCTCTCAATGGGGTGGGTGGGGAGAGAAGGGAACGTCCTAACAGAAAACCCTCAATATTTAGAACAGGGTGGATAAATGTTCAGGGTGGATAATGAGTTCAATTGCTGTAGATTCAGAGAGGAAAAGACACGCAGAGAGACTGGTATAGTTTCTAAGGAAACCAGAACCCCAAACCATTTCAGGCTTTATGGGGGGGGGTGGAAACACCCATGAACAAATCAGGCACTGCATCTTTCAGAACATAAATGCAACATGCTGCCTACACAAAGCTCCGCTCAATGAGAAGGAGACCATATTCTGCTGCGGTTTCTGGTCTCAAAATGGGGGGTAGGTGGGGAAATGGCTATTTAAGGAAAGCCAAAATGGGAAGCATAATCACAACCTTCTCATTAAGATGTGATTGCAGACATTATTCCTCCCGTGGTATTACCAGCAACTAACCAGTTCTTTCGATACTAACCAATTCTGCCCCATGTTGGCTCAGAGAAGCTGTCAAATTCATAATCATCATGGATGTGTCCTAATAGCTTGGAGAAGGGAGCGCCAAGCAGTTCACTATCATTATTATCATTACTCCTCCTTATTTACATCAGGGATAGCCAAAGTGGTGCCCTCCAGTTGTCACTGGATGATGTCAAATCCCAAAGGGCCCTGATAATATTAAGCACCCCTTTCTTCTAAGGCCTATTTGTAAAATGCCTTGCTGCGCCAAAGGAGAGTTCAGCAGTAGAGCTGCCCATTGCATTGCTATCCCGTTAAAAAGTGATGTGAAAGACCTCTGCCAGCCAGAGTAGACAATACTGGGCTAGATGGACAAAGAGTCTGACCAAAATCAATCACCTTCCTATGTTCCATCAACACACCAGTTCCTGCCACCATCTATTCCCACCTCATGGTGCCACCTGATGTGGGCTGCTTCAGCCTGTGGCATAGTAGAACCAGCCCTGCCACAATCCTATTCCTTGGAGGCGCAGTTCTGAGTTCCATCCTTAGATCACTCAGTTGCTAAGCTTGTTTGATTTATGTCTTGTTGGCTGCTTTGGCCTGTGCTTTCCAAGTGACATAGCTCAGGGAGGGACACTGCCAAGGCTATAAGCAGCCTGCAAGTCATCTGCTCTGACTCGGCAGCAGCCACAGCTCCCAAAACAAAATGAGAGGATGCCCCAGAGGCCACTGTAATGGTGCAGGTATGCAGGGCTGGTGCATCCTGTTTTGCAACTGCCCCTCTGCCCTTGCCTGGGTTGTGTGGCAGCAGTTTCTGGTGAGATATTGTGCCAAAATCTCACAAGTTCTTGCACTATCTTGGCATGATCTTGTTGGAAACCAGTGTTTTCACTAATGGTGCTTCTCTGCCAGCAGCGGAGGTGTCAGGGCAGGGCCCCCGTGGCTGCCCCATCTCTTCAGCTTCCACGGACCAAGGTGGCTGCTTCATCCAACCTCCTAAGTGGGTTCACTCTGTAGGTCTGCAATGATGCAGACTCACTCTCCCTCTCCCTCTCTCTCTCTCTCTCTCTCTCTCTCTCTCTCTCTCTGCTTTACCATCATCATAAGCAGCTTGTCCAGAGACAGTTCTGCTCCACCTTGCCCCACCTCACTCCCGTTCCATCCCCAGTCCACCCCCCTGTTCTGCCTTCTTCTGGGTCCAAAAAGACCTGCACGTCAGTGATCACACATCAATTGTAAATGCCTAGAATGGTCTCTGCATATAATGCAAAGCACCTTGAAGATCTGAAATATGTCACATAAATGGTAAGAACTGTTGTTACCACTGCTGGTATGCACTCAAACTTCTCTGAATCATTTAAAAGTGCTGTATTTGGGGGCAGAGGTGGAAAATTTCAAGTAAGCGAGCCAAATAGGACAAATAAGAATTTGGACATATAGGAAGACACCTCCCCTTTTTGCAAAATGCCTCCTGATGAATAATTCACTACAGTTTTTCAGAAAACCAAAGTTAAAAGTTCAGTGTCCATGTCATAGAATCATAGAATCATAGAGTTGGAAGAGACCACAAGGGCCATCGAGTCCAACCCCCTGCCAAGCAGGAAACACCATCAGAGCACTCCTGACATTTGGTTGTCAAGCCTCTGCTTAAAGACCTCCAAAGAAGGAGACTCCACCACACTCCTTGGCAGCAAATTCCACTGTCAAACAGCTCTTACTGTCAGGAAGTTCTTCCTAATGTTTAGGTGGAATCTTCTTTCTTGTAGTTTGGATCCATTGCTCCGTGTCCGCTTCTCTGGAGCAGCAGAAAACAACCTTTCTCCCTCCTCTATGTGACATCCTTTTATATATTTGAACATGGCTATCATATCACCCCTTAACCTCCTCTTCTCCAGGCTAAACATGCCCAGCTCCCTTAGCCGTTCCTCATAAGGCATCGTTTCCAGGCCTTTGACCATTTTGGTTGCCCTCCTCTGGACACGTTCCAGTTTGTCAGTGTCCTTCTTGAACTGTGGTGCCCAGAACTGGACACAGTACTCCAGGTGAGGTCTGACCAGAGCAGAATACAGTGGCACTATTACTTCCCTTGTTCTAGATGCTATACTCCTATTGATGCAGCCCAGAATTGCATTGGCTTTTTTAGCTGCCGCGTCACACTGTTGGCTCATGTCAAGTTTGTGGTCAACCAAGACTCCCAGATCCTTTTCACATGTACTGCTCTCAAGCCAGGTGTCCCCCATCTTGTATTTGTGCCTCTCATTTTTTTTGCCCAAGTGCAATACTTTACATTTCTCCCTGTTAAAATTCATCTTGTTTGTTTTGGCCCAGTTCTCTAATCTGTCAAGGTCGTTTTGAAGTGTGATCCTGTCCTCTGGGGTGTTAGTCACCCCTCCCAGTTTGGTGTCATCTGCAAACTTGATCAGGATGCCCTTGAGTCCATCATCCAAGTCGTTGATAAAGATGTTGAATAAGACCGGGCCCAAGACAGAACCCTGTGGCACCCCACTAGTCACTCTCCTCCAACTGTGGCACCCCACTAGTCACTCTTCTCCAGGATGAAGAGGAACCATTGATGAGCACCCTTTGGGTTCAGTCAGTCAGCCAGTTACAAATCCACTGAGTGGTAGCATAGTCAAGACCGCATTTTACCAGCTTCTTTACAAGAATATCATGGGGCACCTTGTCAAATGCCTTGCTGAAATCAAGGTGGGCTACATCCACTGCATTCCCTTCATCTACCAGGCTTGTAATTCTGTCAAAAAAAGAGATCAGGTTAGTCTGACATGACTTGTTTTTCAGAAATCCATGCTGACTATTGGTGATCACAGCATTCCTTTCTAGGTGCTCACAGACTGTTTGCTTAATGATCTGCTCCAGAATCTTCCCTGGTATTGATGTCAGACTGACTGGGCGGTAATTATTTGGGTCCTCTCTTTTCCCCTTTTTGAAAATAGGGACAACATTTGCCCTCCTCCAGTCTGCCGGGACTTCGCCTGTTCTCCAGGAATTCTCAAAGATGACTGCCAGTGGTTCTGAGATCACATCTGCCAGTTCTTTTAATACTCTTGGATGCAGTTCATCTGGCCCTGGAGACTTGAATACATCTAAACTAGCCAAGTATTCTTGTACTATCTCCTTAGTTATTCTGGGCTGTGTTTCCTCTGCTGAATCATTTGCTCCAAATTCTTCAGGTTCTGGCATTGTTTTCTTTATCGGAGAAGACTGAGGCAAAGAAGGCATTGAGGAGTTCAGCCCTTTCTGTGTCCCCTGTTTGCATTTCACCATCTTCTCCTCTGAGTGACCCCACTGTTTCTTTGTTCTTCCTTTTGCTACGAACATACCCATAAAAGCCGTTTTTGTTGCTTTTAACCTCTCTAGCAAGCATGTTGTATGTGTCAACACATACTCACAAACAAACTTGAAATGTCATTTCCACTAAAGTGTTTCAAAGCCTGACTAATTCACATCTGCTTTGAGGCAACATTAAGCTGCCAGAGGGGTGAAGAAAAGACCCTTATTATCAGAGAATTTGGGTTGTGATTCTGTGTAGTGCCCAAGTCAAATGTGTATTTCTGCTGGTTCTGAATTGCCAAGACGTGACTATCTGCACCTCGGCACCTAACTCTAGACACAGTATTGGACCCCAGAGCATGCAGTATTGGTAGACTCTGAGCTTTACATCGCATTTAGAAAGGTTATATATCTCTTGGCTTGCCATTTCCCAAGGACATGAAAGAAGCCAAAGGAAATGATAGGCTTTGCAATCTTCTGTCTCCTGGGTCATAAGTGCTTTTGAGGGATTCCTATTGGTTTACTTCCAAATTACTTGGTGGAATAAAATATATGTTGCTGTTAGCCAAGATGATCTGGAAAAGCCCCTTCAGACAGGCACCCAATGTAGGATCCAGGGTTTTGGGGGGGGGGATTGGCTTGGCAAGATGCCCCCTTCATTCCTCATCACTGTCACCACTTTCCATTCTGGAGGACAGAACTCTTCTCACTCTCATTGCCAACATGATCAGAGCAGAGACAGGCATTGCCAACAAGGAGGAGGAGGAGCTGCGCCATGAGTCAGCAGCGGGAGCCCTGCCTGTGTGACAGATGACATGTAGGCATTCCTAAATATTATGCCACTGGGTGCTCAAGAATGAATAAAAGGGGATGAAGCACCCAGCTACTGACCTATAACCTTGTATATTTTTAGTGAAGCACTTGGAGGTCACTGCTGTGGAACTGGAGCCTGCTTCAGGAGGTCATGGGGAGCATACAGAATCTTGCTGACCCTGACATGGAGGTCACCTGAGAAAGTACCCATGGCACAAGGAACCTGCCATAGAACCAGGGCCTAACGTGCTAGTGATACTACCTTCAGTATATTGGGGGAAAAACAACCTAGAAAATCACTGCTTTTCGGGGGGGGGGCACAACAAGAGAGATATGGAGTCGTGATTTGTAATTGTTGTTACAAATGAATGGGAAAGAACCAGGCCATCTCAGTTGTCTAACTCCTCCATTTACACTACTCTCAGAGTCAGAACTTGGAGGAAAATGACAACCCATGTGGCAAACCATTCTGCCCACTGTGATTGGAGTGTGCTGGGGAAATAACCACTGTGCTTAAGAGCAAGGCAATGAAAGCAAAATATCCCCACTTCTCCACTACATCTTCTCCCCCCTCAAGCTCTGGGTCAGCTTGGTTTCATTTCCCTAAAAATAAGAAAGGTTGTGATATAACTTTATTGAGAGGAGGACAAGGCAACAGAGCTAGTCGGAAGGCTGGCACTTCCTGATCTGCCTCTGCTAGCCCTGTAAAGAGGTGATCAGGCTAAGGAACTTGAGTCTGCCCTGAATCACCATGATTTGCCTCAATATTCAGAAATGTGCACAGCTAATGCACACCTCAACAAATATATTCCATTTATTGAAATTAGTGGGTTTCCATGGACTTGTATGGGAGAAGGAGAGCAATTGTAAGAACTATAGCAGAACACTGGAGTGGGAGAAGAGGAAATGAAACGTACAGAAACCCATACCTTGTGCTGGCAAATGCACTGTGCTTGAGTATTCCTCCTGTTCTTCAAGGGCATTGTTATTTCCATTTTCTGACCAATGCCATTTTTATCCTTGCAGAGCATGGCGAGAGGCATCTTTGATCAATCGCAAACATCTAACTGAATCTCATGATGCGTCTATCAGTACACCTCCCCGTGGACAGTGCCAGCTCCAGGTCTGGAAGGAGCCTTGGGAAAGCAGTTTCCATAAGCCTCCTCCCAGCAATGAGTCTTTTTTTTAAAAAAAAAAAATAATTTTTATTAAAGTTTTAAACAACAAAGAAACAACACACACAAAAAGCAATACAAAACTCAACAATAAAAAACAAAAAATGTAACAATTAAAAACAAACTCTCTTTTCCATTTCCATTTTTAGATTACTTATTTTCTGGACTTCCTCATACCTCCCTCTTTTGTATTCATATCCAAATTATTTATCCAGCAGTTTCTTTTCCACTTTTTTAATCCCAATCTTTAATTTAATAAAATATTAAAATATATAACTTCAACTTCTTTAAACCTAATCCTTGATCTTAATATCATATAACGTTAAAATTTTCCCTTTTAATATCAAATTTCCATTTCTTTAAACATCTTTAATCTTGATCTTTAATCTTAGTCTATCCTTAACTTTAACCTGTGCAGCTGGAAACCACTTATTTTCAGTCCAACATCACTCTAACATTCCTTAATTTTGCAGTGTTTCTGAAGATAGTCTTTGAATTTCTTCCAGTCTTCCTCCATCGACTCTTCTCCCTGGTCACGGATTCTACCAGTCATTTCCGCCAATTCCATATAGTCCATAAGTTTCATCTGCCATTCCTCCAGCGTGGGAAGTTCTTGTGTCTTCCAATACTTTGCGATAAGTATTCTTGCTGCTGTTGTTGCATACATAAAGAAAGTTCTATCCTTTTTTACCACCATTTGGCCGACTATGCCCAGGAGGAAGGCCTCTGGTTTCTTAGGGAAGGTATACTTAAATACCTTTTTTAATTCATTATATATCATTTCCCAGAAAGCCTTAATCTTTGGGCACGTCCACCAAAGGTGAAAGAATGTACCTTCGGTTTCTTTACATTTCCAACATTTGTTATCGGGCAAATGGTAGATTTTTGCAAGCTTGACTGGGGTTATGTACCACCTGTATATCATTTTCATAATATTCTCTCTTAAGGCATTACATGCCGTAAATTTCATACCTGTGGTCCACAACTGTTCCCAGTCAGCAAACATGATATTATGTCCAATGTCCTGTGCCCATTTAATCATAGCCGATTTTACCATTTCATCCTGAGTATTCCATTTCAGCAGCAAGTTATACATTCTTGACAAATTCTTAGTTTTGGGTTCTAACAATTCTGTTTCTAATTTTGATCTTTCCACCTGGAAGCCAATTTTCCTGTCCATCCCAGCAATGAGTCTTGCTCCACAACACCACCATTAGCAGCTACTGCTGCTGTTCCTCTTCCTCACCTTTTAACAAATATATATATCCTGCTTGATTGCAACAAAGCCTCTAAGCAGTTTGCAAAAATAATAACGATTGCTACCACTTACCAGGCAAAGTCAACGAGAAGGCAAGCAATCATCCTCCACTGTTCTCAGCCAGAGCAAGAAGCAAGCAGGATGCAATGGTCCAGGTGGCTGGGGATTGGATAGATGCCCCCCACATGCCAGCCCTTGACTCTGGCCTATCATACAGATACATATATTCAGACACATCCTCTCCATTGACATGCAAACCGTGTAGCAAGCTCAAAGAGCTCTGTGGTGATTTAGAACAAAAAGAGCAAGCAGTCATGAGAGAAAGGGGGTCAGAAAAAGAAGAGAATGAGAAGCTTTTTAAAACCTCCTTCTCAGCTGATTCTTATTAGCAGCTCAACTAAGTAATGCTTTAAGTTTGCTGCATGGTTTACTTTATTGATTTACTCCTTGAGTGCTTTATAAAAAATGATTAGAGGAGTCTCAGGGTACATGACTATCATTAATAATCAACATGGCCAAATAAAGCCAATGTGTTTTGGGAACTGTAATGAAACGTGAAGGATATGGAAGAGTCATCTCCCACATCACGAAAGAGTTAGGCATATGCCACAGTGATTTATTTTCTGCTTCGCCACTGACTGACTGCCATTCTGCTTTAGCTCCCACCTGTTAACATTGGAAGCTGCCTTACACCAGATCAGGCCATTTGTCCATTTAGCCCAGTGCTATCTGCTCTGACTGGCAGTGGCTTTTCAGAGTCTCAGGTAGAAGAGCAAGGCCCTTTCCACCACCTGTTACCTCAGTTGCTGAGAAGGAACCTTTACAGGACACTGAATTATTTAGGAACTTTCACTGCTTTGCAACTATGCCAAGTTTTACTGCCTGTGCAACTTTTCTGACTGATGTATGGAAAAGCACATTAACTTGACCATTGGAGAGTTTGTAAGTAAAGAATTTTTTATTTTTTTTACCAAACATGTGGTCTTTTCCTATGCTGGGCTTCTGTCACCAGAGTACTTGCTGCAAACCTGGAACTTGACACCTGGGAATTCTCCCATCATACCTGTTTTTTTCACTTGAAGCAACAGAATGGCCATGATATGAGGAATCTGCCTGTGTCCCCTTTATACTGTACCATTTTGAGCAGCAAAGCATCCTCCTCCTCATCTCTTAGTACAGAAGCCAACACTGTGCTTCCCGCTGTGCGTCTTATCTTCTGCAATTAGCACTTCCTGCCATATCTGATAGAAGAGACAGGCTCAAGCTATCCTGATTAATTGCAGAGTATTTGCTTTCTTTCCACTTCTGTGGCCTGGAATTAATTAGTTTATCCCTTATTCCTTTCGTGGGTCACGGTCTGTGTGTGTGTGTGTCCATAGAGAAAGACAACAGTCCTTGAAATTGCCTGAGGAATAAAGAGATGGAAAGGACCCTGGGATAGGTACGGTATGTGCAGCAAAGCCCAAAGCCAGGGACAAAGTGTGGGGCTTTGGAGACTCTTCAGAGACTATTTGAGATGAAGGATCTGCATAAGGTGCCCTGAGTCGAAGCAGGGCCCCGCTAAAATGCCTTGGATACAAAACAGCACCACCCTGCAGACAAGTGTCTGGGGAAGTGAAGCTAGTCTCTCTAAGCTTACCATGTAAGGAAAATGTTATGTACTGAAGTTCTCACCCTGGGCTAGCAGGGGGATACTGTAGATAGTTCAGGTCCACATATGCAAATAAAGGATCGAAAGTGACGTTCAGTGATTGGATAGTTACAGAAAATGGTTACAGTTGCGTTCTAGTGGAGCTCTATATAAGCAGGCTGGCTGAACCCTTCAGTTCAGTTCTGTTCTGGCCTGTGAATAAACAAGAGCTGTTTGAAGAATTGCTGTGTCGTCTGCTATGTTCACCCACAACCTAACAGAAAAAGTCAGGCTGGGTGAGTATGATTTGAGGTTCAACAAATGTTGGGGTGAGGAGAATGGAAAGAGGGGAATGATAATCAGATGAAATGATTTACCTGGATTCTCTGATCCCAGTGCCGGGGGGGCGGGGGGGACGTTGCCAGAAATAAGATAGCATATTGGTTTCGTACTTTGCAGTTTCTTCTGAGGAAGAGCAACAGCAACATTAAAGAGTTCTTTTGGAGGCTGCTTACCACTCATCATTCCAACCCACTCTCTTATTTATATCCTGTCTTTTCCTTCCAATCATTACACACACACACACCAAATCAGAGACAGCATGGAGGATTTGCGGTGAGAGAAGTATGGGCCTATGAAACAGAAGTTTCCGATGCCCATACCAGTCTACTCCTCAAATAAAAACACTTTGTTGCTGCTCTGCGTAATACCACCTACGACTACCTACCTAATGCCATTGAACCCATGTCCACAAATGAAACCACAAGGAGGAAAGCAAATAATTTAGAAGTACTGTATCTTGACCAAAGCTCCCTATTTGTCTCCCATTTTGCAGGGTTTCTTGTTTTTTGTTTACCTAGGGACACCTATCTCATGTCTCCTATTTTCCTAACATAAGCTCACAAAGCACAGGAGGAGATTAAGCAAAATATTTTCACACACACATACCCCCGCAAAGGCTACCTTTGTCTGAAAAGCACTGCAGATATCCTTCAGAAATTTGGCAGAATCCATCCCTGCAAATTTTACCCACTTCTGCCAAAATAACTAGAAGTTGTGGGCAGGTCCTTCGGGGTTGGGAGAGACATATTTTAAAGGTGGCCAACACAGAAACCCCTAGATATATTTGCCTGTGATTTGGCAGGTTATTCCCACTCTGGTCAACTATGCCTGCAAATTTCATCCATCCAAAGCAGGGTGGGGGACTATAAACATTTAACAGTGGAGGAAGAACAGGGCTCCATCTTTTAAAAGCAGACTCAGACTTAGACCTCTTTGGACTAAGGCAGCCTGTTTTCCAAAGCACCAAACCAGGTTTTGAAGCAAATCTTGTGGTTAGTTCTCACTCCTGGACCTTAAAGGATTGCTGGAAGGCAAAGTTGCCATTGTTTTGCTTAAAGCTTAATATCTCTTTATCTGCCACAGTTATAAAGCTCTATTTACTTTCTATACTGCACCATCCTGACACATCCCCTGCAAGCTTACAAGACAACGGGGTGAACTGGCAGTGCAGAAAGAGGCAACAACCCAAGCAGTGTCACAGTCAGGTGCTCTGTTTGTAGTTGAGCCCTGATCAATTGGGGTAATGAATATGGAAGCAGCTACAAGTTTAGCACATCGCCAGGCCCAGAAAAATAAAATAAAAAGAGCAGGGGTGAGCAACAGTGCTGAAGCAGGCCTGACATACCACTTAATATTACACTAAATTATCTAGAAATGTGCTCAGCCATGGCCAAGATCCTTTTGCAATGTTTAATCAGAAGGAAGATACATTCACCAAAGATCCTTTCCAACATTAATTGAAAGCTTCCTGCTTGCTAGTTGTGCTCATTTTATTGCTTCCCTATGAACGCTACGGCAGTGTTGCTGATGAATAGCCTATTAATTCCCTTTTGAATAAATTCTCTTAATTTACTGCTATCACTTCCTGTTCCTGTAAGGGGCAGGAGTGGGGTGAGACATATTAATAACTGGTGCATTCTCATTGTTTTCTTGTTTTCTTTTATATAACAAAATAGC
The DNA here is from genome assembly GCF_964106645.2 of Podarcis pityusensis. NCBI lineage: Eukaryota > Metazoa > Chordata > Lepidosauria > Squamata > Lacertidae > Podarcis > Podarcis pityusensis. The sequence goes on along the minus strand of NC_138035.1, from coordinate 34,051,543 downwards.
ACTATTATATTATGAAAAGAAAAGGATCAAGAGAGAAAAAAATCAATAATTACCCATCCTATGGGAACAATAAGAGGAATTAACAGCCTATTTACCAGCAGTCTCACTGCAACCCTTATCAGAAAGCAATAAAATGAGCTTCAACCGCACTTTGCCAATCCACACCGGACAGGATGCCACAGCAATTGCATTTCTTTCTTCCTTTTTAAAGTCTTAAAAAACAGGGGAGGACACCACAGAAAACACTGGGGCACATTGATTTCTCAATTCCATCATTTGGACTCCTGGTAAAAAGTAAGTGAGGGGGGGAAAGCAATTCTAAAGAAAATGGCTAATGTAAAATCAACCCAAGTAGACTTTGATCTCATTCAGCAAGAGACATCTTATGTTCCTAAGCAAGATAGCATACTTGAGACACAAATAAGTTTTTAAAAAATCACACAACTTGCACGGTAAATGTGAAACACGTCAGCAGACCAGAGGGATTCCAATAAAATAGCAAAATGCAGCCATACCTGAACTTAGAACCAGTAAATGCTTCGTTCTGATCAATGCCATAAGTGCGTAAGGAGAGCCCTAGTGGATCAGACGAAAGGCCCATCCAGTCCAGCACTTGTGTTCACACAGTGGACAACCAGATAGAAGCATGAAGCCAGCAAGAAGGACACGACTCTAACATCACTTTCCCCACTCATGTTGCCCAGAAACTGGAATACCACTTCCAGAACTGGAAGCATTGCACAGCCAGCATGGTTAGTAGCCATTGAAAGTCTTCTCCTCTATGAATCTGTTTGAACTCCTTTTGAAGTCCTCCAGGCTGGTGGTCATCACTGCAATAGCTCCAAATTAGCTATGTGAGGAAGTGCTTCCTTTTGCCTGTCCCGAATGCCAGAGTAAATAAGGAGCAGTGCAAGGAAGGAGACCATCAATATCTTAGTTCCAAAAGGATTGTGCTACCTTGGCATACGATATGAAAACCACCAAACATTAAGCTTATATTTTGTAACCTCCCTTGCCTTGAAACCTTGCAATATATTGGAATTGGGAAGAGGGGAAGGAAAGGGATAAATCAATGTGTCTCCAAACTGGAAAGATAAAGAACCATAATGCTGCCATAAATCACTATTTGTGGCACTCCAGAGAGGGCACTAAGAAACTGCGGGAATATGTTCAGCATTAAGGCTACAATCCTGTGCTCATTTACTTCTAAGGAAGCCCCACTGAACTGAATGGCTCTGCCTCCTAAGTAAGCCTGCTGAAGAATGAGCTGTGCAAATGCCGTTGGGGGCAGACAGGGTGTTTCTACATGCTGTCCCCACTTTGATCTGTCATACTTCTAATTGTTGAAGAGGCCCCCTGTTTCATCTGGGAGGGGGGAGCAGAAAAGCACTTTGATGACAATCAGTGTCAGGCAAAAAACAAATATGAAACCTTCTGCCAAAGACAAATCCTAAATGACCAAAATCTGTCACTGGCATAAATGTGGGGAGCCTCCCTTGGTTTCAGTGATGTCATTTCCAAATTATGCCAGTGGGAAGGAATCTGGGTTGTTGTTTTCATATTTGTTGCATTCAGCAGAGTGACAGATACCAGTCCTGTCTATGGGGACCACTCCATGACATATTTCTTAAGAAGGCCGTGTCTGCTTAGCCTGTCTCATGCATTTGGCTGAGTTTAAAATCAAATGTGATTTGACAGCAACAATGGCAGCTACCTACTCTGGTGTCTCCTACGATTCCAGAACAATCAGGGCCAATCCAGGCAATCTGTTTGTCCCAGATCTGTGCTCTTAAGTGGTTTTAAAAATGCAAATTACCAGTGTGGGCCACCTGTGCAGATCAGGACCCTAGTTTGGGGGGGGGGAGCTGCCATAGAAGTGAATGAGAAGGGGTGGCAATGCAAAATGCCCCTACAGGTCTCTTGATCCAAATCAGAACAATGAGTTAGCAAAAGGTTACATCTCCCTGCCCCAGACTGGGGTCCAAAGGCAGAACAGCCCCCCTCTGCTGGCCATTTATGGTGGGGAAAAACAAGTACCCCCAAGCCCTGTACTTAAGGGTATGGATAGGGAACTAACCTTGTTGCCTACTTTGGTCCTTATGTTCTGCTTGATCAGCAGATCTGTGGTAGCAGCCTCCTCCACCATCACTTGCAGAAAGTTTCTGCAGCAGAGTTTGTTTATATTTTAGAATAAAAAATGGAATAGAAAGGAAAAAAGGTAGGGAGAGAATGATTCGTTATCTTCTACTATAGAATTAAAAGTTATATCCCTGAAGCATCCAAAAATTGCCTGATCAAATTAGAAGAGGGGAGGATTCCCCACCCCCTCCATATAAATTTGCCCTCTACATATTCTTATGGATAGAAAAATCCATATTGCGTTGAGGAAACCATGTTTAATCATCAATTAATGTGTATACATCAGTTCCAGCGGCATTTCTATTCCAAACAAGCTTGTAAAGTGAAAATTTGGAAGTGAGAAAAGGGGAGGTGAGCAGTGAGAAAAGGGGAGGGAATGAGATTTGCAATTCTGGGCTTTGAAGGGCCCTTGGGCAAGACACCCACCATCTCCCCCTCCCCCTCCCCCACCGACTCTTGTCCATGGGCTCCCTCCCTGCTGGGTTGTGGGACCTTGGCGGATTCCCAAGCATGCTGACTGTGGATGCCAGACCTGCATGGAAAGAGAAAAATAAGGTGGGAGAGAAAGAGAGGCGAGAAAGCTGAAAAGAGAGAGCTGAAGAGAGAATACACGTGGACTGTGGGGTGGGAAGCGGAGAGGGAAAATTTATACAAGCAATAGAAGAGTTCCCACCCCCACCCCCCTTCTTTCTGCTAAAACCCCTGAGGCCCTTACTCAGCATAATATAGCCAGTCGAGTGAATGCAAAGCTTTTAAAAGGCTCTGGCAGCTCTTTCATTAAAAGCCTGACCGCGAGGCTGGGTTATAAATAATTTGATATTAAAACACACATTTCAAGAAAAGGGGGGTGAGGGAGATCATTTTCAAGTCATGGAATAATTATTTGGGTGTATGATTCTAGCTCCGAGGTTTTCCAGGCGAACCAAAATGTCACAGGGCCTGGAACAGTGAAAACGAAAGGAACAGATGCTGTTCTATTCCATCAGGCTGCGTAACGCAAGGCCCGCTGGCAACTGTGGCCCCTATCCGAATTACTTGCAGTGCATTCCCCCTGAGGAAATGGCAAAGGGCCCGTTTTCCAGTGTCTCTTTCTTACCTCTTCTCAGGACCACTTTCTTTCACTGGGGAGTCAGTGCTGCAGGAGCCGCAACAGGACAGCTTCTAAGAATGCCAACGTGGCAACAATTTTCCAGGGAGAAAGATGCTGATGTGGTGTTTGAAGGCAGAGCCCCACATACAAGTTTCCACCTCTTCAGCTGTTAGACATTTTCTAACTGAGTGTCCCTGAAGCAAATGTGACACCACCTTTATGTAGCTGGCAGGGGTGGACGGGTACTATGGCGCCCTGAGCTAGGTCAGAATTTGGCACTTGCGCCACGTGGGCTTTGGAAAGGAGGCATGAGGCTCTGATGGAAAGGAGGCAGGAGGACTCTAAGACCCCTGTCTGAGCTCCCTGTCAGGCAAGTGCTTACCTAGCAGCATCTCTGCTCAGCTCCCAGTGCAGGGGAACCAATCACGCAAAAATGCCCCTACAGGCTTGTAGGGACCCTACAGGTCCCTACAAGCGCAGTTCTCCAATCAAAAGCATCACTCAGGTAGGTTGTAGATAATTGAGGATTAGACAGTGCAAAGTTATCATCAACTAAGGCTTTCACATTATCAGCTCTACCATTGGGCCGGGTGATTGCTTTTGTCCGGCCGTTCCCCCATAGCCCTCTGCCCATTGGAGAGCAGAGGTGTGCGTGCGATGCCTGTTATACATACACCTGAAACTAGCTAGCCTGCTTCCCTGGAGTGCAGTGCAGGATGCTATCCCATTGCCAGTATTCAGGTAAGAGTCCACTGCCAGTTCACCCTCCCTCTGCACACAGAACGGGAGTGGCCGCCATCACACCCTAGCGAAATATCTTCCACTTGCTCTGTCTGCCAGTGGCAGAAGGTTCCTAATGGACAATGCAGAATACAGGCCCGTCTCTAACCAGTGGTGCAGCTGGCGCGCTGCATCAGGGCGCTCCCCGCTGCCGAGGGCGCCACGGGGAGTCCGGAGTTGAGCGGAGTCGTCCGGGAAGAGCCGAGAGAGCTAGCAGCAGGCAAGCAGAGCTCTTTTGCGGACGGCTCCCTCTCTGCTTATTCAGCAGCGCAGGCGCTGAGGCGGCTGCCCGGATCCGCCCCCTGCGTGCTATTAGTGTAGGGCCAGCCCAGCAGCGCGCTACTCACGAGGCTCCTCGGCTTGCCTCTGCTCGCGCAGCAATGCCAGTGACAGGCGGGTCCGGGCTCCGGCTGCTGCTTAGGAGCGCCAAAACAGGAGGCGTTGAGGCGCGGCCAGCCTGCGCGCGCCTCAACCTGCCTAGAGGCTGCGCGCTTCCCACTAGGCGCACAGCCCGGCCTTTCTTCCGCCGCCTTGGGCTCCTGCCCAGAGTCCGAGGCTGAGCAAGGGAGGCGTTGAGGTGGCCGGCCTGCACGCGCCTCAACCTGCCTAGATCCCTCAGGCGTGCAGTCACGTACTCAAGCTCTTCTGGGCACCCCCGTTGCCACTGCGGAGCGCGCCTTCGGCTCACCCGGTCTCGCCCGGTGAATGGGGCTTGGGCTGCAGGGCACATACCAAACTTTCTGTGGGATGGCCGCCCCTGGAGCCCTTTCCAGTGACTGCCACAGAGAAGCCCGTTTATTTATTTCTTAGAGTATTTTAATCATAGTATCACAGAACTGGACGGTTGGAAGGGACCCCTGAGGGTCCTCTAGACCAACCCCCTCCAGTGCAGGAATCACAGCACAAGCATCTCTCACAAAACAAATTTGCTCCATCTTCCCTGTGAACAGCCCTTCAGATACAACAGAACCATTCACAGAGTTGGAAGGGAACGAGCAGGGTCATCTAGTCCAACCCCCTGCAATGCAGGAATATTTTGCCCAACATGAGGCTTGAAACCACAACTCTGAGATTAAGAGTCTCGTGCTTTATTGACTGAGGTATATCTAAGTTCAGCATTTTTTTCTCATTTTGGTGCCAGGTTAAGCTATGCCATTTTGCTTGGACAATTTAAGACCAGAAGTGACGCGTCAGATTTTGGCTGGCCCACATGCATCTGAGACTATATAAGTGTGCATTGTTAATAAATGAGCAACTAAAAAAAGTTTGTTTATGTTTCCTGTTTTCTTTTCCCAAGCACAGATAATGTGTAAGCAGGTGTCAGCTCCCTAAAAAAGGGTCAACAACTCGGATGCTGCCCAAGTTTTCAAATAAACACGATTTTCTTCCATATATTCAATAAACATTTTTCAATCTTCTTTTAACATATGTTCTTCTTGTTCTCTTATTCTATATGTTAGGTTCACAAGCTGCGCATATTCAATCAGTTTAAGTTGCCAAACTTCTTTAGTCGGGACTTTGTTCATTTTCCATTTGGGGGCTAACAAAACATGAGCTGCAGTAGTGGCATACATAAATAACCTTTTCCGACACCTGGGAATCAGCAGGCCACTTTCCTGAGGCTGGAGCAGAAACAGAGTGACATGCTCAACCCACCCCCTGCATTATATGCCAAACTACACTGAACCCTGAACATCTGACTCTTGAATTGCTTGTGGGTTGGACTAACGGTTCTTGGCAAAGGGGATGCTTACAGTAATCGCACCAAACTGCCTTTGCAGGACATCTTGCATAACCTGCAAGATGCTGTTTAGAGTCTGGATGGGGCAGTGGTGGTTTTGCTGAGTCCTGAATATGCTGGGTCTGTGGTTTTTATTTTGCTTGCTTTCCTGGCTGCTGTAATCATTTGTCTGCATTTTCATTGGCGCTTTCCGCAGAGGAGGTACAATTTGAACTGCACCTCTTGCATCCAAGCTTCTGCCAGAGATGTCCCAATTTGGGTTGCAATGTTTAGGCCTTCTTCTTCTTTTTCAGGGTGAGATGCAGTTCTAGGAACAAGTGTCCTCTTACATGAATTGTCTTTGTTTCCTCGGGAAGCTGATCTCTTACCCTCTCCTCTGCCATACTTTCAAAGCCATGTTAGACCACCAGATTTCCTCTAGAACACTAAAATACTACACTGCTGGTCCCCTTGGTTCCACAATCACTTTTGAAGCAGAGGAACATATTTAATGCAGTGAGTGCAATCTCATATTTATCATCTGCAGGGTTAAAAAAAAAATGTGTGAAGAGACTTTTGCCCTTCTGCTTCCAGGCAGTGCAAGCTCTCTCACGTCAGAGACCCCTGCCTGATTAGCTGCAGGAAGATCGTTCTTGAATATCACAATCCTAGCAGTGAAAGCAGCTGGAGGCTCCTCTTTACATTGAAGGAAGGGTGCAGGTAGCTGCAGAGGCAAAAGAGCCACCAACGCTGTCACAGTGTTGTGACAAGCAACTGAGCCGAAAGGTTCAGTCCAAACAAGGTTCTATTTTTTAAATAACCAAGATATGCACAACTGCTGCATCACTTGCAGTGCAGCCCTATGCATGTCTACTCAAAAGCAAGAGCCATTGGTTTCAGCTGCTAATGTTCCAATCTGCTCCAGTTTTCCCAAGCAACAGCCAAGTGCTCAGGAAACATTGGGGCAGACTATAGAGTGTCCCTTTTTGTTTCCCGAGTGCTTCAATATGCTGCCAAGGGCTGCTAGTGTCGCCACTGATGCCGAGGTGGTCAGTAAATGCAGGGCGTTCCAGGCTGAATCAATCATGTTGACAGATTTAAATACTTTAATAGCTAATGCTTGGTTGTTATTTATTTATTGCATCCATCAATCGCTTCCTATGAAACATCTCACAGTGGTTTCATAATACAATAAAAACGTATTTAAAATGGTTGCATATACAAAACAGCTAAAACAACTGCATGTATAAAAACAATTTCATATACTGTATGTGTTACTTTTTACTACTGTTGCACGTGCAAATTCCAGGATTACAAAAAAAAAAATAATGCCTAAGGTGGAGATAGTATGCAATAAGTACTCCTTTTAAGAGTCTTTAAAAAGCAACGACACTAGAAGGAGGCTGGGGTGTTGTTTTGGGGCATGATGGATTTACTGGGCACATAATATAGAAAAAAGAATCAAGCCCCATGCAGTATTGTATTTATGTGACATCATTTTATAAGAATTTATACCCTAAGTACAGTGGTACCTCAGGTTAAGTACTTAATTCGTTCCAGAGGTCCGTTCTTAACCTGAAACTGTTCTTAACCTGAAGCACCACTTTAGCTAATGGGGCCTCCTGCTGCTGCCGCGCTGCCGGAGCACGATTTCTGTTCTCATCCTGAAGCAAAGTTCTTAACCTGAAGCACTATTTCTGGGTTAGTGGAGTCTGTAACCTGAAGTGTATGTAACCTGAAGCGTATGTAACCTGAGATACCACTGTATTTGAATACAGTTATATGTGCTGGTGTATATCTATGCCTAGTAATATTACTAGGGGCTGCCAGCCCTGCTTGTGTTTTTAATTGATCCATAGAACCATAGAATTCTAGAGTTGGAAGGAATCCCAAAAGTCACCTAATCCAAGCTCCTCTCACCTGCAAAGCAGGAATCTCAACGTGTGGCCTCCAATCCAATTTTGTTGCTTGCCAACACTTCACCCAAACCCACCATCTCCTCACAGTTCCTCTGTGTTGTTTAAAACTATCCTTTTAAAACCTGCCTTCTCTTCCCCCCACCACCCACCATGACTTGATGCAAATCCAGGATTGTGATGCGGCTCTCCAGATTCTCCAATGGGGCTGTGTGACGACAGCCTTACATTTAATGTATATAGGAAGATAATATATGGGAATTGTTTGTGCTTTTAATAGAAGAACCAATAAAAAAGTACGGTAACTTGCTTGTCATCAAAGTCAGTGAGATGAGAATTGCAGAAGGAAAAGGGGAAAGTGTGCAGACAAGAACAGATGTTCAGGAAAAAAAACCATCCTTTGTCCTACATTAAAATGTAGGAGCTTGAGCTTCGATTCCAGGACTTAAAAGCAGCACTAACGAAGAGTGATAAATTAGGAGTAGGAGAGGGGAAGGCTCAAGTGTGCCTGCTGTGAAAAACCTACAAGCCTCCAGGAAACGGTTTTTAAAAACCAACTCACTATACTCCCCCAGGAACACACAATTCAAACCTGGGAAATAAGATGCCACTGCTTGGGGAATGGCCTTTTCAAAAGTCGCTTCCCGCTGCTGCGCACAATGAGGCAGCTGCTCCTGACATGGCTCTGAAGAACAGCATGGGCACAAGAACACAGCCAACGGTGCTCTTTCCTTACATCCGCTCCTGCTGCTGCCTGGGGCTAATCAGACAAGGCCGTGTCGCCCAAGTCCAGCTGTCAATTTGGTAGTAAGGCTGATATTTTGGTGGGCTGCTGGTGTTAAGGGATAGGGGGTTGTTGCTGCAAAGAGCAGTCTGTGATTCAGTTCAGACCTGGATGAGACGCCACTAGCAATGGCCAGGCCAACCCTCAGTGATCTTGGATGAAGAACAATTTAGAAATTTAATAAACCGCATGATGGGAAGAGAGCTTCTAAACAGTTTACAAAAATATACAACATAACATTAAAATGATTGAGAAAACACAGTTAAAAGCAGGTATTTAAGAGTATTCAAAAGACTATTAAAGTCAGCAGAGGTTAAAAGGAAGTAAATCACATGCAGCTTCTATGTGTTCAGATAGGCTGGCCCTAATGAAAATGTTTTGAGCAGTTGCTGGAAAGAGTATAGTGAGAGTACCTGCCTGGTGTCAGCAGGGAGCTCCAAAGCTAGAAGGCCTGTGGGAAAAAAGCAGAAAAATGTGGGGGGGGGGGAGCCAGAGTTTTTCCTGCTTTTTTCCAAAGCCACTTTTTTTCAGGAAAAGTTTGGGGGGAAGTGTGTGGAATATTCAAACTATTTTTTTCATTTTTTCCAGGAAAAAAATGGCTTTGGGGGGCTTTGGGGTTTTTTCCCCAATTTTTCCGGTTTTTCCCCAGGCCTTCCCATCTCTAATCCAGTCATATTCAGGCTGCACAACTGAAGCTGATGTGGAGGTCCTGTGCAACAAACCTGCTTTCCCCCAAAAGATCAGACTTTTTGCAGTAAGGAAAGTGACGAGGAAATGCACTGGAAACTGTTGAATAACTCTTGCTTAACACTATGTTATCTAATGTCTCTGCAAACCGATCAGGATGGATGCTCATTAAATGGGTCAACTGGAAGCAACCTTTGTGGTATAATAAAAGCCAATAAGTCTGTCCTGAGAGAGCAGAAAGGTGGTAGCCTGACTCGGTCTAAATTGTTTAGAGCTACAATTGCCATTAAATTTCACCTTAAGTAACATTGAGGTAAATTTAGAGAGAGAAACATCTGTAGGGATTTTGATGGAAGCTAGAAGGATTTTGAGAGGATACAATGTCTTTTTAGAGCTATGCAGAAACATCTGTCTCTTGCAGCAGTACTTTTATGAGAAATGTTATTGGACATTACTCTCCAGTTGTGGTTACCTACCACAACATTCCCACAATAAAGGATTCTCTTCCGCTCCTGAAATCACATGCACGATACCTTTGAACATCCAGGATCCAGATGCTTAAGAACTATGCACTTGCACTTAATGACAGAGAGCTTCCAGAGGCAAGAAAATGTATACTGCTTATCCACAGGGTTGGAACAGAAGGGAAATGTACATTTTACACCCTTTCCCTTGGCGATGATAAATATGATACTGCACTTACTGCATTGAAGAGGTTTTGTGTGTGCCAAAAGCAAAGATCATAGCCAATTGCTGTAAATTCCATCAGCATAAACAGAAAGCAGAGGAACAGAGAATCATGCTGTCTGTGACTGACTCCTACTGTTCCTGTCCATCCCTGCGTGAGAGACAATGACGCTTTCTACCTGTCCCCTCCAAAATGCAGCTCCCTTCAAGTGCCTGTCAGAGTTTTGCAGTAGCTTGTTTTCCATAGAATCCTGTAGGATTTTCCGTAGACTTCATGCGGCTGCCATACATATGCACACATCACACCACTCAGACACATGTATGGGCTCTCTCTCACACATAGACATACACATATGCACGAAGAATCCCAGCTACATATAGAGATTTCCTATCCTGTACCGGCCAGAGAAATGCAAGCACCGTCTCCTTCTTATTCTCGCTAAAAGGTACAACCTGTGTCGGTAACAAGAGCTGCTTGCAGCAAGGGGGGGGGGGGCGTTTTCACCTGGTGCTGCTTGTATAGCCACCTGAGAAGAAAACCTCTCACAAGGTAACCCCTGCAGGGCACCTTTAAGAATTGCACCCATGCAACATTTCCGATGCCATTTCGCTGCTTCCTATAACCTTGGGATTACATTCGTCGATCTGAGCTTTTAAATAAAACAAAAGGAGAAACTGTTTCCTAAAGGGGAAAACCACTCTGCACATGCTCAGGGACACTCTGCCCAGAATTCCTGAAACCACTCTGTCCTTTCTCTGCCTCTAGTTACCTCCTGCACCTAACAGGAGACCCTTCTTGTCGCGATCTGCAAGCAGCATGCCTGTGGCTTAATACGGCAGCGTGCCTGCTTCAGTGCAAATGCTCTGTGGGCTACAGCGGCCTCAGATCCTGCTCCTCCTTCCCGCTAGCCGGGCTCCTTTCATTATCTATTCTATTCCGATCCCCCAGCTTTGTTGATCATACATTCCAGTCCAGCGACTGTTCTACGTTCTCTCGCCTCGCCCAGGAAGGTCCCTGGGGGCCACGGCGGGGCTCATTGAACATTCCGGAGGCCTCACCGCTGCTGCCCACAACCTTGAGCTGTTCCCTTCTCATCTCGCTAGCTCCTCTCCGCTTGTTCACTTACTCACATACGCGATTTCCCTCTGCAGTACACCTGATTGCATGGGACAATTGCTTTTCCTGTGCCAGAAAATGCAATCACGCTTCTTCAGAAGGGGGGGGGGGGAATGAATGCAAATGTGGGGTGGGGGGCTTGCTCATGAGAAGTGCAGTCAGGGATGGAAAAGGTCTCTCTGAACGGGTCCAGAATCTTCTGTTTCCCATTCTTCTTTAAGTGTGCTTGGCACATATTGGGGAAGAAGGAAACAAACACACAAAAAAACCAGCGTTCCTATTTCAGATGCAAAAGGCACATCTCTCCCCCCTCCCCTTCTACAGTCTAAAAAGGGGAGCATAAGGCCACTCGCTCCCATGCAATTGCGTGTTTGAGCCATCTGTGGGGCAATAATTGCTGCTCACCATTTCAGAAGTGCTTATTTCACAGTATGCAATGCAGGGAAAAGGCAGACTCACCAAGCTTTTTTAAAAAAAATGAGAAAAAAGCAGCGTAAGTTATTTGTCATATTAAATACACATTTTTCTTTATTTGACAAGTCGTCTCAAATACAGAACACCTTACATTCCAGAAAACGCTACAGGATGTCAATTGGCAGGTAGCTTGTCTCGGCTGTTTGATGACAGGATGTGTATTATGAAAACATGTTCTGCTTTTTTTAGTGCTAAAAATGAATGCTGACACCTTTATTTCATTTCATTTTATTTGCATAAGTGAGGATTTTCTCCAGAAGCTGAAGTATTTGTGTGACGTTAGAAATCACGGCATCTGTGGTGACCATTACGAAGGGGGTGGGAGATCCAAACACAATCTCCTGACTCCTGCACAACAGATTAATTAATAGACAATATTTGCTTGAAATTGCTGCTATGGCTGGGGAGGTTTATAATATCTCCAGCTTCCCTTTCAGGTTTCTCTGTGTTCAAGGATGGCTGTGCAGGTGCAGACACACAACTCTTCCGCTAGCGCATTTGCCAGAAGGTGGTACATCATTAACCTTCCATTTGGGATGATCTTCCTGTTCCCCACTAAGTTTGCAAGAACCACTTTTCCCCTTACAATTAGGAGGGAAGCTGGCCGAGGACACGAGCCTAGGTAGATCTGGGATAGGCAATTAATGTTAGAAGGATACTTAGGGCTGATTGACAGGATCCTTTGGGCAGAGGGTTGGGTAGCTCATTGGAAAAGAAATCACAAATTTGCTGTTTGCCATTATGATCAGTTGTTGCTTTTTACTCCAAACCAATTCTGACATATGTTTGGAAAGAATGAACAGAGAAAAATTGTTCTCTCTCAGAATAATAGAACTTGGCGTCATCCTATAACTCTCTTTGGCAGTAGTTGCAGAGGGAAAACGAAAGAAAGTTCTTCTACATGCAGTGCACAATCCACTTAAAGAATTCGTTGCCGTGTGTGTGTGTGTGTGTGTGTGTGAAGATTGCTAGCATTAATAACTTTTTAAAATAATTAGGAAAAAACATAGATCAAAGATCTACCTATGGTAGTGCACTATGGAACTGAGCTAAGCACACACACACCGAGTTGTTTATCTTCAATATTTGGCCATCACACTTTGCTTGTGTACTGTGTAGGACCATATTCTTTGAACTTGGGTCCCAGGTGTTGTATTACAACACCCATCATCCCCAATGGGGATGAATGATGGGAGTTGTAGTCCAACAACATCTGGGACACCTGCTGACCACCCTTGGACAGAGATTGCTGGGTGAGATGGTCCTACGTGGGACGGGGCTTATCCCCCCCCCCCAATATTCTATTCAAGTTGGCACACCTGATCTGACCTCTGTGTAAAGAAACAACCAACCTCACAATAGACCCACTGCATAAAGCTGTCTCCTGAGTTAGCCCTAGGTGTGTTCATACTAATGTCAAATCAATTCCAGCCTTCACCTTGGAATTATCTGTCCTACCCTTGACAGGTCTTAGGAGGATGGCTTAAGGCCTTCTCATCTTTTTTCTTTTTCTTTTTTTTTTTTTTGCTTATCAGAAGCCTCTATATTAAGCTCCACACCCATTTTGTTATTTCGGCTAAACACAGGGTGACCAATTGTATAAGAGGACTCCTGGACCTTTAACTCATTGCACAGCAGGAACGATTTTGACAGATATAGCCTGTCATTCAGCGGTATGAAAAGATTCATGTCCTGAAATTCCTGCTTCTCTGCAGCCTTTGTATCTGATCTAGATGCCAGGAAGAGGAATTAAGCCAGTCTTGTCCTCAGGGGCAATGCTGGGTACTTAAGAGACTTAAGGGCACAGGACCATATGCACACATTTGCATAACACTTGCATGTGTTAATGTACTGTATATGTATTGATGAAAAAATTGAATTTAAACATCACAGAAGACAAGGATATTATTTTCCCATCCAGATTACCCCAGGTAAATCCTTCAGTTACTTTGCATCCCACTGCAGTTCACCCCAAATCAGTTCATCTTCCATTTATGCTCCAGTGTAACAGCCCTTCTGTTATTCCCATTCATTACCCCAAAATCATAGCTAGATGACCTTAAAATAATTCATTCCTACTAAATCAATATCCTCCCCGGTAGCCAAGATCACCCCCTAATTCAGTTTCCCCAAAGTCAATCTACCCACCCACTCGGGGGGGGGAGGGAATTGCCCAAACTTCACACGCCCACCCCTAGCGACACCGCTGCTTGTCTTCAGAACATGCAAGCCTTTTAAAAGCCTCTCAGGCACCAGGGCTTTCTCTTTAATACTTCCCTTCCCCTTCGTTTTTCTCTGCTGGGTGCATCTGTACCTTTCACGCTTTTCCTTCAAAGGAGAAAAAAAAATCAAGTGGGAGCTTCACATGCAACTGGTAAAGATCACGAAGGACAGAAAGTGGAAGATGGCGAGGCTGGCAGGAAGTAAAGGGGAGGAGTAGAAACAGGTGGGTTGTGACAGATGGCTGGGAAAAGAGAGAAAGCAAATGCAGAAGAAGGCTGGCAGGCGCAGATTGAGGAAGGGAAGGTGGAGAATAGCAAGGGAAAGGGAGGGGCACAATCCCAGCAGTGGGGAGGGATTACATTTCAAGTATGTGACCCCGCCCCCAATGATTCTGTATATGCCTGGAAAGGCCAGAGAAGAGGAGGGCCCATGTGAATATGTGTGCGACTTTTTCTTCTCCGTCGTCGTCTTCTTCTTTTCTTAATAACATCCATCTATTTATAGCTCCTAAATTATACACCACCAACATTACTTGGAGACAAGATGTGTTATTTGGCTGCCAGCAGGGAAAGGAGAAGGGGGGGCTGGAGAGTCACCCTGCCCGCCCGCCCCTCTTTTGCAGCAAAGTGCACCAACTGTGCGAGAGGGTCTGTAACTTCACCGAGAGAAATGGGGAGGCAAGCTCTCAGGGTCAAGGAAGGGCACACAATCCTCTTTTTTCCTTTCTCTCTTTCTGCTGTGCCGGAAGTTCGGTGTGGGTGGCTCTGAGCAGATCGCTGGGTTTTATTTTGTTGTTGTTTTTTCCACCCAGAAACTTTTCTCTAGGTGGCAGATCTGGTGAATGGAAGAGATGCAACACTGGAGCAGCAAGAGAGTCTGTCTACGCCAGGGTCCCTCCATCTGCTGCGCTGATATAAATAAAGAGCCCAGCTGGTTGGTTCTCCTGTCTCAAGAAGACAATAGTGCCGAATGCTCAGAGAAAATAATTCCCTCTCCTCTCTGTTGCAGACGTGTCATAGAATTGTAGAGTTGGAAGGGACCATGAGGGTCATCTAATCCAACCCCCTGCAATGCAGGAATCTTTTGACAAAGGTGGGGCTCGAACCCATAGCCTTGGAATTAAGAGTTCCATGCTCTACCGACTGAGCTATCCCAAGCAGCTACCATCATTCTTCTCAAGAAACATGGGAGAGTAGGAGAAGCAAGACCTGCACTGGGAAGTCTGAATGGACAGACTTGTATTGACAGCACACGGGCTGCGGGAAGCTGTTTTTTTTACCAAGCCCATTGGTCCGTCTGTTTATTTATTTATTAGATTAAGAAGGTGGGGTTTTTTGTTTTGTTTAATTTAATAAATATATAATATATACCAACCTTCATCCATAGATCTCAGGGTGTTTCACAGTATAAAAATACAGGATAAAAACACAAAATGCAGAAGAAAAAACAAGAAGAAAAGCAAAACAATAACCTCCACTCCTCCCCCACCCCTTCCCACAATCACTTTTAAAAGGATATAAGGATATTAGTCAGCCGAAGGCCTGGTTGAAGAGGAACATTTTCACCTGACGCTTAAATGGTGTATAACGAAGGTGCTAAGCAAGCATTCCACAAACAGAAAAGACCCATTCTTGTGTTGCCACCCTTCGGAGGAGGGTGTCAGTGTGGTGTAGTGGTTAAGAGCAGTGGACTCGTAATCTGGTGAACCGGGTTCGCTTCCCCGCTCCTCCACATGCAGCTGCTGGGGGACCTTGGGCCAGTCACACTTCTCTGAAGTCTCTCAGCCTCACTCACCTTACAGAGTGTTTGTTGTGGGGGAGGAAGGGAAAGGAGATTGTTAGCCGCTTTGAGACTCCTTAAGGGGAGTGATAAAGCGGGATATCAGATCCAAACTCATATGGTGATCACAGGGTCCAGGTAGACTGATATGGAGAGAGGTGGTCTTGAGGTATTGTGGTCCTGAGCCATATAAGGCTTTATAGGTCAGTATTATCTACAGTATTTAAGGCTTTATCTAGCTCAGTATTATCTACACTGACTGGTAGCAGTAACTGACTCTCCAGGATTTCAGACAGGGGCTCTCTCCCTGCCATACCTGGAGATGAATCTGAACCTGTATTCAAGGCTGAGAAATCTGTTTATGAGTGTTCACATACATTCTGAGTAAAATAGAAGCAGGTTCATTTATCTTTACATCACTGCATTGATGCAATATGTGTTACAGGCACACTCACCAAAATAATAGGGGAACATAACAAGCAAACAAAATAAATGGGGGGGATCATTTAGTTGTAGAAGTACCCTTTGAAAGAACAGGCATTGAAAGATGAGACGTGTATTCCTCTGCTAAGAAGCCAGCTCCCTTCCTCAGTGTCATCTGGCAGTAGCACCAAGCCCTGGAAGAAGGGAGAAGGGGAACAGAGCCATTCCATCGACTCAGGTTTCTGCTCCTCCTCACTTCAAACTGTTTCCATTCTAGCTGGTTGTTATAAGAACTTTATAACTAAGAACGACAGTGGTACCTCAGATTACAGATGCTTCAGGTTACAGACACTTCAGGTTACAGACGCCACTAACCCAGAAATAGTACCTCGGGTTAAGAACTTTGCTTCAGGATGAGAACAGAAATTGAGCGGCGGAGGCAGCGGGAGGCCCCATTAGCTAAAGTGGTACCTCAGGTTAAGGACAGTTTCAGGTTAAGAACAGACCTCCAGAACGAATTAAGTTCTTAACCCAAGGTACCACTGTAGTCCCTGTGTTTGTTCCCCTCTCCCGGCTCGCCTCCCCCAATCCCATTTTCTTTTGGGTCATGTCTTTCTGATTTTAATCATGGAAGGAGCAACTGTCTTATTACTGATATTTGTTAAGCCACTCTGAGAGCCTTTTTCTGTTGCAGAGCAGGGTTTTAAGAAATGCTTCAAATAAATAAATTAAATATGAGATCGACATGGCAAGGTTCTGTAATGTTACTATAATTTCCTTTTTACTCACATTCTCAAAGACTACCAAGGATACTGGCAAAGGAGGTTCTCTGTCAGTCTGCTATCTCTCATTGTGCCTCTAGTTTGCTTCCAAATTTGTTTGTGATATTGTGATAGTTGACTTTGAGTGATAACATCATCCATTCTTCTGATGCATGATCAATAAAGGATCGTATTCATAACAACAATCAGTGCTTGCAGTACAGATTTAATTTGCTGACTGTTCAATTGGCTATTAAAAGTACTGATGTGCTCAGACATTTTTTGTCCAATCACTCTTGCAACATGAATCGGGGTTTGTATATTTTCAGTGTAATATTCTCTAGGAACTTTATTTACCATGTTACGTGTGTGTGTGTGTGCGCGCTTTCTTCCTGAATGTTTCGCAATATTTTTTGGCAAATCTGAAATAACACTTTCACACAGCCAGATATGGACTCATTATAAGGGTCTTGACTGTAGGTCCTCAGCAGTTCTGTGATCTGTGCTTTGTACATTTCAGTAAGCGCCTCCATTTTGAATAAGAAGTGTGTTTCATGCACTCTCATCATAGTATCTTCCATACAGTGTATTGCATCAATAAAAGCTACCCCTTCAAACATAATAACTGTTCTGTTCTTCATCATGAAATCACTTGCCCTGGTTGTGAAACCAAATAAACATTATGTATGATATTTCACTTCCAAGGTGGTTGTTTCACCAAAGTGCAGCATGGGGATTAGTTTGCCATATTGTGGTTCAGTCACACACTGTTAGACCATCCTGTCTACACCAAAAGCTGGAACATTTAGATTCTAATTGTGTATTGTGAGCTAAAGCCGAACATTTGCAGCAAAACATATATCTTATTTTGTCGTGTGCATAAACTTGGACCAGATCGATAGTTGCTCATTTATGTCCCCTTCTGCCTGTTTTTCTTGCTCCTTGCAGCTTAATAAAGTTGTAGAGCAATGCACATTTTCATGCAACATAGCTTTCCTCGAAGAAATGTGTTTTCCATTCCATTGTGGCCTTCATGAAGGTTATTTAGATCAATGTATATGGGTAGCTCGTCAATATTTTTAATTCTCTGAGAAAACACTAACGAGGCATCATGTAATAATTGGTCAGTGAATCTATTTGGGGGACGGGGTGGCTGTGAGAAAGAACTTGACTTATCTAGACCTGGTCTTTGTACAGTATATATGATTTGCTTCCATTTCAAAGGGTTATGACATTGTATCAGGTGAGTGCACCTGTAAAAAAAACAAGGAAAGCAGACACAAATTATAACATGATTACAGCCATACCTTGTTTTTTGAACAGCTTAGTTCTTGAACATTTTGTTTCCTGAACACCGCAAACCTGGAAGTGACTGTTCTAGTTTGCAAACTATTTTTGGAAGCCAAACATCCAATGGGACTTCCGCGGCTTCTGATTGGCTGCAGGACATTCCTGCAGCCAATCAGGAGCTGCACTTTGGTTTCTGAACATTTTGGAAGTCAAATGGACTTTCAGTATGGATTCTCTTCGACTTCCAAGGTACGACTGTATTTTAAATGGATTGGATCCATACTGAATTAGTTGCACTTGGGTTCTATTGAGTAAGTCACAACTAACTTTCACATTGACCTCAATATAATTGTAATACAATGAACTTAATCTGGATCCAGCCCATTGTATTGAAACAATATGTATTTTAATGTTCAGTGATTCCTTGACCGCAAAAGCTACAGAAATGACACCACGCATACTCTCATACATTAGTTGGTCAGGTTCAGATATGGAAAAAAGTGACATTTTTATGTCACAGCCATCTTGGAATCAGTACATTTCCCAATAGGATTCTACATATGGAATGGTCAGTAAAGTTGATATCTACCATCCTGCAGAAAGAAAATAGCTCTTCTTATCATATCTTGCAGCAGGTGTAGAACCCAAGCAAAGCTCCAATACGTTGACCGGGCCATATTGCTTGTTTACTTTGGGTGAGAGGATTGAGAAGAATGCCCAGCCATGTGATTGAAGAGCTTTGGAGACTCAAATGACAATTTCACAGATTTAAAGAAAAGTCTCATAGATTTAAAGATCATGGATTTAAAGACAGCTGCTTTCTCGTGCTGTACTTAAATGTAATTCTTAACTGTCATATTCCTGCAATTGTTACACACACAAACACACAACTCCTTAAAGCAACTAGAGTGTTCTTGAAATTAGAGACCTCTGGGAAACTTATTTGCAGAAGATGAGCTGGTTTCTACGTGGGTGAGGCTGTTGTTGTGAGGACTCAAGAGAAGGAAAATCTCTTTGTTACTAAGCAGGGATCTGAGGGCCGTCGTCATGGGAGAAGCCAAAAAATTCCATACAAGGAAGAACTGTTCGCCTGCAGCCATGCCACCTCTGCTGCGATCCTGTCAGATGTTGCAAAAGCAAAACCAGCATGTCTGGTCAGTATTTAAATAAGATTTTCCCAAGGTGAAATGATTCATTGTGTTGCAGGATGCAAAGTTACCTACCAAAACTCACTCTTGCAATCTCCTTGCTGTTTGCTATGTTGAGATGATCTCTCAACTGACCTGCCTCACAGAGTTAGGAAAACCATCTACACTTTCTCAAACTCCTCTATTCTATTTATAAATAGAATAAATATAAATACAACAAATACCTAAATAAAAATAAGTAATTGCTGCAAGGTGCAACATCAGTGTGCGCAGTGGGCTTGAGCTGAAGTCATCTGGCAAGATCAGTGACTCTCTATGTCATTTGGGGTTGATTCAAACATTATCCATATGCTCCTAGGATGTTGTCTTTTGCAGAGTCAGATCATTGATCTATCTACCTGAGTATTGCCTAAACTGAGGTTCTCCAGGTTTTTCAGCAGGAGACATTTTGAGCCCTTTCTGGAGATGCTGAGAATTGAACCTGGGATGTTCTGCATGTAAAACAGAAGGCTATACCACTGAGCTACGGCCCTTTCCACTAGCTATGTCTCTCCTGCAATGCAGAAGCCCATTCACCATGGTCTGATTGCATGCTGCTCCTCTCACATCAGGTGGGTCCAGAGGGGCAAACAACCCCTCGTATTGACAGTGGCAAAGGAAGTTGCCATGTCACCTTAATCCCTCCATATAGTGGAGCATGTTGGACAGGGCTCTGCTGAAGCAGCTGCCACAGTCAAGGCAGCATTTAAATATGGCCCTATTATGATACATATCTGATCTAACAGATTTGGAGCTGGCACACAGTGTGGCCCATACCACTCCTTCACAGTTACCTACTTCACAGTCTCCACCATGCCAAGCCAGATTGTCATTCAGCTTGAGACTGCAGTGTGATTCATGCTTTATGCTGCTTCGTGATATCTACATGCAAACCTCCTATGCAGGCAGCTTATCAGTTTTAGGGTGCGAATCCTTTTGAAGAGCCAATGCACAGTGATTAAGATAAATTCTGGGCATTATTGTTTTCTGAAGTTGAACAAAGGAATGCCTCCACAGCTAGGATTCAATATAGAGGCAAAGCAACATTCTCCCAGGATTAAGTACTCATTCTTTGAGAGATCTGTGTGCACAATTCTGTGGGGATCATTTGATTGCCACTGAAATTTACCTATATTATGAGAAGGAACAGATCTCACAGAGTGTCAGGGCTGGGTCATGGGAAGTAGTTTGGGGAAAGCCAGGAAGTGAGATCCCAAACTGGAAGGGGCAATAGAATTCAAAGGCAACCTGGAGGCAGTGCCAGGTGTCCTGCGTTCCAGACATAACAAGCCAGGAGTCTTGGGGGAGGGTCATAGTTCATGGGCAGAATATCTACTTGGTTTGTAGAAGGACCTAGGTTCAGTCTGCAAAATAAGGCAGGAAAAGACCCACATCTGAAACCTGGGAGAACTGCTGCTAGTCACAGTGTAGACAATACAGAGCTAGATGGACCAGTGATCTGATTTGGTACAAGAAAGCATCAAGAAAGCTCCTGTGAATCAAGACCAAAGAGCAATCAGGAGCAGAAGGCAACTCAGAAGGCAAGATCAGAGGACAAGTGAGGAGTGAGGACCAAATAATAATCCAGATCACACAGCAAACTAGAGTGCAGGAATGGAGAACAAGGCACAGGTTAGAACCGAGGATCGTGGTCAGAAATGCAAGACACACTAGAGCTTGAGTGGATATTGTGCCAGCAAGACTCAGCTTGGAAAAGAAGTGCTCATCTACTCCTTCCTGCCCAGGAAGAACCAAGGGCCAGCATTGGTGGAAGAAGCCAGGCCAGATCTACAAAGCTCATTCCCAAGACGCTGCAGTTATGGAGCTTACCACATGAGGCAGTGTTTAACAGTTCCCAACATACAAGGATCCAAGCAAGGCTTTGAGGAGCAAGGAAGAGGACACTGCACTGCAAATAGCAAAATAAATAAATAAATAAAATAAAATAAAATAGGCATATGTAATATGAATGCCTGAACTGACAATTCAAGATACATCCATTAAGTTTGTCACAAGCTAGAGAAATCTTAAAGATATACAAGTGCCAAGAGCTAGTACTTATGTTTATGGGGAAATGAACATGTGACTGCTGGATCAGAATTTGAGCCGAAACAAAATTTCTCAGTTTATGTTTTGGTATCAAAATTGAATCTTGCTTGAACTGGCTGGGTGACAGAAGTTAATGCGACATTTACTAAATTTGATTGCAATTATTCTATCAGCAACTGTCAGATATTGACTGCTAATGCATGCTGGCTGTCAAAGGCTGTCTTATAATCAGTGTCATTTTCAGAAACTGTCAAATGTTGACAGCCGTTGCATGTCAGCAGACAAGTCCTATCAAATCGTGATTACTACATATCAAATACTGTCAAAAATGTTGACTACTACTCCAAAAACTTTGGGTGCTGATAGTGAATATCAAATATTAGTTGAATATCCACACATCCAGAAAGTAATCAGAGAATATTTGCCTCAAAATTTTCAGAGAATTTTGAGGGGAGTGTTTTTGAGGCTAAAACTCATTTTCATTCTTAGCAAAACCCTATGGTAGACCAGTGCAACACTGCCATTGACTCTAGTGCCCTTCTACTTTCTTTCATTGACCTGAGTTGAAGATCACCAAGACAAATTCCATCCATATCCAACAGTGCTTTCTTTCTGAGATCTGACAAGATCACATGATGACTGCATGAAGCAATCGGGTTAACAGGAAAGTTAGAAAAGTCTCAGAAAAGGCATTTCTGAGGCCTGTAGAGCAGTTCACATCACGTCTTTCATACATTTTGCCCTTCACTTGTCCCTTGCAGATCTCACCTAGTAAGTAATGGGCAAAAAACAAGGGAATGGAGGAGAAGGTAAAGGTAAAGGGACCCCTAACCATTAGGTCCAGTCGTGACCGACTCTGGGGTTGTGGCGCTCATCTCGCTTTATTGGCCGAGGGAGCTGGCGTTTGTCAGCAGACAGCTTCCAGGTCATGTGGCCAGCATGACTAAGCTGCTTCTGGTGAACCAGAGCAGCACGCAGAAACACTGTTTACCTTCCCGCCACAGCGGTACCTATTTATCTACTTGCACTTTGATGTGCTTTCGAACTGCAAGGTTGGCAGGAGCAGGGACCGAACAACGGGAGCTCACCCCGTCGTGGGGATTCGAACTGCCGACCTTCTGATCGGCAAGCCCTAGGCTCTGTGGTTTAACCCAAGGACAGGCATGCAAATCCCTGCAAACCCTTCAGCTGGGGAAGCAAGAGCAAGCAGGTGGCAAGAGGAGTACTCCTGAAGAAAGAGGCCAGGAATTGAAGAGCAAATGGAGACTTTTGAGAATTGACTGCTTTTAAGGAAAGGGCTGCATTGTGTTGTTATTGGTGGTGGTGGTGTTGATCTGAATTTTAGCGCATACACCCACACCCACCCACATATATATTTCATAGATAATTTATGCTATATGTTTGTAGCTAGGTGTGTTTTATCTGCATTTGTTTTAATTTTCATGAGCAACCTTGAGTCCCAGTTCTGAGGGTGTAGGAGCAGGATAGAAATAAAATAATAGTTCTTTCAGATTTAAGAGCTAAGTCTTCATGGGATGGAGTCATTATTGTTACTTATGTCAGTGGTCTTCATAGCATTAACATTCATGCTCCACATTGCCCCTGGTTTGAAATCCAATCATTCTCGGGGGGGGGGGGGTGACACCTCACCCTCAGAAAACTCACCAGAAACTGTCAGTTCTTACATTGCAGTCACCCTCCCTCCACTGCCACCACCGCCTTTCAATGGGTATTTTTTTGTTGCTAGCCACTCCCTTTCTTTTATTCCCTGGAAAGAGATTCATAATTAAGTCTGTGATTGTTCTGGAGACTTTATCATCTTGGCAAACATACCATCCAGAGACGGGAACTCTTACAATAAAAATTAATTACGTGCTACTCCTGCCCCAGTCCCTCTGGAAGTGTGTAAGGAAGGCATTTTGATGAGGGGGGAGAAGCCAACATTTGACACACAAGGAGCGTTCTCCAGCCTGCAGGATGACAGCCAGTCTCTCCCCATCCGTACACAAATATTGCAGGGTGCCTCTCTGTTGTTTATTCTTCTTCTGTCTATATATTACACAGAGATTTCCTTTTCTAAAGAAGCAGACATCTTGGAAAGGGTACAGGTGGATGGAGAGAAATTGAGAGAGAGAGAGAGTTTAAGCATAAGGGAAATTTAAAAATATATATATAGCAGGGCTTGACACTTGGTGGTGGATTTTTCTCCACAAGAGGAAACTTTGTCAGTTCTTTTCTGGTTGAATTTGAGCAAAAAAAAAAATAGTCTTATAGGAAGATATTTTACATGTCCACCATGTCCCTCCAAGGTACCTAATCTTTCTTTCTTTCTTTCTTTCTTTCTTTCTTTCTTTCTTTCTTTCTTTCTTTCTTTCTTACTATAGAGATGTAAACATGTTCGTCATTATTGTTGTGACTAGGAATTTGTTTCCTACCGGAAAGTTCTGTATTCTGCGGTTAGCGTTTGGCTTTTTCAACATGATTCAGAAACCTGGGAGGAAGCATTTGTTGCACCTAAGACCTGTGCTTTTAGAGGGAATGAAGCAGTGCCAGCAAATGCTCCTCGGATGATATGAAACTCTACCCATTGAACTCAAGGTTAAATATCAGATAAACAGGTCTTGCTTTTGCATTGGCTATTTGTTTAGTTAAATAAGGACTGCAGGGCACAATGCTGGGATAGCGAAGGGGGAGAGGAGAGGCACTTGCATAACTGGCATGGTACAAATGCACTGGGTCCACTGGGCTGACTTGGATTCACCAGCACTTTTGCCTTCCATCACCATCTCTTCACTCTGCCTCCTCTCCATGTAGCAGATCAAATCCCTTGAGCATGCACATATTTCCCCCTGTGGGGCTAATTATAGCAACCCCGGAGGGGGGGAGAGGTGTTTCAACTGGGAAGCAGTAGTGGGCAGAAAGAGTTAAATGACACACCCACACACCCAAATTACTGCTCTGCTCAGAATTGGAGCACCTGCCCCTTCCCCATGCAGCTGCATTTAGATCATAAAGGATGCCATTAGGATACCAATCATGGATCTTCTATGCCATGCTTGTTGCATCCCTCAGTGAGCAGAGAGTGCTGATTCCAAGTAAACCCATTCCTCTCTTTAACAAAGGATGCTGAAGCCTTGGCAACATTTCTGCTGAATGCAGGAGAAGAAAATTATGGGATGACGAAGAAAGCCTCTGATGTTCAATTTATTGGGAGGCACAATCTGAATTTTGAGAGATCTAACTAGTGTGTTATCAAGAACTGGGGACTGCCAAGTCCTTCAGAACAGCTGCATCTCATCTATCAGAGCAATGCAAGTTCATTTATGCAAAGGAATAATTCATATCAGAGGCAAGCTCATTAACAGAGAAAGGAGAGAAGAAACTGGTTGGTTTCCATCCTGACCCCAGATTAGCATTGGAACAACTGGCTTCATATTTGTTGCTAGCCACTATTTAGAGTTCTGATTTTTAGAGCTGTAATAAAATCTCTTCCCCACTGCACAATTTCAACTCTCCATACCCCAGGTTGTGAAAATGGTGTGTGTGTGTGTGTGTGTATGTGTGTGTGTGTGTGTGTGTGTGTGTGTGAGAGAGAGAGAGAGAGAGAGAGAGAGAGAGAGAGAGATGTCCATTTTCTGAGAGGACCGACAACATTCACCAAGCATATCCTTCTTCTTCTTCTTCTTCTTCTTCTTCTTCTTCTTCTTCTTCTTCTTCTTCTTCTTCTGATGCTGGTGTTTCTGTCCTGCTTCTGGTCAGTTGGTTTTATATTTGAGGTTGGATTTGAAACGTGTTTTCATTTTTAATTCATATTTATTGTGCACCACTTTGGAAATTCATTTTGAATTTTCGGGATGCTTCTTTGAAATAGTTGAACCAAGAAATTAGAAAAGGCAGCTGATCAAGCTTTGAGGGAAGTAGCTGGGGCAATCCTTCACAAATAAACCTCCAGTCTGGCAGAAGGAAAGGTGTTGCATTGTGTTTGGCAGTTCATTTGTGTGACAGAAGAGCAAGTGAGGGCCAACCAAGCTTTCTGGGGTACACAGGTTAAATCAGCCTTTGCCAGCCTGATGTTCTTCAGCTGTCTTGGACTACAGCTCCCATCCTGGAAGTTGTACTCTAAAATCCTAGAAGACACCAGGGTGCTGGAGGCTGGGATAAATGGAGGACATTTCCATGGCCTGGGTAGGATTCTGAAAGAAGGTGTGAGCTCATTACAAGAGCACCCACCAGTGGGTTGTAAATCAGACAGAAGAGAAGCTGTCATTACTTGGGGAAATCAGTGAATCGTGCCTGACACCAATACCCAGCAAGGGATGCCAAAGGACCCACATGAAGTCGTCATATATGAGCACGTCAGTCTGCAAGAACCATAAGCGCAAGGAAGGCACACTGACATTCTGATAACAGCTGGTATTTAATGCTCTTTTCCGAAGACATGCACAGCCATTGCCAAGTATTAATTAATCTGCACAATGCCCTTGAGAGCTCAGATCGGAAGGTAGATATTGTTATTCGCACTTTAAAGATGGTGAAAGGGAATGAGAAAGAGTCCGCTTGACTTGCCCAAAGCCATTCAATATGTCAAGAGCAGAATTGCAGCAAGACTTCAAGGCTCCCTGATGCCAAATCTTGTACTAATTCGTATAAAGGACAATAATGTTTACTCATATTTAACTTTAGCTGAATCGTAGCTCTTTACAGACATTTAAATTTCATAGCACTCCTTATCACGGGAGGGTGGGGAGGGTGAATACCTGTTTAACCCTAGTTACAGTAGAAATTTCAAGAGCAAAGAAGTGGAATGCATTTATGAAGGGGATTTCAATTTCAATGATCACATGACTCATCTATCTCTGTTTGCGGGTACTCCCTACTCAAAAAGTACACTGGAGAACTGGAAAAGGTGTATAAAAAGGGAGTGTCTTCCCAATGGGGAAAGGCTCAAAGATCTATCCCTTTTAGAGTTTGGGGCAAAGAATGACCAAAAGGGGACATGGTAGAGAAACAGATTATCTATCTGTCTATCATCTATTTGTCATATAGTGTTGAGAAAGTAAAGTTGAGGAGTCATTTTTTTCTGAGAAAAATTCTGAGATCATTACTTTTCTCAATAACAACACAATACAACACCCCCACAACACTCAAGCAATGAGAATTTTGCTGCATTTTCCTTAAATAGTCTCCACCATCTTTTGTGTTTGTGTTGGCCACAATTCTTTCACACCCAATACACAATAACCCAAACCAATACTAGGCCCATGACACTGAGCTGGATTCAAAACATAGTTGCTGCCACTTACAATGACCAGGAACAATTCTTTAAAGAAACAGAGAGAGGCTGTGCTGCTGATGCTGATGCTACTACTAATGAAGAAACTGTTGGAAAATTTCTCCTCCCCTGGAGAAATATGATGAAATGTTCCACCTCCGTTTCTCTATCCACAAACAAGGTGGAGAATTTCAAAGAGACTATTAGCATGTGAGAAACTGCACAGATTTGTTTGCGTGTCTCAAATCTACTGCCAATCAGTTTCATTGAATGATTCTAATCTTATGGAGGAGAGAGAAGTCTCATATGCACATCAATCAACATCCCCAGAACTAAAGACAAGACGGGTACAAGTTTAAGAGGGCTTAGCTGACATATTGGTGTGAATGAAGTCATCATGTCAACATTCTGGAAAGCAAGGAGAAGCTAGATTGTACCTAAACAGGAATCAATGGGTATATGCTGGGGTACCAGGTGAGCATATAACCAGAAATGGTGAGAAGTGATGTCCTAGCTGCGCTGGAAGGAGTAACCACCTATACAACAGCAAGCATTTGCAAGAAATGAGCATATCTCACTCCACCTTCAGGCCTATTTGTGGGATGTAAACACAGGAGCAGTCAATGACAACATTCCT
Source organism: Podarcis pityusensis (assembly GCF_964106645.2). NCBI lineage: Eukaryota > Metazoa > Chordata > Lepidosauria > Squamata > Lacertidae > Podarcis > Podarcis pityusensis. The sequence goes on along the minus strand of NC_138035.1, from coordinate 34,024,528 downwards.
AGAGTGTACATGTTAGAACATGGGGAGGGATGTCTGTCCAGCAAGCAGGTAAACTTCCTGGGGACAGACTTCCTCCGCATGTGACCAGAGGTGGGTGTGGCCTCACCTGTGCAGGTAATGACAAAAGCACAGGGCAGGCAGCCATCTCTCTCTCTCTGCCATTTTCCTTCGATGAGGAAACATCTAAGGATGCTCTCTTGGCTCCCAGCCAAGAGAGGAGATAATGTATGTAACCTTTTTAAGCTGTCTGCCTTCTGGGATCATATTGTGAACAGAACGTGAGTAAACTCTTTTATACTTTTATAAAGACTGTGTCATGTCTTGTATTTTAAGAGGGAACAAAAGGGGAAATTACCAGAGTAATTATTATAGAGGTTCTAGCGAACCTGTGCACATGTTACCGTTGCGAACTTAAAGGGGAATGTCTATAAACTCTGCTGATATTTTGGGAACTTGTTAGCACAAGTTGGATAAGGATATAATTAGTCAATATATCCTCTCCTGCACCCCAGAACATTCCCACACTATTCCCACCCCCACCCCTGGATAAATAACCATGTGATCTCAAAGGTTGGTATAATTAACTATAAATTGGGGGGGGGGGTTCAACACTTCCTTGCTAGGAAAAGAAAGGGATGTTTGTAGGAGAAAAGACCGGCAACCTGGAACTTTCAGAAAAAGAAAATAAATAAATGGGGAACCATCAAAGCAACCAGAAAGCAGCTTATAACATCTCCTTACCTGCCCACTAGGTAATAAAATATGGGTGTGTTCAGGACTCACAGAAATGTGGTCAAAATTATTACTTATCATCATTACCACTGTCATCATCTTTCTTGGTCTTCACCATAAGATCCCAGGGTGGGTTACAATAATGTAAAAATATGAGATTAAAATCAGTTAAAACCATTTATAGTCAGGGTGCAACCTATTCTCTCTCTAATCTAATATCTCTATCTATCTATATCTGCTGTCAAAGGCCAGAGCAAAGAGGCACATCTTCAGCATATTGGCAAAAGGGCCATACAATGAAGGTGGCAGATGCACTTCTGTGGGAAGGGAATTCCACAGCTCAGGGGAAAGGCCTGTGAGTCTTTCTGATGCCTAACATTTTAACAGGAATTGGGCAAACTGGCACTCTCCCTTAGCTTTGGAAAACTTCTTTTAGAACATTCCCTTAGCCAAGGTGCAGTGGTCTTTTTTCTTCTGCCAAACCTGATGTCTTCTATTTTCAATATTTCTTGGGGCACTGCTGGACTTTGCCCAAAAAAAAGCCTCCGCAGAATCTGTCTCTGGGGAACTAGCAGCCATCACAAAGGGCAATTAAAATGCAATGTTTTGTTTCCTCTACTTAATTGGTGCTACATTCGGAAAGATAGAGGTGCAGTGCAATGCGGAGACTGCATACTACTTCCCAGCGCAGAGGAGAAGATTCCCTCAGCGGCACAGTTACCATTCGCTCTGGATACAGATTCAGTCCCCAATCCAGTTCATCTGGAGTGGTAGGCTTGGTGCTGATTTTGCCTCCCTGAGAAATCAATAGGCAGCTCTGTCTGTTAGACCACACTGACAAAGTACTTCATGTCAGCTGAGAGGCAGATACCATCAAATACTGACTGCTGCTAAACAATCATTGCCCGTCAAATGCTGATGTTCACTATCGGGAGAATTTTGAGGAGCATTCTAAGTGTCATTAGTTTACTTTAGCATCCAGTTAGAGGCTGCAAGAAGAAGAAAATGAAATTGGGACAGCACTTTTAATTGCTGCATTTCCAGACTCTCTGGTTCTGTATAGCTCTGAAGAAGAGTGCCTTCTGTTTTCTGCTTCACTGGTCCCCAAAAGTCTCATAGGTCTCAGAAGAGAGAGAGAGAAAGTCTAAGCTTAAGACAATTCAGGGGGAAAACTGACTGACGGATACTGATGTGGCCTTTGCCTGAACATAATATTGCTTCTGAAACCACAGAGGAAAGCTGACCTTTCCGTCTTTGTATCTTCTCCTGTATATCTCATGAAAAGAAAACAGCAAACAGAGAACTACTGGTAAATGGTTTGGGTTATCATTGATAAGCTTTCCATTCATTTCTACTCTCTGGAATCTTTAAGGCTGGAAGTATTTTGGGCCCCGGCTGATCGTACAATCTGGTGGGTGGGAAGGAGAATTATAGAGAGACAGAATTAGAAGTTGACCAAAAGGACTGTTGATTCACTTCTCCCCAGCTCAAAAGCAAGGGAGATGTTAATACTAGAGGCACTTCAGGGTCTGAATTAGAAGATGGTGATTGGAAGTAATTTTTCTTACTTACTTCGCCAAACTTTTATTAGGCATTACAAATATAGGCCATCATAAAACATCCATATATAAAATTTTAAAATACATACAAATAAATAGCCATGTAATAATGAGGATTTTCATTGGAGTTTCTTCCCACAAAATAGTGCCATTCACAACTCTGAGAAATACTACAGTGGTGCCTCGCAAGACGAAATTAATTCGTTCCGCAAGTTTTTTCTTCTTGCGAGTTTTTCGTCTTGCGATGCACGGTTTCCCATAGGAATGCATTGAAAATCAATTAATGCGTTCCTAGGGAAACCGCCTTCAGACCAGGTCCGGGGACAGTCTGTCCCCCGACCTCTTCTGAAGGCTGGGGGGGGGGAACAAGGGCTTCTGAAGGCTGGGGGGGGCTGGGGGGGGAACAAGGGCTTCGCTGCCGACCCCCAGCATTTTAAAATCTCCCCGGGACACGGGGAGATTTTAAAATGCTGGGGGTCGGCAGCGAACGCTTCGCTGATCCCGGGACGGCAGGCAGCTCTGCGCCGGCATCCGGAGCGGGGCGGGACTTAGCGCCCGGCTCGGGATGGTGGCGCAGATCTGCCTGCAGTCCCGGGACGGCAGGCAGCTTTGCGCGGCCATCTGGAGCGGGGCGGGACTTAGCGCCCGGCTCGGGATGGTGGCGCAGATCTGCCTGCCGTCCTGGGATCAGCGCAGCTCTGCGCAGCCATCTGGAGCGGGGCGGGCTTCGCCCCCGGCTCCCGATGGCTGCGCAGAGCTGCACTGATCCCAGGACGGCAGACAGCTCTGTGCCGCCATCCCGAGCGGGGCGGGACTTCTCTGCTGTCCCGGGGAGATTTTAAAATGCTGGGGGTCGGCAGCGAACGCTTCGCTCCCGCCCGCCAGCATTTTAAGATCGCCCGGGGCAGCGCAGAAGTCTCCGCTGTCCCGGGAAGGCAGGCGGGGGGGAGCAAAGACTTTTGCCCCCCCGCCGGCCTTCAGAAGAGGTCCAGGACCTCTTCTGAAGGCCGGCTGTGGGCGAAAGTCTTTGCTCCCGACCGCCAGCAATTTAAAACAGGTCCCCGGAGATTTCCCTATGGGCTTTCGTCTTGCGAAGCAAGCCCATAGGGAAATTCGTCTTGCGAAGCGCCTCCGAAACGGAAAACCCTTTCGTCTTGCGGGTTTTCCGTCTTGCGAGGCATTCGTCTTGCGGGGTACCACTGTATTGATAAAAACTCAGCCACCCTCGCAGTTACTTCTGGGTTAATGACAGACAGATAGAATCTGATATTTTCATTGTGCCATGATGTTAGACTACCCAAAAAAAGGGGATAGCACACGCTTGCGTAGCTGGTTACACAATGGATAGTAGAAAAGAATATGTTCTACTGTGTCCAGCACATTCAAAAAAACATCTGCAATGTCTGTCATTTCAAGGGGTGTTTAAATATCTGCCCTTGATAAAAGCTGAGGGGAAAACATTCAGTCGGGCTAACATAAAGGCCCTGCGTTGGACTGGAATTATTAATTTTGAAATATAAGTGACCCTGTTATCTGTTGTATTTAAACCATAAAACTTGGGGGACAAATTTTATTTACAGCTGACTCAGTGTTTTGCTTTTCAATTTCCATTAATCTGATTTAAATATTATGATAAAAATAGAAGCAATTTCTCATTAGTGCCAATGGTGGGATTGCCTCCCAAAGGGCAAATTTCAAGGGCAGGTAGGGGGCTGTACCTCAGAGTCAGAGATTCTGCTTTGCATTCAGAAAGTTATCGGTTTGATTTCTTACATTTCCAAGAAGGGCTGGCAGAGTAACCCAGTTCCTTTTGCTTTGACCCCCTAATAGCATCCATTACCCAGGGATTTTTCTGAATTTCAAGGTCTAGAGATCAATCCAGGCAGTCATTCTTATGTAATGAGTTACCTGGACAGACCTATTTGGGCAACCTGATTAAAAACACAAGCTCCTGCACACCTCTCCCCTTGAAATTGAGAACATCTCACCTTCCACTGCTAATCTCTGCCCCTCCTTTATTTTGCCTTTTCGTTTCTGTCTATTTCCCTTTCGCTATACATTATTATTACTGTTATCAATGGTGAAGCACCTCATAAGCTCAGTGGTGTGTGGTAAGTTAATGCACAGGCAGGAGCAACTGGAACAGAGGGCAGCACTATAGACCTGGCCTCCTGGCTGCAGACATCCCTGCCCCAGCACAGGGTAGGCAGAGTGGCAGTGAGGTCAGTGTGAGAGAACCTTGCCACCGCCCTGCCTCATCTCCACACTGTCCCAGTGGGACTGCTGCCTCATTCTCAGCCTTTTAGCACTGTATAGCACTGTGTGGGAAGACAGAGTGTTTTTCTTTTCCTCGTCTTGGACCCTCCTCCTAATGAGCCTTTCAAAGCTCAGGTTCTGTCTAGAGCTCTGAAGAGGAACCCTCTTGTTAGGAACTGAGGGCACATTTTATTGCAGTTCTCCAACAAAACTTCTTACTTGAAGTGTGTGTGTGTGTGTGTGTGTGTGTGTGTGTGTGTGTTTACGCGGCAGCCCAGAGACCAAGATATAGTTTTTGCTAAGGCCAGGCAAGAGCAAGAGCTATCCTGAATTAGTCTGGATAGAACTTGGCTATGAAATTTTCTGAGGGAAATTAAGAGTTTATGGGGTAAAAACAGGGGCACTGGGAAAGCTTGAGGTCATTCAACATTTAGCACTGCGTCTTTTAGTGTTTGAAAGATTCTTTTGCATTAAAAATAAATAAAGAAACAAACTGCTTTCAGCACACAGACCCTGTAAGGGTTGGGGAACCTGTGGCCCTTCAGATATTGCTGGACTACAACTACTATCATTCTTGACCATTGGTCTTTCTGGCTGGGGCTGATGGGAATCTGAGTCCAACAGCATCCCATGTTTGAGAGAAAACTGAGGATGTGAGAGGAGGCTGACTTCTGAACAAATTTTAAAAGCCAGCCCAAGCTTCTGGAAAGGTGGAAAGTGGGAAAGCCTGTTGGGTTGGAAAAGTACAAGCACCATGTGAGCACACTCAGCCCCCCCCCCCCCCGCAGGAAAGCCAAACGGCATTCCACTTTGCCACATGCTCCTCTCCCTTCGGTGCTTCCTCCACAAGACCTCAGCTGATTCTCCTTTGGAGTGAAAACAACAACCCTCAGTGGCCTAAGAACGAGTGAAGCATTAATGCAAGGGAGGACGGCTGGGATCATGGTTGTGCAAGTGCCAACTCTCCTGTGCAGAAGAGATCGCATCCCAGGAGCCATTCAGCACCAGTAAGTGGACAGTTACTGAGACCCTGCTGAAGTGGAAGGGAGCTGTGTGTGTGTGTGTGTGTGTGTGTGTGTGTGTGTGTCACCTTTTCTCCCAGCTCTCAGTTTCCCAGTGCCTTCCTCAGTCACACTGTGTATATTGAAGTGCTGCTATTTAAACAAGCCAGTTGTTAATAAATGCAGCCTTTTAGCCCTAATTGGAGGAGAACCACTAGCTTGCAAACCTCCCAGAGCTCTTCAATTATAGATAGAGCTCCAGTCAGAGCTGCTGGGAATGGCTGAGTGATTTCCTGAGTAACTGCAGAGCTCCCTTTCCCTAGCACTGCATTAATTGCTCCAGCAGGCTGGCCTCGTGGAGCACTCAGACAGGCCATTGGAGCAGCTCCGAGGACGTGAAGTGCAACTCAAGGCTGGGCAGTGGTCCTCAGTGTGTGGCCACTTCCTTCTGTCCCAAATTAGATAAATTACCATGGAAGTTCAAGCTCCACGGCTGGCAGGATGCAAACATGGTTTAGGGAAATGGGGCAAGTATGTTTTCTCCCACCTCCTCCCAACTGATGGCAGCTGTTTGCTGGTGGTTAATGAATGCAAGCTACAATTTGGTACAGCAGAAAATTTGTTACCTCCTTATGTTATGCCACATATTACACTGCGCCAGTTATATGTTGAGGAAATCTACCATCTTGGTTGGCCCAAGACATTTGGTTGCCTAAGGGGAAATTAATGGGACTTGTTTCCTCGCAAATGTTGAAAGACTTGAGTTGCACATCACATGCCCTCCTCAAGCACCATTTGAAGCCCCAAGAGAACTTGGAAGGCAGGAAACAACGTGAAGAGAAGAGCAAAATCTTGCAGTCACCGTATTGGCAAACTGCTCAGAGTATATTGAACTGAGAGAAAGCCAAATGAGAGAATCACTACTGGAGAAGCTTGCTGCCCAAGAGGAAAATATTCACTTCTAGGTGTGCATTTCTTTCTAGTCTGCAATGCATGCGTTTGTATTTAATTTTTAAAATATCCCCCTATAGTTATATTGTCACACTGCCCTTCACTTTCAACCTGCTCAAATGTGTAGAATTTCAATATGCACTAAATAAGACAACCTAGTGCACTCCAGATCTTTAGACCTAGATTATTATTATTATTATTTATTAAAAGCATTTCTATCCCACTCTTCATTGCAAGCAAGTGGATTACAAATTTAGCAGCCCCATTAAAACAACAATATAATAGAGTCCAGTGAAATACAACCCCAACAATCACATCAATCTGTCATTAAACTCCAGCGAAGACCTGGGCAAAAAGCCAGGCCTTTAGATGGCGCTGAAAGCTCAACAGCATTGACTACAACTCCCATCAGATTCAGCCAGCACTACAGTTTCCATCAGACTCAGCCAAGACAACTGCGCTGGCTGGCGCTGATGGGAATTCTAGTCCAAAATATTTGGAGGCAACCAGGTTGAGGAAGACTGATATACATGAAGAAGGAAAAGGTAAGATTCAGTTCCAAGCCTAAACACAGACATTTGACCGATGTGCCAGTGTATTATAGAGTCCAGCTGCAGTGAAAAGCAAAAGAGATATTGTACCTATTAAACTAGTGTGAGGGGTAAAACAGATCCCCACAGTGTTCCTTGTTTTGAAAAATCTGGATCTTGAACCATCAGGATGAAATGAGGTACGTTATGTTATAAGATATTAAGAAAGCCCGTATCTGCACTTGGAGTGGGTCCAGCAACATCCCTTGGGTCCCTGATGTTGCAGGGGGAAGAAGGAATTGAGGCAAGATTGACTGACTGCAATTAGCTAGGCAAATAGCTCTGCTGATGCCTCACCTCTCATTTGTCTTGCTTGGCTGCATTTGTCTTATTACTGAGGATGAGGGATGAGCAAACATTTGGATACAAAAGCAGCAGCCTGATTTTTTTGCCAAAAAAGAGAGAGGGCGGGAAAAGCCCCTGAATGTATACCAACTGAGTGCCTTTGCTGTTCTAAAGTGTGGGTAAGGGCAGTTGCCATCCTTTTTCTGTATAGGCAATATTATGGAATCGATCACTTAAGAGAGCCAGAAACTGGGGCAGCGTATTTATGTCACAGCATGGTCCATAGTGGCTGTTGTCTTTCTTCCCTGCATAGCATTGCAAACTGCTTTTTAAACTCCAATTTTAAAAAAGCACTTGGTTGGGGAAAGGAGGGAAGGGGATAGTTCTGTTTAGAATGCCACCTGAAATGAAAAATTATGTAAAGAGGATAATTGTTGGATCTTTGCTGGATCATTAATTGCCCCATAAGTATTGCTTCATTAGCAAAGACAAACTTCTAGAAACTTTACCTTGCCTGACCCTTCACCTGCTGGACTTAAGTTCTCATCTGCAATGGAAACAAGCACCCACACACTCTTCGCAGGGTGCTGTTGTTGGAGGATCACAACAAGCTTTGCCGGTGCAACCAATGTTAATAAAGCAAGACTGCTTTCACCTCCAGTGAACCCATCAGATTGGCACACTGGGTTGCAAAGAAGCGACAGTCCTTTGGGATTTCCAAAATTAACTTTGGGGAATGGCTGTAGCTCAGTGATAAAGCATCTTCCTTGCATGCCAAAGGTCTTGGTTTCCATCCCTGGCATCTCCATCTGAAAGACCCATCTGAAAGTTTGAAGAACTGTTGCCAATCAGTGTTGACAATGCTAAGCTAGATGGACCAAAAGCCTGATTTGATGTAAGGCAACTTGCTATGTCCCTAAATGATCTGCAAGGAGAGCAGAGAGGAAGGTGAGGTGTGAGAGAGAGACAGAATGAGAAAGAAACAAAGTTCACCAGAAACATGGTCACCTTTCAGCAGCATCTTTTTAGGCAAAACAATACAAAATAGTCACAATAAAATGCCACTGGAATCATACTTGAAAAACAAGTAGATAAACATGAAATTTATCAAAAGAGAGAAAAATTTAGTCATTTTATATCAAATATACATCATAAAATTGCATGTCTGTGTAGACTTGTCTATACATTGAATGTGCCTCCCTAATATTAATACTTCCTGCTTCTGTTTGTCTTTAAAATGTGCTGATTACTTCAGGTGCAATAGCATGTGCCTTTCAACAGGAAAATGGCAAGAGGCCCCAATCCAAAATGAATAGCATGTTCCATTTCAGAGCTCTACAGAATTGGTTTTCCTTCAAAATAAAATAATATGAGTCCAAGAGCATGAAATGTAGTGTATCTTCTGTTCCTTCTAAAGTATAAGTTATGAATGTCAACCACTTTCTCATTATACAAAATTTTATTTTTTCAGTTGGACCCCCTAATCACCCTATATACCAGGGGTGGTAGGTGTCCAAATGTTGTCAAACCCCAACTCCCACCACCCCCAGCCACCACAGCCCATGCTTTGGGATGATAGGAGCTGAAGTCCAAAAACTGTGGAGGGCTACAAGTTCCCCATCCCTGATACCTCCCCTCCCCTCCTCTGACACACATGCAAATTCATGTGAATTTGAACAGTTGCACAGTCAAGCGAGAAAAAGCAAATGTGTGGTATAACTGATAACCAGGTCAAAGCATTCTTGTTGTAAACAAAGAGATTTGGCCTCCAAAGAGTAGTGAATATTTGCAGAGTTAGTGAAAAGTGTGTTTTCCAAATGAAAAGCAATGAAAGAACTGAGGCGCATCTAATTAAAAATGCATATCAAGGCATAAAAAGACAATATAAGGGAAAACAAACAGTGGAGATTGGAGTTGTTTGCAATAAATGTGGAGACCGTCTCCACGTAATGCAACTGTCCAGTGCAAGGATGGCTGTGCCGTTAAAGCAAGTGCTTTGCAGAAGTATTGCTTTTCATGCAATGGCAAAGGAAGACATTTGTGAGCCTGGCTCTGCCTGGCAAAAGCTGTGCCACTGCTGAAGGCGATGACAAGGTAATATTTAGAAAGTGCATCTCCTCAAAATGCCTTAGCCTAATCAGCACAAAGGTATTCCGAATGCTAACTTGAGCTTGGTCTCTCTAACTGAGAGGCGCAACGTGGTCCCATGTGGCGAAGTTGGACTACAGGTGTATTTACTAGCAGGTGCCAGGTAGGGGTGCTCACAGCACCAGAACATGACTTCTACATGTGCTTTGGAACTAAGAAAAGTCTGCAACTATAAAATCAGCTCTTTACTCAGTTATGTGAGAGACACAAATGTGCACGTGTTAAAGAGGTGTGGAAGTGTTCAAAGTGTCTATTGGTGAGCCACTAATATACAGATGGCACAACAAGTTGCTTTACATTCCAGAGGACTAGCAAAATACCAGTGATCATGCATTCCCACTGCACTTGAATGGGACATTGCAATTAGCTCTTGGGAGCCAATATCTGTGGCTGTTGAACGTAAGACAGCAAGCTTGCCCAATCAATTCCTTTGTGCAGGTAATGGCTTTGGCTGGCTAGTTAAGCACTATGATTGTTGTTGTTTAGTCGTTAGTCGTGTCCGACTCTTCGTGACCCCCTGGACCAGAGCACGCCAGGCACTCCTGTCTTCCACTGCCTCCTGCAGTTTGGTCAAACTCATGCTGGTAGCTTCGAGAACACTATCCAACCATCTCGTCCTCTGTCGTCCCCTTCTCCTTGTGCCCTCCATCTTTCCCAACATCAGGGTCTTTTCCAGGAAGTCTTCTCTTCTCATGAGGTGGCCAAAGGATTGGAGCCTCAGCTTCACAATCTGTCCTTCCAGTGAGCACTCAGGGCTGATTTCCTTAAGAATGGATAGGTTTGATCTTCTTGCAGTCCATGGGACTCTCAAGAGTCTCCTCCAGCACCATAATTCAAAAGCATCACTTCTTCGGCGATCAGCCTTCTTTATGGTCCAGCTTTCACTTCCATACATCACTACTGGGAAAACCATAGCTTTTACTATACGGACCTTTGTTGGCAAGGTGATGCCTCTACTTTTTAAGATGCTGTCTAGCACTATGATTGGCATAACCAAAGAGGTTGCTCTCTACCATTGGACAAATGGCAACAACTAGCTGCTAGGTAGGAGAACAAAAGACAGAGTGGGATGTATGAGTGAGCGGAATCGGGCTAGAAGCTGGAGACACAGAGGCATGCTTGTTCTGTGCTGGATTCAAAGCTACAACTAATATGTTTTTGAGTGTTAATACTGTGGTTGTATATATGTGTAAAAAAAAAAAAAACATCACACACCACCATATAACCTAAAGACACAACAGTCTCCACCAACCTTCATTTCAAGTGCTGGAATACCTGGAATCTCTCACTGCTCAGAGACTGGAGTGGTGCGTAACAATAATAATAACAAATCCTGTACATGGGTTACACACACAGAGAGAAAATACTATTTTCAAAAAAGTGTGATTAAAATCAAAATGCAACTATGTATCACAAATAAAACTGAACAGGGTATACAACAAAAATTAAAAATTAAGACTAAGAGTCCATGAAGGCTTGAGAAAACATACGTTTTAAAAATGAGTTTAAAGGCAGTCTTAGCTGTTACAGCTGTTTTGCTGTTTGGAAATGGCTAATAGCTGTTAGCTTCTATAGTTAGCCATTTCTGGTGGCTTAAAAACCTCCCAGCCTTTCCTTGTAATAAACACTCAGGCCATTTCCTTCGATTCCAATAATCTGGACCCTGGCAGCCCCAGCTCCCCCCCCTCTTTTTTTTAATTAGGCTATTCTCCTTCCCTGTGCTCAGCCTTCTGTTTGTATCCATACACCTCCGCTTGTTTTACAACCACCTGGAAACACATGATGACAGGGTGTAGAAACAACTTAGCTGGTGCGGGCTAGATAGCCATCAAAATGCCATGTTAGTTACGCAGGTGCTGCTGACTGAGGAATTGGCTCAGACACCGGCCTCCTAGAACAGCACACATCCCGATTACCGTATTGCCTATGCTAAGTGGGCTGGAAGAAACAGAGCAACCCGATTGGCTGATACGGTCTACTCCCACACTCCTTGAACATGAAGTGCTTAGAAATGCAGGGCTGGAACTATTTAAACTTCAGATTTTGAAGGCTGCATAGCGGCCACCTGCTTGGAATTTTGTACTCTGAGATCGTGAAGGGCAACAGAAGAACAATATTGGAAACTCCGGTTAGCAAAGTTGATTAAAGGCAGTTTTGTTTTCACCTGTCACTTTTGAGCTTATTAGTTCTTGTGGGCTAAATGCCTTTTTGGCAGCTTGCAAGTCCTGCAGGGACCAGATTTAGTGCAAGTTCCTTGGTGGCTTGTGGGAAGAAGATATGCAAAGTCGAGGGAAGTAGTAATTGGGGGCATCTAACCTTTGCAGGGTTAGATGATAAGACCTTGCAGCTCATGGCCCAGTTCCAAACAGCTGTCCTCAGAAATAAGCCCCTCTGAGTCCATTGCAGCCTAGCCCTAAACTTAGTAAGGATGCATGGGATTGCAGTCTCTGTTTCCTAACCAGCCTGAGAAGGCATCACTGTGTTATACAAAGGACAGAGGGTCACATGAGCTGCGAGCAGTGACTAGTTGGGGCAGGTTGCTGCTTTCTGGAACTCTGCCATTTCTGAGTATGATGCAATCCTTCTAGCAGGGCCAAGAAGCCAGGAGAATGGGGGGAAGGGTGGAGGAAAAAACTACGGCTTATGTGTTCTCTCTGGGTTGAGCTTATAGGCTCATCATCTCCAATTGAAGGAAGTTCCTTTGATGGATCCAGCCCTATATTTCTTTACTTAGGACAGTGGTGGGGAACTGGATCCATATATAATGTCAGGTGCAGGGCAAGTGGGTGAGATTTGGCTGAAGTGACCTAGCTAGGCCTGATGGCTGGTGGTTCCCAACACTGACACAGCCGACCCACTACTGAGGTGGGCTGAGGCATCCCAAGTGCTGGGGCCCACACGGACACACTGCCACTGGCATAAGAGCTTATGG